>NC_056466.1:9635390-9942890 GCF_008729295.1 Plectropomus leopardus
GTAATATCAGTGCATTGTAGTCAAAGTAAATGAACCCGTTTTGCAGTAAAATGCCCCCTGTTACTGCTATAACATTGACTTCATATTTACAGTTAGTGGTGTCAGTTGTGTGTGTATTAGTCTGGAATGTGTTCAGGTGAAAAGGTGCATAAAAGCAAAAGAAAGAGCTAAGAAAACCAAACCAAAACAAAAAGGGGCAGGGAGATGCAGCAGTAGAGTGGAGGTTCAGCCACAGACGAGAGACAGAGAATTACTAGCTGCAAATGGACATAACCTGAGCAGCTCAGGTGTTGCCAGTTTCCCTAACGAGCACCTGCCTGTAAGAGAGCACACAGCTTTGTGTAATGAGAAGGCGCAAGAAACAATAGCAACAACATCGGACTGCTGGTTTGTCTGTTTCGTTAGCGCTTCTTGGTCTAATAACTACTTTGTACTTGGAGCGGAAGGAAAACACTCTTGTCGTCGAGTGAGTTTCTTGGTCCTTATATCGAGGGGGAATTGACAGTGATGAGATCCCCGGTCATCATTTTGAAAAAGGTAACAGACTGCAGAAGACACCTAATACCCAAGAGTGTATGTAGTTGGTTTTGTCATTTTTATGGAAGTATTTTTGTAAAATGATGCTCGTGTGGATGATTTTTTTTTTTTTAACCTGGGGCCTTAATTAACAAATGGTGTCACATTTTCTCAATAAGGTGCCCTCTGCCCCTCCTTTCTGGTATGGCTTATTCTTAAAATGGTGTCAACATTATGGAACAAATCTAAGTTTCCATATTCCATACACTTCAGAGTTTGTTTAATCAGGATGTTATTTTTAAGTATATTATATACATACTATATGAAGATATGGTGACATAAAGTAGATCACACTCTCCAGAAATCCTAAAGGAAAGATTTTGGTGTTCCATTCCTTTGTTTATGGTCTTTTCTTGCTGCTGCTCTCAGTGTAAATCCCTGAGAGGCTTTTGAGGGATTTCCAGTGTAGTGTTTCCGAGCCATTACAACCCTCTCAACGTCCACTCGTGGTTTTTCCTGTTCATTTGCTTTCATATAATCATAGCTTTTAGCACATTACCCATCAACTTTTAGTGAAATCTTCTTTTCCTGTCACTGTTGTACAAACTGTGTGTTCACTCAAGGACACAGACAGAGAAGAAATAATTTAATTCCAGTTTTTTCTTTTTTTTTTTTTTTTTTACTATTAGTGGGGATGAGATACTGCCACTTTAAAAAACAAAACAAAAAAAAACAAAACAATCCTCTCTTCCAGCACCTTTAAAGCTCACTAATTAACACTTTGCATCCTCTTTATTTGATTTGTGCATAAACAGAGGTGTAGAAATGACCATTTTTGTGATTTTAGGGGGAATTCTGTGATGTCACTATTTCTTGGTAGCCAACAGCTGAGAACAGTGACTACACGCACATTCTTCAGTCTTGTCTTGTAACAGTGAGGTTGCCAAATTTGGTGCTATGTTGCCTGTAAAGAGATCCACACCAAAACTGGCTACCCACGTTGTAGCTGGACACACTGTGGAGAGATGCTGTTTGTCACAAAATATTTAACTCCCCCTAACAACACAAACATCTCCGTTAGTGCATGTATTAATTAAATGAGACATATCATATCAACTAGTGAGTCCTCTGGAAGCATAGTTTTAAGATAAGACATAAGATATAACTTTATTCATCCTGAGGGAAATGTGCTGTTGTTGTAATCAGAGATAGCACTGCAGATACAAAGAATGCAATAACGACTAACATAGCACAGTAGAAAAGCAATGTATCACAAATACAAAATACAAAATATAGCAAATTAATAACTATGAATATAAACTGGATAAGAGTAAGGTGCATATATGAAATACAAAACCTGACGGAGCTGCTGGAAGCATAGTTTTGAAATTTAGACAGAGACAGTTTAGCTGTTTACCTACTTTCAGTCTTAATGCTAAACTAAACTGAACAAACATGACTTTGATGAAGATCTTTTTACTCAACTGATGGAAAGAAAGCGAATAAGAACTGTGTCCTTAAGTTACTTTTAATCGTGTTTTTACATATTTATGTTTTGTCTGTTGGGCTATGATGACTGTTGGTGCTTTCAATGTCTACCCTGCTGTTCTCCTGTTAATTGCAAACAAATTTCTGTTGCTGCTGGAAAAATAAATGCGTCACTTCATTGCACCAGAGTATTTTTCTGAAGAAAGAGAGGATGTTTGGAACAGCACATATAAACTAGGTTTTTGTTGTTCACTGCTGTGCAAAAGTAGCGAAATGGAAAAAGTGGTTGGGGTGTCCTGGTGGATGAGCTGTCTGAGATAGGGTCAGGTGACTGTTTGTGTTTACTGTGGCCTATGTGAATACTCAATTCTGCTCGGCTGCAGGATCTCTATTAATTCCTGATAATGGCAACCTACTTAGTAGTTCCAGTGAAGCTGCCTGTTTACATTCAGCCTGTATTTAAAATGAGTAACCATAGCAACAGGGATTACAATTTATTAAAACACATTGCAAAGCTAACATCTACTTAGATCAGTGAGTGATTCAACATTTATTTAACCTATTTGGAGAACACAAGAACTTAGTTGACTGGGATTTGAGTCAAGAAATATAAACTGGAGAAAAATAAGTGATCCACTCTTAGAGTGGATAACTGATCCGTTGATCCAATCAGACCAGATCAGACTGATGGATGAGAGGAGCAGCTGCTGCAGAGGCAAGGGAAAACAAACTTTAAGACTTAACACAATGAAAGGTTAACTGTCACTTTCATAGCAACTAGCTCAAAGGGGGCATATCGCCACATACCGTGGTAGAGTCAACACACTTCTGTCAGTAAATACATTCTCCCTTTGTGCTTGTATACTGGAACAACGACAGTAGTCCCATAAATGGCCTAACTGAGCTATAACCATAGCTTGACTTCCCTGTACTGAACGTGACAGGGGGGAAGAAATGATTTGGAAATGGTGTTGCAACAGCTGAAATCATTGCTAAATTTTCAAAATAATTTCAACCTTAAAAAAATAAACTTTTCTGTTTTTTTTTTTAATTTTATTTCGGTGCCTCCCAATATAAACCAAACACTGATTCATTTCACCTCTAGTTAGCGGAGGAAAAAGATGTCAGACATGTTTTTTTAAAAACACACGGTCAGGTCCAGGGAGTCTCCGGGGTCACAGCTCTGTATTCCTCCCCTTTGCTCCGCAGAGTGCAAGTGGAGCTCGTACTCCTCCATATGAGAGCCAGATTGAGAGGGAACGGAGGAGGGTGCTGTTTGGGCTGCGGAGGCCGCAGGGGTTAGGACTGTCTGACAGGCGCTAGTTTGTTTACGTGGCACAATGGATACTATTTCAGGCTGACATCGGAATGGCCACTCGTGTTTACACGGAGGAGGGCTGTGCCTTAATGTGTGCCAGTGTTTTTACAAGTGTAGGTTTAGTGGACAGGGGCAGTTTGTGTTTGTACTTTTCTGTTAGGCTGTCTGTGCTAATTAGGAACTCCTCTGTCAACAGACTCATTTATATGACACTAAAACCCTCCGTTACTTTCCCCCATATAAGAACCCATAAGAATAAAACCCTTTTGTTGACCGTAACACATTCATCATCGCACTGGGCAACTAATTGTGGCAATAATAATGTCAGCACACACATATCACATCACTGTTAATTATACAGTAAGGTGAATATTGATTTACGCAGAAAAATGATAATTGTCTTTTCCAGCTTTATAGCCACGAGGCGCAGCTATCTCAGTATGACGGAGCAGTTAGAGTTCCTCCCATGGGGGTGACGGTGTGGCATCTCTGTGGATGGTCTCCGTTAAATATGAAGGAGGTGATGTTTAAAGCAAAAATTAGTGAGTGAAGCACAAAGTAAGAGAACAGGAAGAGGAGGGATGTGACAGCACTCACTGTGGAACAGATGTGGCCTGTGATGTGATTTGACCCCATCCTGAAGCGAGCACCCACACCGTGTCACTCTCCCAGCCTGGTTTGGGAACTGTTTGTCATTGCTAACGGCTGTATTTTTGCCAGCGCTGCATCAAGGCTAGGGCCCATCAAGCGGCGCTTCTCCCCCACTCTCGCCGCTCTGTCTGCACACAAATGTCATTTGTCACTGCAAACGTTCGTGTCACAGTCGGGGATGAATTGTCTTGTCTCTGTTGTTCTCTCCTCTCCTTGTTAAACACTGTATCAATACTAGTTAGCTTCTGCCTGTGGTTTGACATTGTTAGCGTTGATGTCACTCTCGGCCACTGTGCTTTTTCACAAGTGTCACATCAATACTGGTTAGCTGTAATTTGTTATTGGTGGCCTTTGTCTTGGTAGCAGGTGACAAGGGGGTTATCATTTAAGCTGCTGATTGTGTGGTGGCAGCAGTTTCAGCTGTGTGCAGGGAGTGCCATCCTGAGGCTGAAGATTCAGCCTGGCTGTTTTATAATTAACTTTGTTCACCTATTCATAAGGTACAAATTTGACTTTTTCCCTGCTTTTTTGCTTTTGTAGAGAAGAGTACACAGTGGTTACAGACTGTCAACACTTATCTTACATTTGTACTCCAGCTAGATGAAACATTGACTACGTTTTCACTGCAAATTCTTGTTACTTATCGGCTGACATGCACACTAATATGATGTATCTGCCAATTTAACAGCCAGCCTGGTTTATCATCTAGCTCTAAACAATATACCTGCTAAACATGTAAACATTGTCACATTGTTATCATGTCAGCATGCTGACAGTAGCATTCAGCTCAAACTACCACAGTGCCTTAGCACTAGCTATTGACTACTATTTTTTGTCTTGTCGGTAAGTCAGTTGGGTCTGTAAATGAATTTGTTCTCCTGAGGGAGGAATTTATACACTTGATTTACTAAAATATATTTCCAAATTAATAAAGATGCTTTAGGTTTTGGCTGTGGTCTTATTTTTGACATTGCCTTTAATTAGACATGGTGAAGGCATGTAGCTGCCATAAACAAGAGAGAAAGTTGGAGACAGATAAAGAATCTGGGAGTATGATTAAGTCATTTTAGGGATAGAAATAGTGAGGGTTCTGTAGAGACCCAACACTGCTCACATTCAGGTTTGGAAACATTGACAGTGAGTTGAAAGGAAATTTTGGGGCACTATAACAAAATCAGTTAGTGTTGCCACCCGTTCCAGATAATACGGAATACTGAATCAAAACGGGACGCAATTTGTCCCGTATTTCTGTACACACTCTACTGTAACTCACCGACTATGTTTTCACATGCTTTGAAAGACGTGAGAATGAGAGAACCAAAAGAGTTTCACGCAACATAGCTGAGAAGTATCAAATCAGAAGTTGCAGGGGAGACTGACACAGAATGACAGGCCTGTCACCCAGCTGCACCGTTGCCATGGTTGCGGCGACTAAGACGCGGGGTGTTTAAAAATGTCAGATTCCAATCATAAAAAGATAAATGCTGTCTGTTATAAGAACAGATTGACAAACAGACCACCGCTGGGTCAGTCCCATCAGAGGAAAAGAGTACAAGGTAAACTAATGTGACTCGACAGGAGCACCGGGAGCGCTCTCTGACTTGCTGGCTATAAGTTATGCGTAGATTCATTTGCACCTGGTTGTTGAACTGCTGAAGTATAGGCTATCGCTGTCACTGTGGAGCTGGCCACACATGCACCGCGAACTGTCCCTTATTTTTCCAGCCAGAGGGTGGCAACCCTACAGGAAGTGCATCTCTAAAGTTTTCTGCATCAACTAGTTTGTGTGATCTCCAAAACTGCAGAAAGATATATATCAGTCATGTGGAACAGTTTCAACTCCATTAAGTCTTCAGGCCGCTGGTCTCAACTTGTTGATGGACTGTGGTTTGTCTGGTGATGTCAGCAACAGGAACTTTTCTTTCAATACACAATCTACTATGTCCACAGGAAAACAAGATAGATGGCTAATAAGCCCCTCCAATCCAAACCCAGCAAGACAGACATCAGAGATGCCATTTTTCACCATCTCTAGGCCCTCAATTGCAGAGTAATGGAGACGTTTGGGGTCAGAATTCTAGGAAAATTACCCTCGGCAGCAAAGGGACAGAGAAAACACTGCTGGTTTGGCCGGTTTGTGGCGTCATCACCGAAACCTGAAAGGAATTAAGCCTCCATATATGTGTGTGTGTGTTTGTACGGAGGGGGCGTGAGTTAGCATGGAGGCCAAGAGTGGAGTTAATATCAATCAGATGTTGAGCGCTACACTGAGAGCAGCCGGGTGGGTAATAATCACGGTAGGGCGTTAGTGAGTGGGGTTTGACCCTGGCTGACCTGGGACCAGCCTGTATCCCTCCCTCTGGGGCCAACATCAATCCAGCAAAGCTCCTGAGGCTCTGGTGGATAGCGAGCGGGGATTTGGCTTTTATTATCTCACGTGAGTCAACGGAGAGGAGCTGTCGGCTTCACAACAGGGGTAGCGCTCGCCAGGATCATGAAGTATACAAACACGGTCTGTTCAAAAGATGAGTTGATTGTTTAGGGAGCCACCCTATTTTCAGATTGTTAAATTTTGAACCTTTTCCATGGGTTTATAGTGTTTTCATAGACCCCAGACTGATGAAAGGAGAAACACTTGTTTAAGGCCATAATCCTTTAATTTGAGTGAAAACAAAACTTGGGGTTAGACGGTATTTTTCAGAGACGTTATCCATTTGCCCCCACCATCTTTGTTTGACTACATCTTTATTTTTGTCTGGGATGGAGAGGGCTGGATGGGAGTGAGTGATGTAACACAACATAGAAAGTAAAGAGCAGTAGATACACCTGAATTTGTGGAGTTTTATTCTGCATTTTTGAACCGAACAGCTTACTCCCTGAGAGGAGCTGCCTAACATGGAGCTGAAAACTACATACCTTTAAGGGCGTTGTTGTTTTTGCGTTTACCCCGCAAATAGGGAGGCTGTTACATAACCAGACCTTTGCCTATTTTGATATGACGTGTCAAAATCACATTGTATATTCCCCCCGTCACATGCTCAGTAAAGCTCTGACTTCAAAGTCAGTGTCTTGTTTTCTTCCATTTTTTTCGTTACAAGCTTTTGTTTGTTTTTCGTATCTGTTGTTTTCACGGCAAGCGTAATTTTAAGTATGGCAGATGCCAATGCTGGGATGACCCATGTTTTTGAACAGCTGATGTACACGTGTCATTTAAGGTTACTTTTGTGTTGAGAGAGTACCTTCTCTTAAGTAGGAGCTAAAGAAAAGGCCCTAAAATTGGCATAAGAAATCATTCCTAGTTTTTGTTGTGTAAACACAATAAAAAAAAGGAGAGTTTATAGAACTATGGTCCTCTGGTCTGAAAACACTTATTGTCTTGAAATAAACCCTTTTTGGACAAGTTTCAGGGTAATTCTACTCACTGCAGCTTTAATAGGTGCCTAAAATCTACAGTTAAATATATAGAGATTTGTGAGATAATTTAGTTGTGGTGTGTTTAGCCTGCCTGCCCCTGGGGCTTCCAGTTTGAAATATGTTGGAAGGAGAACCTCCTGTTTTGCTTATTTATACTGCAGTTTCCATATACATCTTCAGATATTTAAAGGAACTGTATGCAGCACTCAGAGCAAATCTAGGATCTGGGGTGTCTGAGTCTGGGGTCAACATGAAGGTGGCTGAACTGATGGCTAGCAGCACATAGTGTTAACTCAATAAACAGATATAACAATGGCAACAGAGAATGGTTACTACGCTTCTTCCAAATTGCTGTCTTAATATCAGTGCAAAGCAGTGGCAATGAGCTAGCCAGTAAAATCGACTCACAGGGGCTCACTATAGACTAACATGCAAAGAGAACGGACCGTCTACGACAACAACCCACAGAGGACCGCGACTCACAACGCACACAACGGGAGTGTGACCTCATTCTCTGTTCAGGACACTACATATCAGCTACATCTTTACATAGCAAATAGTGGTTTTCTGCGTAATGTTCTGAATGTCGTAGAGTTTCTTGATGCATATGTTACTATTTCTTTTATGTGAAAATGCCTAAACAGAGAAAACTTTCTAGGGCTGTATCCGACTCAGAATTATACCCATTAAATTACATTTGGCTGTTCAATATGAATATTTGATGACTCATTTTGTTTATCTATACAAAGTTTTAACATTTAACAGGGTTCAGTGTGACGTTCAGTGTGACAGCAGCCTTCATGTAATGTAGTAATCAAGCCAACGGCACTAACAACAGATTACAAATGCACAACAACATATTTTGCCGACACTAGATGTCAAACAAAAGCCAGAGACTGTATCTTATTAAGTTGCTGTGAGCTGTAAATTCACCACTCATTCACCTCAGAGTGCGGTCTTTCTGTCCCTTTGTGCCGTCTGTCTGTGTGTCTGCAACTGCAAAGATTAGTGTTAAAGTCAAGAGTGCTTACTCCACAGCAAAAATATCTCGAATTGTCCCCTGAAGTACACTAGCACAGAAAGAAATTAACTTGAAGTAATCTCAGACGACTGCAGGTCTACGACTGATGTTTCGAACCTGCGACTTCCAATGGGCAGTCCTAAAAATTTCCACTCATATAACAAAGTTAATGCAAAGATTTTCTTATAACGAGTTCTTAAAACAAGATTAGCTGCTGTCAAACAAGTGAAGTACTTTATTATTTGTGCAAAAGTTAAGCAAAACATGATTCTAAGACCAAATTCAAGCATATAGTAAATGACAATGGGCATTTCCGTTAGTCCTGTAAAGGACATTGTGTCTTGTTCTCAGTAACCTGCCCCAGTGCTGTTCCAGTTCCTTCATATTTTTATGAACTTTATTCTTGCTATGTGCTGCAGTGCTAATGCCTGGTCACCTCCAGGACAAGATGACACCCTGACAATAAGGTGTAATTTTGGCCTCAAACCAAGCTTCATATATGCCAAGGTGGCTCTGCTGGATTCCATATCTTGGTCACCACCTCCTCTGTCCCTGTCTTCTCTGATGCATGGAGTTTAATTTCCTGGTTCGGTCCTGAGATGTTTTTGAAGAAGGGGGGTTGGGGAGTTAGGAATGACTTTAAAAAGTGGCTGACGCCCATCTCAGACATTCCAGGAGGTCCAGATAGAGGGATGGAAGAAATGGGGGAAGATATGAAGAGATGGAGGAAAGGGGATCGTGGGGAGGGTGGAATTGGGTTCTTGCAGTACAGAAACATTTGTCAGTTATGTGCCCTCAGATGCATTTTATACTCCTTAGCATGAAAAAAACAGTGGCTTAAAAAAACAGGCTGTTACGTATTGTCCCCAAATCAGTATGCCCAGACGTTTTTTCTCTGCCGCTTCTTTTTTGTGTTCATTAGATGTGATAAAGGTGTGCTTTACCATACTGTTGCTTCTGCATGCTGTCCAACTGAATAATCTCTCTCTCCTTCTCTTCTTCCTTCCTTCTCTTCGTCTGCAGTATGGATGTACGGCTTTACAGACAGCCCGAGGAAAGAGGCCTCAGGTAGACTTGTGTGTCTATGTCAACATGTTGATTATGCATGCGCTACTGTGAGAGCGACACGCCAGCCGCATCCCTTTTGGTTTTTCAGTTTATTTCTTTTCACACTTCAGCTTTCTCTCGACATCTGCTTTGCATGCGCTGTCACCGGCTTCTCCTTCCACCCATCTGCTCAGAGTCAGCCTCTCTTTTCTCTGCAGTCTATCCATCCATCTCTGCAGATGTGGTTGGCCAAAAACAGCTTGGCACGGTGCCAGAGGGCCTTAACATGGACCCTAGGTCTGCATGTGGCGAAGCGCCTTAGACTGAAATGAGGTGTCAAGTTTGGTTCTGTACATTTGTCTGCAATATGGCTGTAGATCACCACCTGTGACCTCATTCAACTTTGAGCATATAGGAATGATCAGTGTAGAGGGAACAAGTGGAATTAGTTGTTGCTATTGCAGATAAACATCCGAGTAAAAAAGGGTGGGGCTGGTGTGATAGTTTTTAAACCTGGCTGATATTATGCCAAACACTGGACCAGACCAGTATACCGAATTCACGAAACAGCAAACAACCGTGTGTTGTATTGCAATGTGTAACATCTAAGCTCTCTATCCACATCAAATCCTTTAAATTTGCACTTCCATTACATCATGTAAACAAACCACAAAGCTATCAGTTGTGTTTGAGATTAACACTTAAAGATCTGTCAGTAGCTCACTTGCCATCTTTCTGTGTTTGCAACATTACTTTTTAAAATAGAAAACACATTTTTGTAAATTTTTTTTTTTACTGGAAATTACATACAATATAGGCAACAGTAAGTAACCTCGCTTGTTATTAGTTTACCAAAAACTTTTTGCGTTTTGGCAATCTCCCTCCATCCATCTGGCACGTTATTTTGGGGTTTTTTTGTGGAAAAAGTAAGTATTGTTTATATAATGCGCTGTACTGAAATCGAATCTCTGAAATCTTCATGTTGCTGGTCTCAGCAGTGTGTTTAAACACAATCTGTCAGACACTTGTGGCTCTGTTAGTCCATTTCCAAACATAATATTATATTATTCACGTTGTTTATCAGCACAGGTTATTGTAGACTGCGAAACGTTTCATAAAGACAAATGCTGTGTCCTGCAGATACAAACAGGCATTTTTACATAAGTACAATCACAGCATTGCCCATCTGGTGAACATTTAGCCAACGTTCTTTGAGACGTTTAACTGTAATTGAGGCATTGATGGTAAAAGACGCAGATATGTTGTTTCCCTCCATCAGTGTGTCAGTATGAGTTTGGAACGACAAAGACAAATCACCTTTGAGCAAATCAAAAAAATGACCGTATTTCAAAGTTGCAGAACTTGGAGAAAACCACTCCCCCTAATTTAATCAAGAAATCCTGTGCAATAAAAGATTTGGAATATTGAAGGCAGAATGTAACAGGTCTTAAGGATTCATTTCTCAACAAGGCGTGGTTGCCATTACAACAGTAAAAAACGTTTGAATAGCTGGATCTGTGCTGCTTTATTACCTCAGGCTGACTTTGATTGCTCCCTCCACATTGCATTTTCTGCAATATGTTTCTTTTCTTTATTTCTCCTCGTGGGAGAACGCTGAAGAAAGACAGGGATGAATGCCCAGCCTCACCCAGTGGGGAAGTGAGGTTATGAGTGTTCCCTGGTGTTCCCTGCCTGTTTATTTGAGTAACAACATGTAGAGATGCTTAATTGTGTTTTAAGCACTGTGCAAAAGCATCATCCCACTTTTTATTCTTCCAGGCTGCTTTAATACATAAGTGCAATGCAACCTGTTTCATTCTCATAAATATATTACAAGGCCACTGTAAAGATACGATGTAGGATTTAGATGTACATTCCTTATTGTGAGCTTCACAAGACAAACTAGGTTCTTTGCAAGGGAGATCTTCTCTTTGGTCTTAAAGGACAGTGGCATCTAACGTAAAGGATTTGCACTGCTTTACACTTACAAATACAATCAACGTTCAAGGTCCAATCCCATTTATAAAAGGACAAAGAGGCTGACAGCAGAGAATTCACCGTCTCAGATGCAGTCGTAAGTGGGGAGATGGAGAGATTTGCTGACAAAGTAGGAGACTTACTTTTCCTCTGAGCAGCAGTAATTAGCCGGCGCTCGTGTTTTTGCTCATCAGAGACTCCATGTGATTTCTGCTTTGTGTCATTGCTGGTGCTGACATGCCTTTTCCCTTTATGTATGATGTGGATACTGATGCAGTCAGAGTTAAAGCTGGTCGATGGATGTGTAAACATATTCTTGTTTGACGCCAAAGACTGGGGGTTCACATCTTGGCTCAGATCAAGGATAAGTGCTGTTTTTTAGGTGCTTTTCAATATTATTTGCTTATGTTGCAGAAGAAGTTTTGGTGCTGTACATTTCTGCAAACAACAAATATTTTCCATTTAGTGAGCATGTTGAAAGTTTCTTAACAACAGTGTGGTTAAGGTGGTTAGGTATAGGCACAAAAACAACTTGGTTTTGGTTTGGAAATGATCGTGTTTTGACTTGGTTTTGGGAGCACAGTCCTAGCTGGAAATGCAATGATGTCTTGGTAAAAAAGCAACTGCTTTTCGTGCCACTGTTCCCTCTGGAAATGCAGCAACAGGTTGCTAATAAACACCCACGTTTTGTGCCTAAAATTTCCTTGGAAACAGCAGTGACTCACCACCAGTTTTGTTGTTTGTTGGTTTCAACAATGGTCTGCAGCTGGGCGGACGTCTCACCTGGGTGACACTCCATTCGCCTTCCCCTCCATCTCCCAATGACAAAGTCAGCTCTATGCAGTGGTACTTCAGCAACGTTGAAATTATACATATGAAACGTGAAACTGCAACAAATTAGTGGTTTGCAGAAATGTTTAAATGCCAACATTTTCTCATGGTGACTGGGCTGCTTTCTGAGTTGGAAGTCCTGCGGGAAACTCCAGGGGTCTTGCGGTCTGGAGCCTTGCTGTTGTTCACCAATAAATAGTTACAGCACTTTCTGTTTGTGATTAAACAAATATGATTCCACAGGTTAATTACTGAGCTTTAGAGGTGCTTGTAGGCATATTTATTGACTTTTTTAAAAGGGCCAGTTTTCCCTTGCTTCCAGTCTTAATGCTTATCTAGGCTAATGACATCATATCGATCCTACTCACTTTCTTAATAAAAGAATACAAATAAGTTTGTTTCCCAAAATGTTAAACTATTCATATAAAAAGTAAACATAACTCTAACTTCATTTTTGAGTCAATAAATTACATGTTTAGTCACATTTCTCACAGATCAATGATCAGCATGTTCCTATTTATAATCTTCTTTTCAGCCGGTTTCCTTTTAGCAGAGAAAATACAGTAATTAGTTGTTAAGACCACCCAAAAATCAGTGAAAACCTCCATGACAAACATAAAGGAACTCTTCATCTCTGATCTACGAAGCAACATCACATTTAAGCTGAAGTCACTGTCAGCAAGGAATACACTTTTGGTCGTTTGAGTAATACATGCAAAGAAAGTGCCAGCATGGGAGGAAAGTTTCCTTTGTAAAACCTCAGGGAGCCATATTTATATATTCATTTTTTTATACAAATTTTCTCTGAACTTTATTAAAGAAAGTTGCCGGGAACTTGATGTATCTGATGTTGAAAGTTTCAGTTTTGATTAAATATTTGCTAAAGGCATTTAAACAAAGTTTCATGTTGGAGTTTGTTATATTCCAAATTTTAAATTGCGACAGAAATATTTTCATTTTTACTGTAAATGCAGATGGGTTCCAAATATCAGTTATTGGTCTCATTAGGTACTTATAGACGTTATCGGTATCAGCCCTGAAAAATCAATATTGTCAACCTCCAGTAACTATGGATCTATGAATTCCAGGTGCATATCAAATGTTGTATATAGGCATTAAAACTGATCAAAAGTTCAAAAATGTGTTCCATGTTAACACTGTTGATGATGTTGTCCCTAACTTTAACCATGCTGCAAATTACATATACTAATGCTATAAGAATATAAATGAATTAATATATTCTTTTACTTTAGTGTCCCATCCCCCATGGGATTATATGACACCTTTACAATGACATGAAGATAGCTTCCAGGATTGCTGGCCAAATATTTTGTATAATATTTTGTTTCTTGAAATGACAGTTAGCTATGAAACAGTCCCAACAGACTAAGACTGAAACTGAAACGCCTTGACCGTCATTAAACCTGTGAATAACGTTTTGGTACAAGTACAGTACATTTATCCCTGACACCGTGTTACTCTGTCCCCGGCGCAGCAGTAAATTCAAGACCTGTCTGGGTTCATTTCAAAGTAATGACCCACTCACTGCACATCATCGCTTTTTAAACTTGCTTTTTCATCATCTTTTTTGTTTGGCCACACAACATCCATTTATTTGTTCTAACTGTACAAGTGTTCTGTTCCTGATCACATCACTAACACAGACATACTGAGACAAAACACAACAGGATGTGAAGCGTAATCTGCATGGGTCATCTCTCCCTGGCCAAACAAGCCAGTAAGAGTTTCTGCGACTCATGTTCAGATCCACCACATGAAGTCAGTAGATGAAAAACCGCTGGCACTGAAAAGGTTAAACATCAGGGAGAAGGGGAGAGAGAAAACAGAGCAGCCTAACCCCAACTGAAATGCTTTCTTCTTTTGTTTCACATAAACATGGACCCAGCCTCCTTCCCTGTTTCTCTCTCTCTCTAGTCCACTCATATGTTTCTATTTAAGGCCAGCAGTGCCGACTGCCATGATTGGTGTGTTCACCCCCCCTCCCGACTTGCCGTCCAACGGCTGGCTCCCAAAAGCAGTGGAGGGGAGGCCTTTCCTCTCAACCGCACTGTTGATTTTCCACAGGGAAACTTCTCCATTCTTCCACTCATTCGCTCCCCGGTCTTCCCCTGTACACATTCAAAACTCTTCTACTTCTTCCTTTAACTTCTCTGTTTCTTTCTTTTTGGATCTTAAAGTTTGGTTCGGGTCATGGATCCACTTTAGGTGCGAGATGCAGCCCCTGCAAACATTTCCATCCCTCCTTTTGTTTTGATTCCTTTCGATGCTCCTCAGTCCTTCGCTGGGGGACGGGGGTCGACTCAGCTATATGGCCAGACGTTTGGAACTATGCAGCCAAGTCGTGAGCTCATGTTCTGATTGGTTAGGGAGGGGGAACGGCGGTAGGGAGCGGGGGTTGGCCGATGGCGGCGTACCGGGTGCACAGCGGCAGCAGCAGTGTAGTTGGTTGCAGGGGGCGATCGAGGGGTGCCACGGCGGGCAGGTGGCTGACAGCCTGTTTCTTTCCCTCAGGGATTGACAGCTCGGAGCCCATGGTGCTGGAGCAGTACGTGGCCGTGGCCAACTACGAGAGGCAGGAGAACTCGGAGATCAGCCTCAAGGCTGGCGAGACGGTGGACGTGATTGAGAAGAGTGAAAGCGGTGAGTGGATTCCTGTTTTTGTTTATATGCCAAGCATGTTGACCTGATTCACACACACATCTGATCCACACATGACTTTTATCGTATGTTGGGTAAATAAGTTTTTAAAAAATGACTTGCTGTTAGACAGCTGCCTGACATTTGGTTTGTTTCTTCCTGTTTGTATCTTCCCCCGTTTGAGTACACATTAGTAGCATAAACATATTCGTCACATACACAGAGCGGCATGCTCACTCAGCACCTCTGTCTCTCTCTTTTCTAACCCCTTTGTCCACAAGAGTCCCACACTCCAGCCTCCCTCCCGCTGCTCTGCTGTCTCCCCTCTTCTCCCAATCTCCTGGCCTCCTAGCTGGGGCTTGGCACCACCTGGAGGTGCAGTTTGGCTGGCAGGAGTCAGTGGCTGCAGGCCAGTCTGTTGCCTTTTGCAACAAGAATGTCAAATAAATTCAGAAGTCATGTTTCAGCTCTCTGAAAGTGAGAGTTGAGATGTTTGATTGGTTGAACTGGAAGCAAAACGTGTATGTTAACATCCAGCATGTTTACTGTGAACTGCAGTGACAATATTTGACTCACAATGTGGATCAACTGGACACTGATAGTATTTACAAGAGATTCAGCACTCCACTTTTCACCTTGCCTCCCCCCTACTGTGAAAATTCTGTTCAGAAATCCCAGAGCTGGATTTGATTTTTCCGTGCAAGCAGCCACTGACAGCCAGCAGCTTGCACAACTCAAGAGAGCTCAGCACAAACACACCGCGTCCCCGTGGTTCCTTCGCTCTTATCTATATACTTAAAACATGTGTGAATTTATTTCCTTTGAGATATCTTGGCCTGAACATCTTTGAGTGATTATGTGCTCTAATGAGTCAGTCTCGAACCAGCTTGTCGTGTCGTCCTTTATGATTCACATAGCAGTTGGTACGTTTCCAATTTGTCCTCTGTCAGCAGAAATGAGATAATTGTTAAATTAAGTTTTGACAGAGTGAAGAAGTTGCATGGGAAGTTATATCTTTTCTGATGTGGCTTTTGGTTGACGTCTTCTCAAAACTGACGTCAAGAACGAGGATGTCTTAATATCCAGCTCTCCTTTTAGCGTTGTTTGTGAGGTTTCGAAATGTCAAGTGTTCCTGTTAGCTCTTGACTCGAGGGGACATTCATTTCTCTCATGCAACTTTTATCACCAGAAACTCTTTGGACTGAGGTACATGCATCATTGAATGTTTTGTATAGTGAATGTTCATAATTGTGACATAGCCACACAGTCATTTTCTTTCTGTGATGCCATTTCTAAATATCTGCCCTGACAGCATCTGCTCACCAGACCCATCTGAAAGCTCCATTTCGAATGTTAACATTTAACATTAATCAGTGCACTTACGGCAACATGAGCAACTCCTGAACTCAGAGGAACTTTTGCCCAAGAGGTGGATATGTGTGCTGTCGTCATTTAGTGGGCCAAAGAAGTGGAGCAACAGCCATGATGATGATGATGATGATGATGATGATGATGACATCACTCGGAGGCTATGCCAAGACAAACACATCTGAGAGCTAGTATAATATCCCTCAGCCCCCTTCCCGCTTCCATGGTTTTACTGCAGCCTCCTGTTCTGTGCGTGCTTAGTATTTCCTTTGACGTTGTCACTGTAGAGACACTGACAGTCCGGCTGTTAATTAGAGCTTATTTTCTTAAACATCCCCGTCAGTCCTTGCCAACGTAGAACTGTGATGTCTTTTAATTCTCTCCAAGCAAGACTGAAATCCATATTTCGCCTCCTTTTTTCTTCAAATGCTGTTTATTCCCTCCACATATTGAGCACAAATGGTATCATGCATTAATGCTGTTCCTCATTCCAACACAGAATATTTTTATCAGTTGTATGTGTATGCAGGCTTGACGTGATATATTTATGGGTTCAATTCCAGAGTAGGATGTTATTGTTTTGCTGCTGTGAGAAGTTATTGACCTTGGAAGTTAAGATCCAGCTGTGTCACTGCACAGTGTCAAGAAGACCCATTGTCACGGTGAAAACTGATACAATTATAAGCTGTGTGTGAGACCGGTGTGTGTGTGTGTGTGTGTGTGTGTGTGTGTGTGTGTGTGTGAGACCGGTGTGTGTGTGTGTGTGTGTGTGTGTGTGTGATTCTGTTTCTACATCTCCTTGCAGAACTTACATCTTACTTGAACTCGCAATTTAGGAATGGCTATCTAGTAAAGTGTGATTTATGAAGCACCCAGTGGGTGGGGGTTGGACAGGCCAGAATCATCCCCTGTGAGAAGAGTAGAGGCCTCGTCTGGGCCACTGTCTCGGTTTTCTCCCTCGTGTTCCTCCTCGGACATGGGAACTATGGAGCATCTGGAGAGAGGAATGTCCCAGCTGGAGAAAATAAATCTGCATATGTGGCTAGTTAAACGATATGTTGGACTAACGAGAGACAAGAGGCCACAGACCTGTGTCCGATAAACTTGATGAGAATTCTGAGAAGCCTCTTGGAAAGAGTCGTAGGTAGTAATACTAGAAGGTTAAGATGAAGGTTTTTGAAGAAGTGTTTATTTTTCTGTTCTGTGATCAGCAATTTACCTTATGAAAACCAGATTGTCCTGTTATGTTGAATCTTATGCATAATGCAGAGCAGGCAGATAAAAACATGAGTCTACTGCCATGCTAATAGCTCTGTGAGGCTCTATACAAGCACAGCATGGTGATATTAGCTAAATGCTAACATCAACAAGCTATCCCAATCAGCAGAAGAAATGTTAGCATTTCTGCAAACAGTCGATGTGTTACATTTGGAAATTATTTTGGAGATGTGGTGAGGATGTGGTTAGGTTGAGACACAGAAACCATTTGGTTATAGTAAGATAGTAAGGAAAAGATCAGTTTTTGTTTAAAACACCCATATTTGGTTGAACAAAAGCTGCTGGAAATGCTAGGATGGCTTAATACTTTTAGGTTTGGTTAAAAAAAAATGGTTCAGGGGCTCAAACTCAGCTGAGAAATGCTGTGATGTGTCAGTAAAAAACACCCAGCCTCTGTGCTACAAACAATGCTGGGAAACTCAGCAGTATGTTAGTTAAAAAAACACTTAGGTTCGGTACCACAAATGCTGCTTGGAAACGCCATGATTTACTGCTAAAAACAGCCAGGTCTGGTACCACTAACACCGCTGGACATGCGTTGAAGGGTTGCCAGAAGAAAACTGCTGGTGTTGTTTATTTGTTTCAAACAGGGGATTGCAGCTTGGCATGCATCTCATCTACATGACACACCATCCATGCCAAAGGATCAACGTCATTCAGATTTATCTTTACTCTGATAGGACTGCCCCTTGAAAGTTGGACATTTGAGTCCCATTGTCGACTGAGATTGCTCCAAGTTGGGCAGTTGTTTTGGGTTTTTTGTTTTGTTTTACTAGTGTGCTGTGCAGTGTACTTCTGGGGACTTTCTGGTCTCCAGATTTTGCTGTGGAGTGAGAGCTCTTGACCTTCATGCTGCTCTTTCTTCAGCTGCGCCTGTTGCAATACAGAGGAGATACTTGGCACAGTGGGAGACAGTGGCTGCTCTTTTGCTTAGAAGTGGTGAGATAACATCTCACAGCAAGTTAATACAGTGCAATCTCTGGCTTTTATTTAATATCTAGTGATGGCAAAAAAGCCCTATGCTCTCTTGATATGCATCAAATTTCTAGGCAAATCGTCCAGAACTTGTTGAGACATTCTACTTAAAACCACATGTCAACCTTGGTGGTTTAAGAGGAAAGGTCATTAGATCACCAAAGTCATTAGGATACCTCCTGATGAAAAAAGTTTTATCTTATCTAAGGATTTATCCTCTGGGGACCATAGATACCTGTATCAAAACCCTGCCACCCTTAGGAACACTGTCCACACGCTATCCTTAAACCAATGACTGCCTGTCAGTTGGCGGTCTTGATAAGTCTACAGGCTGATCGCATTTTGGTTGAATTGGATCTATTTGGATAGACCAGACTACCCTCAGATCCTTTTCAGATCAGGTCTCATAAGCCTTGTTTCCACCAAATAGTCGGTTCAGTTCAGTTCAGTTTAGTTCATTGCACATAATAATGGTTATTTTTGGATTTCTGTTGTCAGAAGTTGTGGTTAGTTCCAATCCAACCACTCAATTGCATCCTGTTTTCTCTTTTCCCGTCTGTTGAGGCACCTAGCACACTGATCCCATACTTAAAGGTGGAGCTAGAAACACTGAAGTCCGTTGACTGGTCATTAGAGCAGCATCATAGCATTTCCCAAACTTTCTTGATTTTGGTTGTTTTTTTTAATTTCTGCAGTAATTTTTCCGGCTGCCTGCAGCCTTTTCTCACACATATCTTGTCTCTAACTTGTAGTGAACAGCCACATAACTAATAGAAAGAACACAAAATATATATGTCTTCCATTGTTGCCATTACACAGCTATCATCTGCCCATAGTTAAGAGTACTGTATGCAATGGAAATGCAACATATCTAAGATTTAGGTGAATGTCCAAACAGGTTACATATGGGTTATAAGGGCACTATACTGCAGATGTTTGGTGATCGGGGACCTTTTTTTTGCACGTAATCTCTCCCTTTCTACCTTAATTTTCTTTTATCTCTCTACTGTCCACTATCTAATAGACACAAACAAATTCTTGATGTTATGTAAAAGGTTTGGCCTCATGAGCAGTAACCCTACAGATAATTCTTTTCTTCACTTTCTGATATCATCACAAAGAATAAATTGTTAATTTAAGCAACCAGCCTTCCACTCTGTGTCCACAGTGACAGAGGAGGGAATATATGTGGGGAAAAATACTCTTTTTTTCCTTGTTTCATCAGCCGAGACTAATGGATCTGCCAGGAGGACTTTGACGCTAAACTGCAAACAGGATCCTTTGGGTTACTGTACCGCCCAAACCACAACACCAGCCGGAGAAGCCATTTGCCCAAATATCTTGGCCCTCCTTGCTGCCAAGTTTCAGGGGCATTTTGTCACAGTTGATTTAAAGAGATTAGGCAGATTGGCTTACCTCTCTCTGGACCTCACCCTGCACCTCACAGAGAGTCTGACCTCCTGTTGTGTTGTCGGACAATACTAATCCTCTGTTTTGGAAAATGATAACAGTTTTGTTTCTGTGGACTTCAGTCAGAAATGTCTGTGTTCTACATGGAAACATAAAAGGCATCTCCCGTTATGTGGCAGTTACTTGTCAGCAGGCACAGTGCTGTTTGAGAAACAATCAATGCCAGGCGTTTTGGCAACATTTTCCCACCACACCTTCCTCAGAGCCCAGGAGATCTGGTGAGGCTGGCAGCACTCAGTCTAACCCATTACGCCTTTCCAACGGTTTGTCCTCGGTGCTTCAATTGGTCTGGCTCAACACTGTTCTCTGTGTGGATCAGTTTCATAAGGAAACCGCCTGGAGCTAAAATTTAATATGAGAACATCACATTGCATTTGGTCATTTGCACTACAAGTTAGGTTTGGGTAAACCTTACCTTTAGGCAACAAAATAATTACAGCATTTGTAGTGGCTTGGAAATGAAGAAATCCCTCTGAATTAAAGGATTGATGAGTTCAATTTTTCTATATTATTACCAATATGTTGGACAACCTGTCCCTTAAGGCTTCACTGTTTTTATCAGCAGTAGTTTCCAGAAGAAGTTGTTTCTGCAAACAACGGATATATAAACTTTTCTAAAGTGACGTAGTATATGAGCTGACTTTGTCATCGGGAGGGTTGAGGGGATAGTGGATGTTGTAGGGGAGCTGCAGTCCACTTTGGACCACTGTTACAAACAAACAAACAACAAAAGCGACCCTTAACTGTGTTTCTGCAAGGGTCAGTGCAACAAAAAAGTGGTTGTCCTCTACTAAGACACTGATGTGTTTTTATCCAGGTGCCAGCAAAAATGACTATTTTAAGCCAAAACATGATCTGTTCCTAAACACAAGCAAGAGTTTTTTGTGCATTAACCTAACCACACATTAACCACAGCATTGTTGAGAAACAAAAAGTTTCAACATATCTGAAATAAATAAATGTTTACAGATACAAATGTTATGTATCCATAGTTTGCAGAGATGTACAATGTGAACATTTCCTTTGACAGTTGGGTTCATAATAGGGGTCCAGTTAAATCATCAGTGTTCAAGATGAGCAACTGTGTTACAAAATACCTGGTGTTTTGGCAAAAATGTCAAATGTCCAAGCCATTGTGCATTAAAAAGTAAAAATACATGTTAAGTCAACTACGTCTCCCATTAGATGCAGCTTCCTCTACCACTACATGTTCTACCTACTAATCCATTAATAAACTTATTGTCCAAATTGAGAATACAACTGATACAATAAATATATCCAATAATGTTGACTAAAGATATGAAATCAACATCATTGGTATGTATTCAGACACTATTAACTTAAAAATTATATATAATATTCAGCGGATTGTCAAAGACCATAAAAATGACTGAAATGCCGAAATGTGTAATGATGCATCATTTCCATTTTAAAGTCTTCTCTCAAGGGAGCTTTAAAAGGTTTTGCCTAAAAGCTATCTTGACATACCATTCGCCTTAGGCTGTCAGATGTAGCCTATGTGTTTAATCAAGGTGTACTGAGAGCCATCTTAAATTATCTGGACCAGAAGAGACTGTTTTGGACAGAGTTCACATGGGAGGCCAGAGGCAAGCATTAGCATTGCCTCCAGGCTATAAAACAGACAGCCAGCATCAATCAGGGTGGTACGTCTTAAGCCAACAGATGGTCTAGTATCATTCTCACTCCGCCCGAGCTTAGCAGTGTTAGCTAGCTGCAGCCTCAGGCAGTAAAACAGTTCACAACTGCTTCAGTCCCTTCCCTTAGAGTTGAGCTCAGACAATCTGGGGATAGCAGAGGCTCAGAGGAGTCAACGCTAAGCCCACCAGGGAGCCACCTTCAGGGGGTTCAGGTTATAAACTGCATGTTTCAATAAGCATAGCAAAGACATGTGTACATATACAAAAACTGAAATTTCTGTCTTCTTTATGAATATGATGATAGTGTTAGCACAGAGGGGTGCGTGTCAGAGGAGAGTATTTTACCTACAAGGTAGCACACACACACCACATGGAGTATGAATGCAGAGGTTTAGCCTGATCCTTCAGAACGTGATGTACAGTCAACACTGCTTATTGACAGCCCCACCAGCGGCTATCCCCTTTCACATGTAACAAGTCTGGCTCAGTAACAAGACCCCTGCGTTTTATGAAAACTTCAACCAGGTAACATGAGCTTCAAACTGGGATGTAATGCTTCATCTTACAGTGTCAATAAAGACCAGAACCTTGAAATCAGCTCTGACTTTCTAGGAAGAAACAGCATGGAAGGTATGTTGTGCCCCATCATAAGTCCTATTTTTAACTTAAGACAAGCTTTGAAGTGTTTTATAGTGGTACACCGAAATATCCAAACTTTTATTAATATGTCTTACAAGAGGAGTTATTAGTCGGTTCCAATAGTGACAGTTTTTAACAGCAGAAAAAAGTTTCAGTGTATCTAAACTCCAAACTCAGTGTGTGTGGATATTTCCCATGGTAAGTTGAAATTTAAAGGTTATCTTGATGACCTTAACATTTCTTAATACAACAGGAAACAATGAGGTTTCCTGGATAATTTGACCATACAATAGTTGAGGGTATTCATTTTTAAATATTTTAGTCACTCGCTAACTGTTTAATATTTTTGTTGGCAATCAAGAAACTTAATTTCAGAAAGGAATGTGGATTTCCCCCAATACTTTATTCCTTACAACTCAACTCCTACATGAAAAAAGGTTCAAAAAGAGCATATTTTGTTGTCGGCATTGATGGATCAAAGGCGTGTTAAAGAGGAGAATTGGTAAGCTAAGTAATATGTATTTCACAACATCTTTCCGAGAACGCAAAGTAGTTGCATTTAATGGGAGACGTAGTTGACTTGACTCGTTATTTTACTTTTTAATGCACACACCCATGGACATCTGACGTTTTTCCCAAAGCACAACACAGTTTCCCAGTTGCACAGTTGGTCAGTACCGTCAGTATGGTCTGCAGCTTGGCAACCATCTTTCCTAAGTGTCAGCTGTTGTTATTGCAGAGGATTGTGATTTATAAGTTGGAAATGAGAATCAGTCACTTTACTATGGTTTTACTATCCTTTATTTGTCCGCTGCATAGATCAAAAGAATATTTTTAAGAAATGATGATGAAGATCTATGTCAGAAAATCATCACTGCGGTGTAATACTGTTACTGGAGTTGGTGCAGTCTGTGCCAAACATAATACTGTAGCTGGTTTCACAGCTGGTTTTAGACATCAACAATTGTTGTGCTGCTATTTTAGACATACTCTTTGAATCTTGCTTTCTGCCTACTCAGCAGAAAGATAAGACGGCAATTCAATACGTTGCCCTGAAAAGCAGCTCAGCGTTCCAGTGCTTGCTGCTCTCCAGGGGATCTGTTCCTAATTAGAAGCTGAGAGGAGGACACAAGATGACAGTGACCTTGTGGGTCCCCCCTTAACGTCACATTTCTCACAGACATCATTGTCAAAGCTATCTGCTGACCCTCCTGACAATCCCAAAAGCAGGAACCAAAAGGAAAGTGTGCGGTGTTGTTTTTGGATGGGGGATTAGTGTGGAATACTACAGCTTTGAAGCTCCAGCCAAACATCTGCTGGCTCTCCCTCTTTTGTCTTCCCCATACCACTCTTATAATCTCTGTCTTCCCCTCAATATTTTGCTTTTTTTTTCTCAGCTATTGTCTTTTTTTTACCATTATTTTTTGGATACGGCATCACTTCATGCATGTACTTCTCCAGTGCCTGTGACGGTCAATGATGATCTCGCTCTGCTCAGTTACTGTTACCGCTGTATTCACCGTGACCTCCACTTTCCCTTTGCAGTAGAAAGCAGCCAATTATGTCTGCCAAGACATGGTGTAGCTAGAAACTCCAATTAGAGCTCAACGCTGTAAGAAATGTCAAATACAGCCCCTCTACTGTCTTACATATTCATATTTTGTGCTGTGTGTGTGTTTGTGTGGGGGACAGCAGGTGCTGCTGCATAACCTTTCTGGATATTAGTCATTAGTTGTTGAGCGCCTCATAAATCCTCCAGAATAGTTGGGTCTGTTATGTCAGACAAACTAGCAGGAGCGTGTAGATCAATTTAGAAAGAACAACAACACGATTGTTGGACCTGTTCTATTTTAGTGTGCGCTTTAGGTAAAAAAGGAGGCCGGGTTCCACTTCAGCAGGCACCTGGACAATAAAAAGACCTGGCACCTAAAAGGAAATGAGCACTCATGTTCTCATCCTATCTAATATTACGTGGTATAACTCAGGTTCAAATCAAGAGGACTTGCTCATTGGTGTGACTCACTCAAACACACACACACACACAGAGCAGATCCAGCCACCAATAACAAGGTATGATGATTTCAACCTGTTAAAATAACGGTCCACCCCTTCGTTCTGCTGTATGTACAGATGGCTCTACAGTATGCACTTCATTACCTGAACACCTTTTATTTGTCCTGTTCCACATTTTCACAGCTGCCACTGCTCCCGAACCCATCCACCCCACCAACTGGCTTTGGCCAGCGAGACTCTTGTTTTTCCACGGCAGGCCGTGTACATTTACATGTGCAGTTATTTGTCATGTTTCAGAGGAAAAGTGATATGTTTTCTCCTATTTGAGTAGGACTTTGATCACAACTTAAGGCCCCTCTAGGGTGCAGTTTGGCTTTATTTGAAGCCACACCAAACTCCACAGTAGACAAGAATAGCATAATACATTTGTTTTTCATCCATATGTTGGAAGTGAATGTGCAGAATTAACAACACACTAGTGATTTTGTTTTTCTTTCAGCAAGGAATGGAATTAACAATGTAAGTCTTGTCTTGGCTCTCAAGGGTATATCCCATTGGGAGCATGATCAGCAAAGTTAACAGCAATGTGCTGTCAGATAAAGGGACAAACTTTGAGTGGTGATATTTTCCTGAGGGTGATGCAAGAAGAACTCACAGCAGGTCCAATATGGAAAGGGTTGATCCTTTGGGAAGCATGAATGTGCAAAAAAACATTTGGCCTAATATTGGTGCTATGGGAAAGTGCCAGTGTCAAAGACTTTAAGATAGAGTCTGCACACTACTTAACGCCTCCATGAATGTTTTTGTAACTTAACTTTAATGTGTCATGAGGGCATTAACTCATGTGTGAATTGTCTTGTCTACATTTTCTACATGTTCTCCTGTTCAGCATTTAGTTTATATTGTCTGGATGTGCATGCTTTTGTGGACCTTTTTAAGAGTCCCATTGTCACCAAAAATGTAGGGATTCATCCTCTGGGTGGATGCATGTCTGATTTCTGGTAAGTGTTTGGATATCGCTAGTCTCAGAACCCATTGGCTTTCGGTCACAAAGCCTCTGGAAGTGGAGGCCAATATTTGGGGTTGATCCAGTGTAGGCTGCAGATATCTGAGCCAACACTCCCTGTTCTGTGTGTTGGTCATAGCGGCTAATCTGTGCAAACAGATATCTGCATTAATCAATATCAATTCCGATACACAAAAGGCGTTGTGTTCTGAGATTGCATTTCAACCAGCGTGTTCTGCCTCTTCACACGGACTGTTTACTTGCCGTTCAGATGAGGTTAGTCAAAACTACAGACTACAAATGGACTACAAACAAAAAAATCTTGTCCCTACAGATTCCGAACACATATGTAGAATCTTTTTGTAGAGATAAGGATACAAGAGATTGAGTCGGTTTTGGCATGTTGATTCATCTTTTAGTAAGATGGTAAAATATGATCCAGCTAGGAATGTACACTTGCATGTACTTGATTGGCGAGTGAAGATAGTTGCTGGATGATGTTGCACTGTGTTGCAAAAGTTAAACCACAAGCAATGTTTTAGTTGATCACTATTGTGTGTGGTTTTTTTTTATTTACCAGAGTCCTCTGTTTTGGCACCTCCACTCAATGCAGTGTAGTCTTATTGAAAAAATCGTGTGTTTTTTTCACTAACTTCTCTTATATTAGTCTGAAGACTGCCCCAACGGGTCAGTATGCTTTAAAGGAGGCACTCTTTGGACAGTAAAGCTTCCCTAGGCCATTTGGCATTGCCACCACGGGGACCACAATGAAGAAATTGTTTAGTGTCCATAGTCAATCTCTTTGCAAGTGATGTTCACTGTTGCAGTCATATGGCCAACCACGCCCTCACAGAACCGCACCGGTCGCTTTATGCATCACTCCTCGCATATGCTGAGCCAAGTTATGCTTTGCTTTAATTGACTCTGAGTAATTTTTCTCCATCTGGCTGCCAATCTTTGGCCCAGATCTCCTCCTACGGGACAGATTTTCTGTGAAAGCTGTAATCTGACTACAGTCTTCCCACACATGAGGGTCAGCCCAGTTCTCTCAGGGACCAGGTTTGCCAAGCTTCCAACTGGCTTTTACAGTGAGAGAGTGTATGCTTTTCTATCTTTTTTCGGTCAGTCTCTTATACCACATCTGCATCTTCATTTTGTTTTTCTTATCCTTTGTCTACAGTCTGAGAGGGGTGTGTGTGTGTGTGTGTGTGTGTGTGTGTGTGTGTGTGTGTGTGTGTGTGTGTGTATATATATATCTGAGGGGGTCCAGCTCTCTTTCTGGTCCTCATTTATCTGCTTTTACTGTGCCCACTTTCTCCAGAGCTGGATTTATAGGGGAACTGGGCCCTGTCAAAACTTTGCCTAACATGTGTGCACACGATGGAGTCTGAAGCTTGGTGTGTGTGAGTAAGAGAGAGAGGCTGCTTGACTGTTTCTGGCCTTTGGGATGGTTTGTGTTGGTGTGCATATGTAAAGAAGACAGAAAAACAATAAAATATCTGCCAGCCTGGTGACGGCCAAGTGATATACAGTAGATCACTTGGCCATTTGCACAACTGGTCCTGCCATCTCTGTATAACGTATTTTTTCCCTGAAAATCTGATTGTATTGCAGAGCATGATTTAAACGTTCTGTGTGTGACATTCAGGGTATTAATAACGTAGTAAACCACTGTTTGCTGTGTAAAGATATAGCGGATTAACGGTGTCCTGAGCAGAATATGAAGTCACGCTAACTTGTGTGTGTTGCAGTCAGAGCTTCTCTGTGGTTTGTTGTTGTAAACTTGTCCAGCCATGTGTAAGTGCATGTGTGTATCCCACTGGTTACCTCATCACCTCAACTTTGCATTGTACTTGTATGGTGGTTGAAGCTGATATCAGGACAGCGTCACCATGGAAATGTAGCCTCTGATTGGCTTAGCCTGACATTTTTAGGCCCATTTCACACAGCACGCATCAGCAGTGCATGACGGCAGCCTTGCCGAACTGCTGCATGTTTCATGCTTGTGGTGTTCACACATGCAGCATTGTTGCAATGTCGCTGCTGTGTCGCTGCCTGCTGCTACGAGTACCATATTTCCAAATTTATGAAGTCATTTATGAAGTTGTGCAAGCTCCTGCATTGTTGACAACACGCTCTGCAAATGTTTTGAAATAAAATGCCTTGTGTCAGCAACTGAAGACGTTGTCAGAGGACTATTGTGAAACAGAAGCAGCAAAAGCAAAATGACAAATCTGTAATTTTTCCCCAAACGTCTAGAAGTTTTATAATTAACTATGAATCCTGCTGGCCAGTGTAACCTTGTACAGTCTTTCTGTCTCCAGTCATGTACAACTTTAAAAAATTGAATCAATTATTATTTGCTGGTCCAGATATAGCCATTCATGTTTTTAATTACAGACATTTGAACTAAAGTAACTCTGGCATCAATAAAAAATGTCTTTATTGTGGACAGTGCTGCAGCTGTGATTCTAACCAGCACGCATGAATGAAGTCACATCATTCCTGATTTTTGCATGGTGGAGTGAAAGAATACTGTCTCCAAATTATCAGACCTTTTCAGTTTTGCCACTTTAGGATTCCTCCATAAACACTCACTTCTATCAGCGTGCTTACCGAAGGTGTTCAGCAGCTGGGGGGTCTCACATTCGACACTACTGATGGCAAACAGTCACCTTAATCCTCTATTAGTGCAGGAGAATTATTATTTTGTTTTTCTACCGCATGTCAGGTGGGCTAAAGAGAGGAAGAACTCCTGCATTTATCTCTGTGGAAAACTCCTGCTCTCCTCCGTACAGGTGGCTCCAATTCTCTTTTAGCTTTTTAAGTAGTTGCAATGAATCAGCCTATGAAAGCCCTAATGTGTTTCACATGGAGCAAGCTATTCTTACTGCTAGTCAGACCTCTTACACTGCAGCAAAGCAGAAATTAAATTAAAACCTCCAGGAATACAAAAGACAAACTCCACGCTGAAGCACTCAGGGCTGTTTGAACAGATCATACATGAACACATACAAAAGAAAATCAGAGTGAAATTCATAATTTAAATTGTCTGGCCTCTTCTGTAACCTTTACCCAGCAGAGGAGCCCCCTACAGAAAAATCCTGACAGCCCCTCCTGAGTTTACAAGTCCTAACACTGTGGCGAGCACTATTCATAATAACACTGGGCTTTTTAAAGTAGGAGGTATGGTGTAAGATTTAATTAGCATAGTATAACTGCCATGGTGTCAAACGCAATTTCATATGAGACCACTACCTCCACCAGTCAAGGCCAAATGGGGTCCTAAATTGACTCTGACAGGTCAAAATGAACTACGCTGACCTCCTGAAGCCAAACTGCACTGTAACGTCTCTGCAGCAGTCGACAGGCGGGCAGAGAGCATCCACAGTGTGACTGTGAGGAAGCTCAGGCTGGAGGAGCTACACTGCAGCTACTGTGCATAACCCCCTGTGTGTCTGTAGGCCCTCAGGTTGAATTAACTCCTGTGTTGACTATGAGACATGACCCGCTGTGGGGAAATTCAGGGCAGACAGTATTTCAGTATGAGTTTGTGTGTGTGTGTGTGTGTGTTGGAGGAGGGTGTTTTTATGCAGCACATAAGCTGTCAAAGTCGGGGTGGTTCAGGCCTCAGTGTGCTTATATGGTTATAAGGAGAGATGAGGCCAAATGCAGGGGGCTGCTCTGCTGCCTCCTCTGCTGAGGTCTATTAGGTGTCAACCCAGTAATATATTAATGCCTGTTAGTGTGGTTGTTGTTATAGTCTGCGATAAATGAAGCTTAGCACCACTTTTGTAGGAGGAATGTTGCAAATGCTCTTAAATACACTCACATTACCTGTAAACTAGATTACTTGTAAAAGGAGAGAAGAAAGCTCAGGGAAAAGGTGGATTAACATGAAAATGATTAGCAACAATTTTGATGATCCGTTGTACAATTAAGTAATTACCATGCGTTTAGCTTATTTGACCATTATTTTAACAGGGAAGGCTATTTAGAGCAAGCGCTCTTTTAAAGGGGCACCCTGATTACATCACATTTAAAAACAACAAAAGCACATTACATGGACAAAACATGAGAGACATGCGAGATGTTTATTTATAGTTTAAAAGATATGCAAGATACCCAGGAAGTTTACCAAGATGTGTTTTATATATAAATAGAATGCAAAGCTGATCAGCAGATTTTTCTGATTTTTTTTCTTGATATTTGTACTTTTACCACAAGTAAGTTAGATTTAGTAAATCTCAGTTTTACCTGCGACCATATTCATACTGTAAGCTGCTTTATATAGTAGAACAAATTCCCCTTGTTAACATTACCGTTACTTTCCCTATGATACAGCTCTTTTACAGGCATATTTTCCACATCATTCAAAATACGTGTTAATGTGATTGGTGTCGTGCCGGGTAATGAAAAGGGCGTGATGGAGTTGATTCACCCAGGCTTCTCCAACCACATTAGAGCGTGAGCCATATGGCTGTAAATACATTGGAGCAGTGATGACCTAATTGTTGGACTCATTTTGTAAAAGGAAAAAAAAAGTTTGTTGCCATTTTCTTTTTACTTTTCTTTCTTTCACCACCCATCTGTCAAATTCTGTCACTTCCAATGTACTTACATAGTCAATCATACATACATATATATAAGATGTCCACAGTTAATGTTTAAGACCAGAGGGTTGCCAGATTAAAGTGCAAATATAAAGTACGCAACAGTTATTATTAGAAGAGCCACAGTCTGTTGTGTAGAAATATGTCTTTTATCAACTAAAAAGTAAAATGCTGTGATACATAATGTCACTTTTTACTCAGACTTAGTCAGCTGTCATGCCAGCTTGCACTGTACAGTAATGGAAGAATGTGTCATGCTGCAGTTTCTTGCCAGAAGCTGAAGCAACGACAATAAAAAGTCACATCACCCCATTTCAGTGACATGTTCAACTTCTTAAGCACCATTGACACAATCCCAAATGTAAATGACATGCCTGCTGGTTCTTTTACATTTTGGTTGCCGCCCAAAGTGACAAGTGTTTTTTGTCATTGTGTCAAGTCAGCTCAGTGAACGCTGTAACAGAATAACGCACACGTGACCACAAACATCTCATTTGTCAGTAATACTCAAAGTTGTGAAGCGCTTCACAACTTTGGTCAGTGTATGGATGAAGAGTTAAGTTAAATTCAGACAAAGCGTAATGTCATGTGATACCATGATGTTTTATTCAGTCATGATTGGAAACCTTCCAGCTTTTTGAGATTCCCTTAAGACTAGTGTGACCAAGTGTTTATGTGGGACTGTAAAGCACTTTTGTATTTTGTCTTGCGTGCCACATCTTGAGACAGTGTCTCACATTTTGACTGGCACATTGGCTGCAGGATAGACACTTTTCTATAATCTAGTTTTTATCCAGTGGCTATAAAAAGAAAGCAGGGAAGGCTGTCCCCCACAAGTTGTGTTTGATATCAATAAGACTGCGTATGCGTGGGTCAAGTGCAGGTTAACCTGTCACTGTCTTTGCTCTGCTGCACCCAATGGGGGAAATTGAGAGTCACTAAAAAGTCACAAGCTATGCAGATTTAAGCAGAATATGATGGAAAAGGAAATGCAGATACAACAAAGACTGGGAAACTACTTTGGCTGGGTGAAGGTGGTGGAGGGTGATTTCTCAGACACTGTCAGCTGCAGGCAATCAGAGCAGCTCTGGATAATTGTCACAGGTACAATCAATGAAGTGAGTGTGAACACAATCAGGTCACCTCCAACAAAGCACCAATGTCTTCAAGACCAGCAAATACATTTCAAATAATCAATAACTTATATATATATATATATATATATTCAAATAAATTCATATAAAAACACACACAGTACAGCTTTTCGCGGTGGTCCTTAACTGGAAGACCCTAAATAATTTTCTTTGCAACAGTTTATTTCCCCCCCCTTTTAGAAATATTTGTTCTAATTGAAAGTATATTGTTCACTTAGAAAACTAACTGAAATAAAATGAATATATAAGAAATATGTAGGTTTTTGTCTTTGTCAATCTGGTCAAATCTGTCAACACAACAAGCATCAGGAGGCATTACATGACATGACTGTGAGTCAATCACTGTCATGAAGTGCCCCTGTCCCACATTATAATAAAAAAAACTAATACTGAAACTAATGAAAACTAAGCTGAAACGTAACATTTTTAAAATTTCAAAACTAAACTGAAACCAGTAAACTGACTCTGGAGATTAAAAGTGAACTGAATTGAAAGCAACAATTAAAAACAAAAGAAAAACGAATGAAATACAAAACTGTAATCATGCTCGCACAAAGTTCATTCATCTTAAATGGTTGTAAACATTGCAATATTAATATTATTATTGCAAGCCTGTTCTTTAAGCCGCATGTTCCTTATTCCTATGGTCTGCTTTGACTATTTTAACCATCATTTTATTTTGTTTTACTTTTTAATTTCTTTTATTGGTTTGTTGGTTTGACTAATATTTTATCTTATTTTACATCTTTTACTGGTCTGTTTATTTATTAACCTAACATTTATTTATTCTAATCTGTTTTTAGTTGTTTTATTTAATTTATTTCATATGTATTATTCTCTTTTAATGGTTTACTGTTAATATTACTGTTTTATTTAATTTTAACATTTTTTTGTCAGTTCTGACTCGCATGACTGTATCTTTTATTGGTTTATTCTCCATCTTATTATTATTGTTTTATTAGGTTATATTCCAATTTTATATAGATTTGATTCAGTTTTATGGTCGGTTGCTGGCTTTGTTTTGTGCCTGCAACTTTTACCTCACACTTTATCAGCACATTGTGCTTCCACCTGGAATGAAATGAGCTGTATATATAAAGTTTTGTTTGCTTGTTGCTACAGTATGCTGATCTTCACTCAAGTACAACCACACAGTGCTGTTAGTGTGACTTTAGAGTTTTATTTTTTAAGGTGTTTGGTCTGACCAAAACAGCAGCTGTACATCACATTTCATATTGAGCAATAGTAAAAAAGTGAGGCAACTTCTTCATGCAACAGGTACTTTTTAAACCTGAGTTGATCTGTGTTTTACTTGAAGATCAGCGCTTTCCTCCCTCTACTGTCTGTCCTTACTTTCAGTGTCTGGTTTAGTAATGATGAGAGCTTTCCAAGTAGGTGAAACGTCCAGCCATTGTGAGTCCGCCTCAGATCTTTGTCTGTCCCGCTGATACAGACAAGACCAAGATATCGAATGAAAACACTTCTACCATGCATACGCAGCCTGAATCTGCTGTAGTGTAAATACTGGCTCATGCACAGTCACAGTACATTTTGCAACATTTCAGAGATGAGCAACAACAATGTGCAGTTTCCATTGTTGGGTGTAAATCATCACATGGGAATGATGCTCACTGTCACCTTTCAGTATTGTTAATAATACTAATAAATTTTCTGTCTTTTCCCATCTCTCTCCTCTCTCTCTCTAGGTTGGTGGTTTGTCAGCACAGCAGAGGAGCAGGGCTGGGTGCCGGCCACATACCTGGACTCCCAGAATGTAACCCGAGACGATTTGGATCTGGGCACTTCCAGGACTGGGGAAGGTTAGCGCAGGCACATGCACATGCACAGACGCAGCATTATTAGATTCATAAAACACAAGAAAGACATAAACGTCATTCTGGCAGACTCGTTATTGGAGAAACGTCTGCATGAAACAGACCATGATTTCTCCATAATGGTTTTTGGTGGGCGATTTTTTTTTTTTTTTTTTTTCTGTGCTCACATCTCAATCTTAGACCAAAAGCAGCTTACAGAGATTTAGCGCTAAACAAATACTCGCAAACACATTTCCAGTCACACATTAGGAACCTTGAAGACCACAGTCGCAGCTCCATGGTGAAATGGTACCAGACTGCAGCCAAAGGGTTCGCAATATTTTGGCACCACAGAAAATTCCTTTCAACTCCCTCGGGAGGCTGCAACTCTTGCAGGAGTCTCGTTTTGTTGTGACCCTTTCCTTCCTAATGTTTAGTCTGACTGCTGGGATGGAGGATTTCATCAGTGTGTCATAAGCCCCTTGCTGCTTTTACACCAGGGGAATCCTACAGAGATAAATAAAGCACAAGTATGCTCATATGCATGCTTAGAAATGCATGCAGCACACACATGCACACAGTTTACCTGCAGTGGTGTGTTATCATGAAATGGTGCAATAGTTTATTATGTTGTTTTGTGCCACTGGATTATCGAACAGACATTTTCTGTGTCTCGTTAAGACATGAAAACCTCCATGCTTCACTGAACTGTGCACATTCTGCAAGACACACACACAAACACGCTGTGCTCGAACGATGACAGCTTCTACACAGCTGCCACAGTAACTGTTATTTGCTGCTCTCATTCGTTTCTTGGATTTTTTTTTTCCTCTTGCACATACTCACACACACTTAATAGATGTTGTCAGTGCCTGCAACAGTGGAATCTCTTACAGTCCTGTATCCTGGAGGTGAAATCACAGCGTAATAGATGTGAAGTGTCGGTTGCCTGTGGATTAGATGTTTTAATGGGTTTTTAATTTGTCTTGTACTTAGATTTAATTTAGTGTGTTATAGAATATTAAATTGGGATGACTTCATTCATCGCTTTACAGGATAATTTGACTTTATTACAACATTGGTCATATTTTTGTAGCTTTGCCATCGTTTCTGTCAGTTAAAATAACATTAATTCAAGTTATGGCCGTTTTATAAAGTGTGATCTATAGGGCGACTACTTGAATGCCGTTTGTCAGCATATCACTGAAAGAAACGGCAAATGCAAGAGAAATTTTCAGTGTTTTTTCTATTTTCTTCTGATATAAGGCAATCCCAACAAGCAGCATCACACAATGGAACAGGGACATGGCTATGTTTAGTTACAACAATGGAAGATCACCTCATGTTTATGTGTCAAAGCAGCAGGCGTTTTTTGATAAAGCCCCAACAAAATGTATGGCACCATACATGTTATAAACCGAGCAGCTGATTTCACCATTGTTAAGTATGAGCCACGAATATATTCAGAGACAGTTGTCTTTGGACTTCTGCTTTGCCATTGCAATGATACTGTTACGTGTTTGAGGAGCCCAAGGGATTAACGTTGATAACGATGAAGTCATTGGCACTGCTGTTGTCCTTATGTGATTCACTAACAGGCTGACATGCTTGCATACCTTCAATCCTTGCTTGCCTTCACATGATTGAAACCTGTGTGTATATGGTAGTGAGAGATGCTGCAACAGCAGAGGGGGCTCGTAGAAAGACAGAGAGCACCGGGTGTGTTGTCCAGGACAAAAGTCAGATGAAGCATACATCACTATAAATATGTGCAGGAATTTCCTGCATTATAAGTGCTAGATTGGATTACACTGAATGAGTTGTGTGAGAGTTCATGACTGGGTGTTTTGATATAGTTTTGCTATTATTCATCAAGAAAAAACAAAGAAATTCTTCCCGAAATCAGGGTAAAATGAGGTGAGTAACTGATGTACAAATGGTCATTTGGTCATTATCTACTCACCCTCATGCTGATGGAAAGTCAGGTTAAGTTTTATAGTCCACAAATACTGCTGGAGGTTCATGGTTAAAAAAGTATTGCACTCAAAGCCAAAGCAGGTTTCAGACTTAAAATAAATGCATAAAGAAAACCTCAAAATGTCTCTGTACTGCTCGTCCAAAGTAATTCCAATTGTCCTGAAGCCCCGACATGCCAAGTTTATTTTAAAAATGCTACTGGTGCCATGATTTTAACCTTGTAGCCTGTAGCTCTAAGTGAGGGAGCCGTGTTAACACACAGTATTTTAAAATCCAACAAATAGACTTGTTGTTTACTGCTAACTCCACAAGTCTCTCTCTGTATGTGGGTGAGGCTTCTAGGAAGCATGTAAACACTACTGCAGGTGCAGATACCGTGAGCTGTCATTGGTTTTGTGCGAGCGTGCATACGTAAACGTGGCTCCCACACTTACAGCTAAGGGCTACAACAAGGCTAAAAACATGATGTTTTTCAAAACAGCTTGGCACATTGGGGCTTTGGAACACTTGGATTACTTTGGATGAGCAGTATGGAGACATTCTGTGTTTTTTTTATGTATTTTTTGTTTTAACATTTGAATCTTGGGCACCATTTGCTTCAATTGTTTTGGAGATGAGTACACTATAAATCTGCAGCAGTGTTTTGTGGACTATAAATCTTAAACTGACTTTCCATCAGCATGAGGGTCAGTAGATAATGGTTGAATTTTCATTTTTGGGTGAACTATCTCTATAAGAGGACTTTATTTAGAGGTGGAAATAAAGTGAACGTGAACATCTAAGTTTTACCACATCAAAGCAATTAACTTGATGAGTAAAATGGGCTTTTTAAAGAACGGAAGCATGGCCACATCCACCAAAATAAGACCCAAGTTATAATAAACTAGAATTATCCTTAAAGCCTGTGGGTTTGATTTGGCATTATGTGACACACTCTTATCGTATTTGGTTTTCTCACCATCTTCCTCCTCTGTTAACCAATGCACTCAAGTGAATTTATGAAAAGTGCCTGAGCTCACACCTACACATACGTAACCACACACACACGCACGCACGCACACACACTTTCCCCTGCAGTTACCCATCCTCTGTCAGTGGCTCCAATTTTCCAATTAGGCCTGGTGTCTTTGTGTTTGCACACATCGTCACTTCTTATTTCTGATCTCCCACTTCCCGTTTCCTGTCGTCCCTTACATCTCATTATCTCTGCGTGGTCTGTAACCTAATTCCACTGACAGCTCAGCTCACTGGAGAGGAACCGACAGGCACAGCCCGGCCCTGCTGAAATTACCTAGAAATAACATTTCCCTTTGTGCCTTCCCTTAGCTGATATTTCAATTAGGAGGTCAACAGGAGTAGGGTGGTGCTCAGCGGGATGGATGGGAGGCAGACAGGAATCAAAAGGGAGAGGAAATGACAAGTAGCAGAAGCACACAAAGAGAGAGAGGGCAGATGTCGAGCAGGAAGAGAGTTGGAGAGACAAGAGGGTGAAGAGAGGACAGAAGATGGAGAAGGAATTCGATTACCACAGTAGGAAGATAGATAGTAGATAAGTGCTGTTTCCATCTATCCTTCCCCTCATTAATGTGTTTGCTCTTCATGTGGCCTCAGACAGTGCACTAAGATAGGATTATGACTCATCATGTTATGACTGATGCTTTATCATACAGACTTTGAACTAATAAGTCGTGAAAGAGTTCAAGAGTTCAGCAGACAGCAGCAAAGCGTATGTAAACTTCATCGGTTAATATTAGCATGTCCATGCGTTATTTTTTTAAATTCATGTCAATTCTTTGCTGAAGCCGTAGCAGGCTGAGTTTTAAAGCTAGAGTGATGATATTGGTATTATATGATACCAGATACTGGGGGATACTGGGGTTGAAATGATGCTTCAAATTTAGTCTAAAATTTGGAAAAACAGCATGACCATTTCACAGGGGTCCCTCAACCTTTGACCTCAACTTATCTGAATGAAAATGGGTTCTTTGGATACCCATGAGTCTCCCCTTTACAGACATGCACACTTCATGCAATTTTTTTTTCTTTCGTTTGATTCCTGATCAAGACAATGTGGTAAGAAAAAGCTGTTTTGAAATGCAAAATAATGCAATCAGAACTTGATAAAAAATACAATTAATTACAATTAACTTTTGAAATTCTGCGATTAAAAAAATTAATCATTTGCCAGCCCTAGTTAATATCGATATGATCTGTGATTTGTCTTACTTCACAGTTGATTATTTTAAGCATGTAATGCTTTTAGACACAGTTATAGATTATAGATAGATATATATAAATGGATTCTTACAGAACATTATGCTCAGGCTGCACACCAACTACAGCGTTGCAACGAAAACACCACACTTCATTTGAACATGGGTTGTATGTCTAGGGAATTTTTGTTTTGGTTCCATGTTCATGAGACCCCTAAAAACTACACAAGACATAAAAATTTACCTGAATAACTTGTAGCTCAAAGTACAGGTTGTCTTATATTGTTTGTTGTACAAGTCAGACGTAAAAAGCTCCCTAAACATAAAATCAAACATCATATCTTATTAAATAATATACATAACATAACAAACATGCACCAAATGGTACACTGAACATGTGCCAATAAATAATGAAACAGTATAACATGTGGTGGTTATCTATAATTCATACAAAATAAAAAGGAGATAGAAAGGATAGAAAGGGGATTTTTGCTTGTGACTCCATTCACGCCATACGTCAGGAATTAAAAGTTGTGACCTAGGCACACACCCTCTCCATAGTGGAAATTGCATGTAATATTCAAATGCAAAAAATGTTTGGTTGTTTTCATTGAACAGCAGCTAACTTTGCGTTTAGCACATCTTTAGGTAAAATAGTTACAAACCCAGCTAGTTGTTGCAGAAGATGATCTGCTGGCTTCAGACTTTACATGAAGACATTGTTTATTTGCCAATATTCCATGGAAACTATCTTTATGCTACTAACAACAACTTTTTTGCCTTTGTTAGCATTGCTAACTTACGCTTCTTACACTAACTCCACATTTGTTTCTTTGTTTTCCTTCTTGGTTGCTCCTCATCATCATCAGTTACTAAAAGACGCAAGGCGCATCTGAAGAGGCTGGACCGCCGCTGGACCCTGGGGGGTATAGTCAACCGCCAGCAGAGCAGAGGTGAACATGGAGACAGTCTGCACACTCACACACACACATTACATGGTTACGGAAAATGCATATATATACCACATGAAGGGGGCCTGCACGTGCACACTTCAGTACAAACCCACACATGTACCCACAAGAATTCAGACCCTGAGTCATTTTCTCTCTTCATATAGAGTAGATAAGCAGCTCATGCATATGGACACATACACATATAGTGCACAGATGTCTTGGAAAGATGATGTGTGGCAAAACAATCTCAACTTAAAGGTCCACTTATTAGTTATTTCTGCGTTTTCAACCACATCTCATACTTTCATCTCTGAATAGAGCTGCCTCAGGTGTCATTATGTGACCTAACTTTTGCTACGTTATAAGCTAAATCTTTTCACTATGAAAATGCAACATAAAATATTATTCTATGTAATGTAATGAAAATCAGGCTTCCTGTGGATTCTTTAATAGTCTTAAAATACATGTAATTCATTAATCTAAAAATAATGCCCTTAAATATTATCAAAATCACTTTAATCAATCTTTCAAAAGATTTTTTGTAGTTGGGTTTTGTAGTTGGTCTAAAATTTCATTCCAAGTGATTAAGTCATAAATCTAACCTGCCTTTAGCTGAAGGAATCCTGAAAATGTGATTTTCTGTTATAAAAGTTAAGCTAATAGTCAAAACAAGACAATTATCAAGTGCCGGAGATTCACCCACACATTCAGTACACACCTTTCCTACAATCTGTGAGACACAAATATACAGCACCACTGCTGAGCCCCTCACATGGACCCACTCCTCTGTACTCGCACATATTATGCAGCCACATGGTAAATAAGCTTATTTACATCCTCACCAGCCAGCCAACAACAACTGGCCTTGGGTATGTACCGGGAGCAGCATATTGGGTGGCCATGAGTCAGTTCTGACAGTAAAATCTAAAATCTCACTCCATCAACTTGGAACGCTCTTCAGGTTACATGGCACAGCAAAATAATTGGACTGCATTAAACAGATTTGGATAATTAAGGCTACTCGGCTCTCACAGCACAAACGCAACAACCTTGACGACCACTGAGCCATGTGAACATAAATGATTGTATAACTGTGTTGCTTCTTAATTAAAGCAAGCCCCCTCTAGGTTTAAAATGCTGTTAATGACTTTAGCATTTCGCTTGTAATTCTCCCTTAAAAAACAAAAAAAAAAACCCCAGACAAACATGAAAATGTTCTCATAGGCTTTTAACTTTAGTGTTTGGCAAGTTAGCTGCGGTTTTGTCAAGTCATTATTGCTTTAATGCTGAAAGAGAGACATGAGTCTATGTCTGAGAAAACTGCCACTTCACTCGGGGGCGAGTCGGCACTTTCTAATTCAAACTTTTCTCAGACTGTCTGTCAGGCACCTGTCTGGTTCCAGGCTTAGTCAGGGCTTCAAACAGACGCCTTGTAGTTATAATTTGTTTATGGAAGCTGTTCCTGGACCTGTGCAGCGTCTGTAAAACCTTTAAAACACGCTTTGTTTCTCATTATCTTAGTGTAGTCTGGCTGGAGTGGCTTGTGTTACCACCTGCCCTCAGACCAGCGGGCATCAGTGATTAATCAGAGGAGACTGAATACAGGGCAGACTCAGGTCGAATGCTATGTGCCTCTACTAAAGAGCATGCAGTAACTTATACTGTAGAGGAGAGAAATACTTTGGTGTAAAAACACCGTGGGCCCCTGCTCCTTCTAAAACACACACTGACTGACAGGAAATATTCCTATAGAGTCAACAGCCTCAGGTAGTTGATGCAGTGTAAGTTACACACATGGCCACATACCTATGTCGTTAATCCTATTTGGTTTTGTGGGGAAGAATAGCAGCAGACAGGGGAACATTACTCATTCACTCCCCCCACACAGCTGATTTAGGAATTTAAACTAACAAACTTTTTGTCACAAGTCTAAGTAAGTTGCCGTTATCATTATTAAGAGATTTGAATCGAAGCATACTGTATGAAGCATATGGCAGGTTGAGGGAACAGTGTCTCGCAGGTCTGCAGGAATCTTACTAAACTAGATATGTCTCCCCGAACAGTGAGGCTTGGCCAGAATGGAAAGTGTGAAAGTGGGACAGCAGCCCAATCTGTGGACTGGTTTTAATCACACAGACCTCAACCTCTACACAGCACGGATGAGTCACCCGGCTAGTTGTCGCCACCAGAGAATGAGGGCATGAAACACTTTTGGAGGCCATGTTCTTGAATTCCAGCACTCTTTAAAAAAAAACAACCCAAAAAACACTTAGCTTTTTATCTTTAAAGGGTAGTGTTACTTTTTCACATTTTGGTGTTACTGTATTTAAGATATGTAAGATATATTTCTTATCTGTAATCTTTTTTCTTTTGTGCAGTGTGTGTGGGCTTTGATTTTTTAGGCCGCATTTGTACACACTTAAACATATCACTTTCTTTTAAAAAATCACCACCTTGCATGACTGGATTTCCAAATGAGGCGAGCAGCAACTGGCCCAGGGCCCCAGAATTTCAGGGACCCTGAAAACTCCAGGCTTAGCAGACACTGATTGATTTATGCTGATTTCTTTTGGATGGATGGATATGAAAAACTTGAGTTGTGCTTCAGGAAGGGAACCCTTTTTGTAGCAAATGTCCTTGCTCAAGCTTGGGAAAGAGGGCAGATTATTTGTTTAAGACTGAGCTTTAAAATAATCTGTAATCTTTGTGATGAAATGAAATGTAGTGAATTATTATATTGCTGCAACTGTAATTTTGCAGTCTTACAAACCTATGAGGGTTGGGCACATTGTGTGCATGACACAAAAATAAAAGAGATCAATTAATCATTGAGACAAAATCAGCCTGTTTAATACCACACAGAGGGCTGTGTTGGGGTGTGTGTGTTGCTTCAGGCAATGGCAACACGTGAAATACGTTCCATTAAATCCAATTCCAATAACAGGTACATGAACTTTAAGGCATGGTATTGGTACGCAATACCTTTAAGGTATCGACTGATATAACCCAGTAATAATATCAAAACTTCTCCAATCAAACGTACCTGTATTCAGTCCTTTTGATAGCCAGATCAAGAAAAAAAAACAACAATTTATATGGTTTTGCTCGCAGTCATTCACTGCAAGCATTGGCATCATGCTGCCACGAAACGATGTCTTTCCTGTCATCATTTCTTGCATACCAAAGTTACATCTATTGAATGTCAGTGCAAACATACTGACCATTGAGGCATTTGCAGAGCATAGCTAACCTGCAGTATTTACAGTTGATCACTTTGCCTGTCGCGTTAGCATTGCTACATTGTTAATGTCAATACAGGTGACCAAAAAAAATCATTTGGCCAAATCTGCACATAGACAGTTTAATGCAGTTACCAGTTTCTGCATGTTTATAGTTGAAAGGCACATATTCTAAAATCAGAGGCAGCTGCTCTGCATGTAAAATAAATCGCTTGGTGTTTCATCACTGGCATCTGGCCCACAGGTGGTCAAAATATATGAAGATTGGTTGGATGACAACTTTGCACGCTGTGTATACTGGAGTTCATTTAAGTTTTGGACCTTTTGTTTCAGAGGATATTGCTTTGAGCATATTCAGTAAGACAGCCCCAGTTTAGCTCAGAGAATTTAAAACCCTGCCGTGTGACTGTTATGATTTGTCAGTTGAACGAAATGTGAAATGCTGACAAAGCCACACGTGAGGTTACAGAGGACTTTAGAGAACCTGAGGACAGAGGAGTTTCACATGGCAGCGAGTATTACTGGCTCCGTTGCAAACAAGCTAACGGCTCCCGGGCCAGTAGCTCTTTTTCCACCAGCGAAAATAGTCTCTCCACAAAAAAAAATTGCAGCTACTGCTGACTGAAGTGATGTCAGACTTTTGTGGATTTTCCAGCTTTTTCATTCATGACCACTCTTCACTTTCTGTCTGTATTACTGTCTGACCAATTACTGTCTGCTGTTTTTCTCTGTTCTCGGTTCAACTATGCTTCAAACCACTGTGTGCAGGTACAGTAAATGCACTTATTTAGTGCTTTTCAAGTGTTTGCGACCACTCACAACGCTTTACAACACAAGCACCATTCACCCAATCACATATACATTCATACACTGGCTAATATACAAGGTGCCACCTGCACATTGGAAGCTGTAAACCTTCACACTCACAATGTGGGGTCCATTTTCTTGCCCAAGGAAACTTTAACATGTAGACTGCAGCGGCCAGGGATCAATCCACTGATCTTCTGATTAGTAGACGGCAGCTCTACCTCCTGAGCGTTCACAGCCGCGGTTTGTGTTTGTATTTAATTGCTCGGCACACCAGATGGCTAGGGTTTTCTATGGGGAATAATGTGAGTGCCAGAAAGTTAAGACAACCACAAGAAAGACTCTGTGTATTTCATCCTGAAAGTTCTAGCAGCTAATATTCGACCCATGCCAACTTTCACTTTTTCTACCTTTTTTATCCTTCCCACTCTGCTCTCGTCCCCATTTCCCCCGTTTTTTCCTTTGTGAATGGAGGCACCACTGTCCCTGCCTGATAATGCATTGCTGAGCTAGCGATAAGAAACGTGTGAGTGAGGTTTTACAGCTCTGCGCCGACACTTGAGATACAGTTTGATTTAGTGGCGCTGGCAAAGGACAAAAACAAAGAGCGATCACATAGGATTTATGTTCTCGCCGGATGTAATTTGCTAATGGAGAGAGCAGTCGTATACTCTGCGGCCCATTTGCTGACACAGGCTTCTTTGCCTTTTAAGTTACGCTTCAGAAAGAAGACGGGGAGGGGATCCCGTGATCCTGACAATAAAATAACGGCGGGCTCAGGACTTAAATTTAATTGCAGCACATCTCTTTTTGACTCCCCCGTGCTGTGACACAAAGCCAGGTCGGGGTGTCTTGACCTCTCTGGGGGTGTTGATTGGCTACTTGGCCACTGACGGCAGAGTGACCTCATTGTGTGCTCGGCAGGGTGACGTCTCGCACTCCAAGGTTCAACACGGGCTTACCTCCCTCCACCCTGCTGGCTGTGGTCTGTGCTTTCACAGAACACCATCATTTACAACAGGTCCCTAATCTGATTTATAGAAACCCACTGACCGCCCTCTCAACTCACTGTTCGATCCCTGAAGTGTGACGCCAGCACCGACACACACAAATGGACATCAAGGCTCATTAAAGACACACAGATGTGATTAAAAATATGTGATTAATCAGAACTTTCATTTTTTATTTTGATCCCCAGTGAAATAAAAACGACTACATGATGAACCACAACACACACTGTGCCAGAGAGTTTGTTAGTAGTACATCAATACACGCAGAACAAACACGCACATTTATGTGTACGTTCCAGATTCCTCTGTAAGCCTTCCCATTTGTTACTCCCTATCCATCTGCAAGCACTAACCTCCACACACACACGTACACACACACGTGCACACACACATCTCCACTCAACATGCTTTGCGAGCTGAGGTTTAGGGCCAGACATTCCACTCTGCTCTACATTATTGACCTCAGCTGCTCTGCAGTGACGGGCAGGAGAGGAACTTGAATCTGCCGTCTGGATGCTCCCCACCTATTGAAATCATGCATTTAGATGAATGAGCACCTCTGAGATATCATCCCTGCACCTCACACATTGTCTTGAAAAATCTTATTACCTCCAGCAATCTGAGGTCACATTATTCCATTTTATGCAGAGATCACGCAATACTGCCACTACAAAGACCCTGTAATATGTTGCCTTTCCTTTTTGTAAAGAACCAAGCTTCGCTGGCTGCCCCTTTTTGTGATTTTAGATAGCATGCCAGTGTGCTAGAAGTAATAAAGGTGTGATGTGTAACACAACAGCATCAGCATCTAGTGTGACTTATAAAATATGTGTCAGGCAATACTTCCTATGCAATATTAATGGCATAACATGGCATTAGCCGTCATTTACATCTCTGTTAGAGGCGACTAAGGAGCTCCCAGACTATTAGCCGTGTTTCCATCAAAATCTTTCGGATTAGTACCTAGAATTTTTGAACATGCACCTAGACCTTATACATCCCTTCCTACCACCATTTCTTCCTCCTTTCTTCTGTCATATTTTCTGCCACTTTTTTATTGATTGATTGATTGAAATCTAAGAAAAGCGTAAGAAAACAGTGAACTCTAATTACATGTTAGGAAAGGAGTGGGAAGAAGTGTGAACTTATCTAATCCCACCTATACTCCATTATTCATTAGCTAATAAATCTGCATATGCTTCCTTATTGAAACGTAACTTATAAATACATAAATAAATAGATATGAAATGCAAATACACACATAAATACATACATAAACACATAAGTATATATCATTTCTAACCAAATATGGCTTGTAAAATATCATTTAATTTATAAACCATAAATCGTATATAACTTATGTATTGATTTCTTTTGTCTTGTATAAACATGTACCACTCCCATAATTAATTATAGGTGTTATGATAATCTAAGAATGTATTATCCAACACTTAAGTTATTACCTTCCATATGTAGATGATTTTCCTCCCTCTGCGTGCCATATCAGTTCAGCAGCTCCTGAAATCATCCGATGTGCTGTCCGCTGATGACTCTCCCTGTGCTGGGACCTCGGTCTGATGTGTTTCTTATCTTCTTTCTCCTCCTCTGCTCCCATCTTTTGCCTCAGTGTCTAAAAGTCCCCTAACCTTCTTTTGCTACCTTCTAAGCTCATTGTAGAGTTTCCCTCCCTACAGGGCCTTGGAAGCCTAACAGAGCGTGAGAGAGGAGTGGCGGTCAGATAGGGATCTGAGAGGAGAGATCGGTCCAAATATCTTATCTCCTCAAGGGAGGCTCTGATGTAGGGCTGCTGCTAGAAGACGAACATCCCTCTGGAGAGAGATCAACGCTGGATCTCCGTCCGAACAGCTTGAATGAGGTCTAGTGTGGACAAGAAAGCAGGTTCAGCCAGTAGAGGGAGCCGGTTGTTATTATTGTGTTGGACAAGGGGGAGAGAGTTGTGTTTGTGTTGGTATGGAAATAGTCAGCGCATTTTAAGTAGGTCATGTTCGCCATTTTTCCCCTCATAAGGCCCTCAGGAAAAATGTAAACTAAACAGTGGTTTAGCCCCTCAATGTAAGACTGATTAATGATAGCACTCACTTTGCCCCTCTTTCTCTTCTCTTTACCCCTCTTGACCTGTAGAGGAGAAATACGTGACGATACAGCCGCACACCAGTCAAGGGAAGGATGAAGTCAGCTTTGAGAAAGGGGTCACCGTGGAGGTCATCCAGAAGAACTTGGAGGGCTGGTGGTACATCAGGTGAGTAAACGCTGATTGGTAAAAGCTGCTTAGTTGATCAACGCACAGCAGCTACAAGTCAAGTCAGTTTTATTTCTAAAACCAATTATAACAATACAGCATACTCCATCCCTATGTCCTTGGACCCTTACAGTTGATAAGGAGAAGCTCCCCAAAAAAACCCTTTCACACGGGAAAAATGGTTGAAACCTCTGGAAGAGCAACTGAAACTGGCAGATGGTCCCTCATCCAAGACTTTCTGATTTGAGCAAGCTCTCGGAGAACAGTGACATTATTTGTAGTCATCACTGCTCAGTGCTGTGATCAAGGCGGCGGCTTCCTGCAGCTCTCATTTGCGTAATGATATTGAGATTCCCATATGGTGCTCTCCACAGGTCAATTGTGTATGCTGCCTGGGTTTTTGTGTGTGTGTGTGTGTGTGTGTGTGTGTGCCTGTGTGCACATGTGTGTGTTGTTTACCCAGCCAGTGTGTATTTCCTGCCAGTTGTTTGTTTCCTTGTGTCCCCCGGGGGTAAAAGAGTGTGGAGCTCCACTGCACAGCTGATTACTATCACATGCTGCCTCGTGGCATGTGACATACACATGCACACATACTGAAAGAGTGTGCATGCTTATAGACACGTGAACATACACACAGAGTCCCTATTAGAGGCATTTATGCATGCTTGTGTGAAATTTGTTGTAAATTTAAACTGCTTGGTTAAACAGTTTCTGGAGAGTTTTTCCATATCCAAAATGAAGCGTCCAAAGATAGAGGAAATGTATTTATTTTTTCTATAACTTGTCTTGTTCACTTCTCAGACCTCAATGCAATGCACAGGAGGTCATTTTAGAGCATACTGTCCAACAAGAAATAATCCTTCGGATGTATATCAGAGTCATGCTGCTCCCAGTGGGACATTTTTATACAGGGAAGTCCAAGCATGGGGCCTTTTCTTTCATGGGGACTCCTCGTGGTCGCAGTTTGAGTCATGAAACAGGAAACAGAGATGATCACATTTCTGCTGAGCAGAAAATTGCCAACCTAGAGGCAAATGAGTCAGAGTTGCATTTGGAAACATTATGTATTGTTTCACAAAGCACTCTAAAATGACTCATTTAGATTAACAATGAATACTGAAATATGGGGAAGCAATGTCTCTTTGCATATATTATTGAGTCTGTTTACTTGCCTTTGGCTACCTCTGCATCACAAGGCTTAAAATATTGTCTGTTTTTCAAAACACAGGATCTTTCGTGTGACATACTTATATGGCAGACCATGAGAAAATCCAGTTATTTATTAATTCTAGGTATTTAAGCTTACAGAGCGAGCAATGCAATAGAAACAGGGTGTCCAATAGAAGTTCAGCTCTAAACAGCGTACTGCATCACTTGCAGCCATTTAGGAAACTTCTTTTCAAGCCTTTAAATCCAAAATGTTGCCATATATGCAGTTTTAGAGACATGCATGTGAAAAATTGGTGCACCGTCCCTTTAAATGGTAGAGGACTGGGTATGATTCTAAAGGATACAATTTCAAACAATCTTTTTGTTTTCTACCCGCAGATACTTAGGAAAAGAGGGCTGGGCCCCTGCCTCCTACTTGAAAAAGGTGAAAGACGACTTCTCCCCCCGCAAGAAGACCCTGACAGGCCCTGTGGAGATCATCGGCAACATCATGGAGATCAGCAACCTGTTGCAAAAGAAGTCTGTCAGCGAGAAGGACATCCAGACAGACGGAGAGGGCAGCACCACGCCAGAGCGCCACATCTCCAAGAGCGAGATCAGCCTTCCCATGCCCTATAACTCTGAAATCAACGCCGAGACGGGCAGGAGGCTGAGCGCGGGCCGTGACACCAACAGCCCATGTCTGGGAATAGCAGCAAGTGCCGCTCTAAATGAAAAAGCGAGGGGCGAGCCAGGGTCCCCAGCTGTTGCGAGAGTGGCACCGCATAGAGTGGAAATTGGTGAGTATTTGTCATGTGTTAGGACACAATTGAGTTTTCTGTACCAGTGAATAGTGTAGTAAATGCAATGCAGTTAAGGGGAGGAGGATGTTTAGTCTCTGTATGAGACATTAAGACATGTCATTTTCCTTTTGTGTAGGCTTTGATGCTATAGGTAAGCTACATGGCTGATGGTGTATCTAATGGTGATGGTGGTGCAATGTAATAACATCACACTAACCTGTGATTTAACATGGGGTTTTAAATATTTGGTGGATGGATTTCCATTTTACTCACATACTAAGAATGTATGTCCAGTTTGTGATTAATAGCTAACACTCCTTGTGGAACTTTATGTGTGCCTCATTACTGCTGAGCCAAGAAAAAGATTTTATATAAATTATATTTTGTACAGAAATCATAAAACAAAGCAAATTTTAACCCCTTGAGACCGGAATGAATTTGCTTTAATTTTTGAAAAATAACATGGGAGGAGGGCATTGAGCAATGAAAGAAGACATGATAAAAATAATTGTAAAAAGTACAAGAAAATTACAGGATTTTTTTTAAAGGAAAATTAAAAAAATAAGGGAAATTACAGTATTATAAAAAATATATTGAAGGTTTAAAATTATTCTATAATGTAATTTTTAAATATGTAATCATGATAATTATATTTATATTATTTATTATTTTCCAAATCCAGTCATTTATTACAATTTGTGGAATATTTCTCTGGGTTCAAAGTTTTAAATACTTGGCATTTGAAAGCAGCATAAGAAAATCGGTGTAGCTCCAGGTTTCAAAGGGTTAATTTGAGAAAAATATTAAAATCTATTTTGCGCTCTATATATGTTTGTATATTTGCTAATATCCACAGAAGTGCGCAGTGATAAGGTTTTTCACTCAATTTTACTTATTTCTCCCTGAATGTCTTTACTGTGTGCTGGCAAACCCTCAAACACTTGTAACACTAAAGGTTACTTGTGAGATGTCACACAGGACTGTAGAAGTGACAAGAGGTGTTCGTATTTTGAATGACACTGCATCGGTCATACAGTATATAAAGGAAGACTCAGGGCTCATATCATTGTATTAACTATTTCTGCTTTTCTGCACACAGGGATGAGGCACAAAACAAAAATCTATGATTCCTGATTGCTAATAATGAGATGTTTCTTTGTTTTATCAGGGTCTCCAAATCTGAGACAAAAACCTCCCCCACGAAGAGAACCCAACTTGGTAAGACTTCAAAAGCTACTCCTTCCTAATTATACCCAAGAGGGCTTTTTAGTGACTGTATGTTCAAAAGAAACATGTCAGCATCACAAAACTACCCTTGATCACAATGAAGAATTTTCATTTACAAAAAACTGTTTCTAGCTGACATTTTTTCAAATGCAGTCTAAATACAGTAAATAAGAATGACAACATAAAAAGAAAGATTATTAACTAGCTTCTAGGTTACTGCGAGAGTTGGCATAGCAACCGTTAAAGCACAGTTACAGCGCTAGTATAATTTCAGCATGTCTTTGATCATCTGAATCTGCCACCACACACACTTAAATACTATACATCCTATTATATGTATATATTATAATAATGTGCAGTCATTATCTTGAGACAATTGAAGATGTCACCATTATCATGTCTTTAGTCATACTCATTCTTAAGACCCAGTCAGATACAATATAATGATGGCTGGATATGATGTAAGCTGCTCACATCTCTCCCTCCTTTGCTGTGCAGGGATTCCAGTTACCAAAGCCACCAGAGCCCCCTGCTGTGGAAGCAGAGTATTACACAATAGCAGATTTCCAGTCCTCGATCTCTGATGGCATCAGTTTCCGTGGAGGACAAAAGGCTGATGTAAGAGGCCAGATCAACATTGTTGTCACTGAGATTAGACAGTCAGAGCTCATTGAATATGTATGTAAACTGAGTGCTCCCCAGACAGACAGGAAAGCTAAGGCAATAGAGATGCGACCTTGAGATTTGTGTTTAAACGTGATGATGTAGACAGAATTTGCTCTGTGGAGATTCAGAGATGAAGATAACAACATAGAATCCTTCAAGGTTTTTTGGTAACTTTTGTCAATGTCTGAGCAAGAAGACTGTAATAGAGTGGTGCAGGGATGATGTTTATCTGTTGGCCAACATAGAAGTTAATAGCGCCCTGATTTTCCCCACAAAAAGCCCATAATAATTTGGATTATTGCAGAAAATAAACTCTGTGGCCAACAAAAGCTTATGGAACTTGAAACATTAAATGTTTAGCAAGATATCCTTCACTAATGGACACCTTTTTTTACACCTTTTTTTATCTGAAGTGTAAATGCAACTGACAGAAGTAAAAAGCCAATGTTAGGCTATAAATGAACATTACATCAACGTCATTATCATGACAGGTCTGAAATGTCCCGATCAGTGTGGCGAAGTTATGTAGTCTTATTTAGCCACTTGTTAGCAACTGCCTTTTTAAGAGAGTGGGGTATTTATATACATATTTTATGTAATGGAGCAAAATCTCGAGCGCTTATTTTAACCATAGACCTTATTTCAGGCATCTTACTAAAAACACCTTGACGTCTGAGACAAGGCAGCAGTGGCTGCAAAAATGCTAACTAATTTCCAGGTTTTACTTCTGCTTGCAAAAATTGAGAATCCTAGGATATCGAAGGAACTGCGAGCTGTACTGTCCCTATGAAGTGCTGGTACTTGTTGTCTCTGTTGGTTGGATTAGTTAAATTTAGGCAAGAGGAGTGGGATTGGTTTAGGGCTGCCCTTTTAAAGAAAAGACTCAAATCATCGGTCAGAGACCCTCAGTCAACTGAGATTGATTTAAGTCAAGCAGCTGTTTTTTTTTTTTTGTGCAGTGCACTTGGCTTTCATGTTACTCTTTGCTGCTGCAGACATGCAGGCAGCAGCTCGAAAGGAGAATGAGACCGCGATTCACCGAAGTGGTGAATTTACAGCTTACAGCAAGCTTATTAGACACAGTCTCTGGCTCTTGTGTTGGCAAAAAAATGTTTCTGAGCATTTACGAGCCGTTGTTCGAGCTGTTAGCTTGTTTACTATATGACATGAATACTGCTGTGATACTAAATGTCTGCTCAAACTTCAAAACTTTGTACAGAAAACAAAAGAATCATCAAATATCCACATTAAACAGCCAAATGCAATTTGACTGGCATAACTCTGAGGTAGGTACAGCCCTTGAATAGTTTAGAGTTAGGGTAAGAGTGTCAGGGAAAGCTAATCAGAGACAGAGTAAGGTGGGCCATTACTTTGCCATCCTAGGATGTGAAAATTCACTTCCTGCACCACTTGACAGCAGATGTGGTAACAGGATGTTTTGGATCATCTGATCATCTAACCCCTAACCCATCTCCATGTTAAGAATTTGACAAATCCTAAAGAAAGAAAACTATTTTTTGGATAGCTTTTATCTTCAATGTCTTGTTTTTCAGGTCATAGAGAAGAACCCTGGAGGCTGGTGGTATGTGCAGATTGGTGAGATGGAGGGCTGGGCCCCCTGCTCCTACATCGACAAGCGCAAGAAGCCCAACCTTAGTCGTCGGACCAGCACCCTAACACGACCCAAAGTCCCACCTCCAGCTCCACCTGTCAAAAAACAAGAGTCTGAGGAGGCTCCCCCTCCTCCTAACTCTGCCTCTAAAGTCTCAGAGCCACCAAGCAGGCCCGTGTACGAGGAACCTGAATATGATGTTCCTGCAATCGGTTGCGAAGGGGAATCAGATACAGATTCCCTGAAGGATGAGCGCCCCCTGGATGTGAAGATCAGCAGCGTGGTAAGCGACAAATACCGCAACTCCCCGCCTTCCTCAAAGGCCTCTCCTCCTACCTGTAAGGCCTCTCCTCCCGTCTGCAAGGCCTCTCCACCTTCCTGCAAGGCCTCTCCTCCCGTTTGCAAGGCGTCCCCTGTTTTCACCCATCGGAGAGCTTCCTTCAGATCTGGAGAGGAAGTTGCAAAAGAGGAGTGTGTCTATGAGAATGATGGTTTCAGACCAACCAGTGGTGTTGAAGGAACTTCAGTCAAAGGTTCCAGTGAACCGAATTCCCCGAGGAGCTACCATTCCTCCACAGTCCCACGAAAACCGTCCGGATCCTCACCCTTAGCTGGTAGACCCATGAAGACCATGACACCAGAGATGAACCGCAGAAGCCAGACCCTGGGCAGACACATAGATATTAGCCTCAGGTCGCAGGACAACAGCCCCCACTCTTCTTCAGATGAATTGAGCAGAGGCCCCAGGAAATCCGCTGTCTTCAGCAGGGATGTGGAACAGAGAATAGGCCAGAGTCCCTCCACCAGGCCCAAGCCGTCGGTCAGACCTAAACCACTCCTGACCAAATCAGAGCCCCAGAGTCCTGAGAGGATGGACATTAGTTCTCTGAGACGGCAGCTGAGGCCCACAAGTCAGTTTCGACATGGCCTTAAACCTTCTCGTGGGGACGATTCTGAAACAGCTTCTGTCATCTCATCAGAGGACTCTATGTGCTCACGCAGTACCTCAGATCTGTCCTCTGTTTACTCCAAAGGGAGCCGTGGCGACTCAGATGTGGAAGGCCCCAATCTTTACCGCTCCCTCGATGCCTACAAGAAGGTGCAAGACTCTGAGATCAGCTTTCCAGCCAATGTAGAGGTTGAGGTTCTGGAGAAGCAGGAAAGCGGTTGGTGGTACATCCGCTGGGGATCAGAGGAGGGCTGGGCTCCTTCATACTATCTGGAACCTGTCAGACAAGTGGTTGATGCTGGTGGGTTAGAACTAGATGGTCACGGTAGTGGGGGCAGTAAGTCCAACAGCTTGGAGAAAAATGAGCAGCATGTTTTGGCCCTCAATAACATCAACATCCAGGGACTGAGCCAACAGCATCAAAGCATGAGAAGGAACTCTCCGCCAATTCCTTCTAAGCCTCCTGGTGGCTTCTCAAAGCCGTCCGGGATGGTTAACGGAGGTGTTCGGATGAGGAACGGGGTACGCCAGGTGGCAGTGAGGCCTCAGTCTGTTTTTGTGACCACAACACAGCCAGCCAAGGATGGGCACTACATGACAGGGTCTCTGAGGCGAAATGACTCTCTTGGTAGAAGCGATCACTATGGCTCTGGTTCTGCCACTCTTGGTGTCCGCCGAAATGCCTCCTTCAGTACCGTGCGACCACATGTAGTGGTTGAAAGTCAGACGAGGCCTGCCGAGCGCTCCAGCCTGGGGTCTTCGGGGAGCGCATTCAGCACAAGTAATGTCCAGGACGCCCTTAGCAGAGTTAACCAACGCAACGGCATCCCTGTGTCCACAGTTCGACCCAAACCCATCGAGAAGAGCCAACTGATCCACAACAACCTTGGCAGGGATGTGTACGTGTCCATTGCTGACTATCGTGGCGATGAGGAAACAATGGGTTTCACTGAGGGCACCTGTCTGGAGGTGTTGGAAAGAAACCCCAATGGATGGTGGTACTGCCAGGTGCAGGACAGCCTGCTTCCCCGCAAGGGCTGGGTCCCCTCCAACTACCTAGAGCGAAAAAAATGAACCCACATCCTTCCCATGCTCTTCCCCCCAACTCCCCCTTTTGATGTCTCCAAGGACGTGGGTGGTATCACTCCTTAAGAATGTTACCTGCAATCTCCCGTAAGCAATATGTCCTTGAAAATGTACATTTATGACTGCGTGTAAAAAGAGAGATGTTTTAATCTGATGAGGAAGGACACTTTTAGTGCTGGTTTACTAAAATATATACAAAGAGGAGTGTAAAGATTTTAAATATTTTGGCTGGGAATGAAAGGCAGAAATGTGGGATCGGTTACTCTTAAGTAAGGAAATTTAGAAGAGTGTCTTTGAGATCTAAAATGGTATGAATGGGAGTGATAACCTCTTAAAGAGGTTTGCATCATGTCATACAGAAGTTGAGCAGGGTAATGGTTATGCTTATTCCTGCCCATCACTGACTCTGATGGCCGATAAGTGCCTTTTGTATTTGATCACCTGAATGGAGGTCCTAAATGGTGGATGGCAAAACATTAAATCAACCAAATCTTTTAAGAGTGCCATAGGCCTATGAACACCACCAAGAGTATTTCCATAATTAATTGAGAAGTCCACTATAAAGCGCAAAGTGCAAAGTTTCAGTCTAAAGCGCTCTAACTGGTCCAACATAGATTATAGAAAGAAAAACAGAATTAAGGGACTCAAGTCAACAGAGAATTTATTTGTTTTAAGACACAAGCAAACTAAAACAACAGTTAAATCTTGTTATCGGTATTTTATTTAGTTTCATTGTTCATGTTATGATGTCTTGTGTATTGATGCAAGTCTTCCTTAGAGAATTGTTTCTGCTTTCTTGCGACATCTGTTTTCCACCGACAGCCAAAAATTGGAAAAGCTCCTGCCTCCTGTCATGTACCACCTGACACTGGCAGAATATACAGGATGTGCTCAGGTTTGAGAAATTGGCATAGTTTTTTTGTAGATTGTCAAGCCCCAGAAAAACATGTTAATATCAATGTTTTTAATCCCAGATGTAACTACTGGGAATAGCAAATGTATTTTTTAAAGAAACTGTGAAACTTGAAAATAACAATTTAGTTTTCTGGAAAATTAAAGGAATAACTTGTAACTTGAGTGCTCTCTAGAACAAAACCACCTCATATGTGTAGCTTATAACCTCAAAAAGATTAAAAAAAAAAAAACAATTAGTTTACAGTGGTTTAGGTTATACTGTAGTGCTTTTAGTTCCAGGAACAATTGATTTTGTATATATTTTGTTTTGTATACATATATTAATACCGCTGTTGCGGAGATATATTGAATAAGTACTGGAAATGCGGTGAAATAATTGAATCCCAGGGACATATTTATCCCAAAATGTGATCAAACCAAAGAAAAAATGTAATTTCATTGGCTATGTTTTGTGATTTTACTATTTATTTGTGGTACAAGTAATACAATGTATTTGACAAAATGCCTAAAATGAGTTTTCTGAACTGAACAGAAACCAGTACCTGGAAGCACTTGATACATTTTCTCAAAATTATAGCTCTCTAAAATTAAATTAAAGTAAATTGTAATATTAGATATTGCTGTGCAGTATGGTTTTGCCATGAAATAAATAGTTTCAAAGTTAAGGTATTTTTTCACATCTTTCAAACATATATATATTTGGTCTTCAAATAAATGATATAAATTTAGAAATAATTCTCCCCAAATGCAGAGGTGAAATTTGAGAATTTTACATTCTGAGCTTCAATCCAACTTCAAATTTTCATGGCTGATGTTCAAGACTGCTGAAATACATTTTCTAACGAGTGGTGTGGGCTCTCAATGTGAGGCTGAACACTTAACGTTTTATTATGTTTCTGCTGGACAGTATTAAACAAAGTACAGTACCTGCTAGATTGCAGTTATCTATTTTAGCAAAATCATATTTGTTTTTATTTGTTATTATTTGTTACTCTGTGATCACACAGTGGCAATAATGAGGAATGAAGTGGTTCTGTTTTGTGAATTAGTGCACTTTAAACTTGTTTTTTGGTGCATTAATGTAAAGATGCAGTAAATTCTCAGCATATTATTTATTGTTTTTGTAATTATTTAATTTCTCTTACTTAACTTTTTTCCCCTCACCTCAAAATTAGAGGTAGAACTCTATAATGAGTTCTCCACATGACAGTGACCATGACAAAGTCTGAGTAGAATTAGAGACAGAGAGACCTCTGGTGGGAGGTCAAAGGTACTACAAAAATGCTTGTTTTTTTTGTTTTTTTTAATCTCACCCACAAGGCTTACCAGCCATCCTACCTCAGTGCAATAAGAAATGCACTGCTGGTCAGTGAGTCTCACCAAAAACTGTACAGAATTCTTTTTTTATTTTTTTTTTTCTCAGTGCAGCTAAAATTATTTTTGTAGCACATGTTTTATATTGGGTAATAATTTATTTCTTTGTTTTTGACAATAAAAAAAAAAATACTTTTTTTCTCTATGCTGTGTGCTGCAACTTTAACAAATCATGGGCACTTCCTTCATCTTTATTGTGCTTTACATAATGCCTGATTTTATATATATATTTATGATTAGTTTTATATCTTATCACGGTTTGACAATCACCTTATTACCCCACACAAAATATTATTGCACAGCATTATACAGATTGTTACCCAAATTGGACTTAAATTACCTTAATAGGCATAATTCCAATAGAAAAAAATTTTTACATGTCATCATTTGGACAAGTATTTGCATTCATTTCAATATAGAAAAATAAAAATTCTAAGTCTTTTATGTCCAGTAACAAGGCCCCTTCCCATCCAGACGAAGGCATTATGTAAATGTGTTAAATCACTTTGTACATTTCGCTCCAGCACATATTATTATTGCATATTGCTTCTTTTGATTGAGCTGAATTTATTTGGCTAAAATAGCAAGGGAATCGTTCTGTGTCAAGCATACATTTAGCTTTGTAGCATCTATCTTTATTCATGCTTTTGTTTTTCTTATTTCCCTTTTTTGCCCTATTTGTCAGATTCTGAAATGTACCCACGAGGAAATGTGCAATAGATAAGAACACATCATGCTTCAACAAGAGGAAAGATGTCACAGGTTCAGAAAAACCTGAATGACACCATTTCATCTGTTGGGAGTAGATTTTTCCCAGTCAAACTGCCAGTCATTAGCTTTTACCGTCATTTCAAGTGTATCATTTTAAATTGATCGTAAAGAGCAAATGTAAATGGCCCTAAAATCATTGGAAAACTCATTGGACCAAAGCAGTCATGTGTGACATCTCATTATCTCCTGACGTGATGGACTTTTGTAATAACTAGCATGAGAATCTCTGCTCCTCATGACCCGGATCAGCAGGGGACAGCGATTTGTGAATGGCATGGCAGAAACCCGCTGACCCGTTCTGTACTGACATTACAGCCTTCTGGGGTCTTCTTCACAGATGGAGAGTCATGGGCCCATCATCAGGGGCCTCAGTGGCCCTGCTCTGAGCTGTCACGTTTGTGCCTGAATGGAATTTTAACAGTTTCTTGTTTTTGTGTTGTTGTTGTTTTCTTATTCGTTTTTGTTTGCTTTCTGGAGTGTGTCCTCTCTGCACCTACGCAGATGCCTCTCTTGACATTTTCCCCATCATTGTCAAACCAAGTCAGACTTTTCTTCACCAATCACCACTGCAAAGGTGACACTTTGAACCATCGGAGACGGCGGGCAAAGAGATGACGATGGGAGAGTTTCTGCGGTAAACACGACAGCAGGGAGATGAACCCTCCTTCAGGCCATTTCTGTTCAATCCATCAACTTCCAGGATGTACGCCAAAAATAGAAAAACCTTTATTTTTCTCTCCGCTTAGCCCCAGGCAGGCCTTCACCATGTGCGATTATGTCTTTGTGCTAAAGACTTTCTGCGTGTACAGGCCAAAACAAGGAGTTCCCTCTCTTGTTTAGAGGGCTTGTGTCCAAAAATTGTTTTGTTGGGGTAGTTTGTGGTTAAACTCCAGTTTAAAGAAACAGTCGGAGGAATACTCTCATTTACTCGCTTGCTGAGGGTTAGATGAGAAGGTCGATGCCACTCTCATGTTTCAAGACAAGTCCTAAAAATTCCCCTCTGCTCAAACTTTGTGCTTGTTGTTGGCTCACTTGAATGTTTGAGCTTCACTGTACAAAATGTGTGGAGCTTTACACTAAAGGTTTGTTTTTTTCACTCATTTGAGTTTCCAAAGTTTCGAGCTGAGTTCAGGGCATGTACAAGGCTTGGGTGGTACCACGGTACTACTGTATGCCAGGGTATTTAGAAATCCCATGGGTATGTCTTTCAATTCCGTCATAAATACAGGCACTCCTATTATTACTTAACTCATTGTATGTGGTGCACAGCATGCACCAACACAGCTCAGTCTCTGGTCTTGACTGGTGAAACAGGCAGCTGAACCGTGACATGTAGTGGTGGAGGGATAAGTTATAGGACTGTAAACAGCTGGCGGCCTGCAACTTCAGAGTTTGTGGGGAATAACAGCATGTTTCTATACATCTAACTTAGTGAATTAAGGATTTATTTCATAGCACCACACACTTATACCGTCATATACCACATACCCTGGTGAAATTTCAGGTATGGAGGTGTGAGGAATTACTGCCCAAGCCTAGCATGTACATACCAGCATGATTCTGTGCCATCACAGCTGATAGACAATTGTGGTCCAGTGTTCAACTTATTCAAGTGTAGACATGTCAACGATTAACTGTTAATCAGTTTAGCGGAGAACATTTTTGTCTGCTTACACATCTGTAGGTTAATTTTGCTAGTCTTCAGTTTATGGCACTGCACACTCTCGGGATCTGAAGGGGGCTATTGTTAGCTAACAGTGTTGCTCATTCAGCAATTACTGCTTGTAATACCATCCCAACACAACAGTGTTGCTGTGAAAACATTGTGCCCACCCTCCGGTCCTGAGTAAGTGGCTCAATTTCTAGCCTCAAACCTCTTTTAGCATTGTTAGCCAGCTACTATCAGCTACTATAAGTACCAGCAAGGCTAGTGGTGCTAATATTAATAATTCTAAAGGAGTTTTGCAACTCAAAATGAAGGAGTTTGCTCACTGGGGCTACCTGAAATAAGTGTGAAAGGTGGCCATGATGTTCCCAGAACAATGACTAAAAGGAAGGGCCTCTTGTATTTCATGTCATTTTGCATTTCATAATTACTACTTATGTAAATGAAAAAGTTAGGGTTTATGGTCGACGACAAGATGCTAGGAAGTCACTGCACCCGGCCAAGAAGTAGCAAGAAATAGGTGCATAACCCATTCATAAAATAACAACTTGCCTAATTCACTCTTTGGTTTTTGCATTGATCAGCTAAATGAGAAATAGCACAAATAACTTAGAAGTGCTGGGAGGTGGATCATTTTTTTGGACAGAACCAGGCTAGCTGTTTACCCCTTTTCCAGTCTTTATGTTAAACTAAGCTAACTATCTGCTGGCTTTAGCTTTATATTTAGCGTAGAGACTTGAGAGTGGTGTCAACCTTCTTATCTAAAGCAAATAAGCATATTCCCCAAAAAGTCTCACTGTTTCTATAAGTCACAGGCTTCCTCTTTAATCATACCAGCTCAGCCTATGTCAGCTATAACGCTCTTAAACCTGTGTGCATCTGGGCGGCAGGATGGAAATTGAATCGGCGGTGGTAATATCTTTGCATTCCGCGTGTGTGCACATGCCAGCATACACTCAGTGATGATGAGGATTCATTCACGCCAGAGGAAATATATGATTTTTTTTTGCCATATTCCCGGAGGTCAGCCAGGTGAGACGGCTCCACTACGCCGGCACCCGGTTCTATTCCTCGCTCTCCTTTTTATTTTAACAAATGGACGGCACCTCTCAGGCGTGAAGCATCTTAAGCTCTGTAATCCCAAACACTAGCTATTCCTTCTGGCTACACTTCCTCTCTGCTCCCCACTTCTATTTCTTCCCCATTGCCACGTAGCCCCATCTCCCTCCTTCCTCGACACAGCCGAGCAGTCTATTCCCGCTGAAATGATTGAGATATCTAGGAGGGTTTGGGTGGGGGTTGTTAGTGTGTATATGTGTTTGCATGATAAGATGGAGTGTTTGCAGGTGCACTGAGGAGAAGAGAATTTGGAGGTCAAGGAGCAGATTTGTGAGAGCAGGATGCAGAGAGACACGAGATGGATCAGACAGTGGATTCTCGTGGACGAGGTGAGAGGAGCTTTGATAGTGAGGGAGATGAAAGGCTTATGGGCAATGTTTCTACTGAAAAACTCGGAAAAATAATTCCTTGCAACAGGGAGCCCATTTTATCCGTCTACCCACCTATAACAGACCTAATGAGCTCACCACGTCTGAAGTTGTGATCTTATTTCTCTAAAACAACGTTTTAATTGCAGCACTTGATGTTTTTGAAGCTGCGAGAAACTGCAAGTCAGTAAGAGACAAATAAGTTCAAACTACAGAAGCTTCTCTCTTTCCGTCCGTAGAATAACTTTAAAAAACCGATCTCACATCTCATTGTAGCTTCTTTTACTGTCAGTGTCTTCAGATCTTATGTAGCCCTGAGGGCGTGAGAGTTGAGCTTGGTGTTGAAAAAGTTTTTTGGAATAAGGCAAAAAAAAAAAAAAAAGATTTTTTTTTTCCCTTATTCCTCAGTGTTTTTGTTGAGAAAATAATTGAATGTTGTAAAAGTGTAACACAGGATTTGAAGGTTTCTTTGCACATCTAATGAAACAAGCTTTAATTTATAATGTAAAGATTTTCTTTTTTTGTAAAGGGCTTCAGAAGTCAACAGCACCCAGCTCTGGAACGGAGTGATTGCTGAGTTAATAAAGGCAGTTGTTTGATAGAAGGAGGGGTAGGTTTGATAAGAAAGTTTTTGTAAGTGTGTGGGAGCAGGTTTGAGGTATTTAGGGAGTTGATTTTGTTTTAATTAATATGTAGTTTTTGTTTGAGCATGAGAGAAGAAAAGAATAAGCGAAGCTGTGGGACTTTGGGGTAAAAAAGAATAAATCCCAGGCCTGTGAATCAGGGAATGCTGATTATTTGTCATTCTGAAAACTTCCTCACAGAATTGTTTGACGCGCCAGCGGGCATCAGCGGGAGCTGTCTCCGAGCCTGCGAAAAGGGGCTGTGTCGAGGAATGAGGCACACAGCTGTGTCTCTTTGTCTCTGTTTGAATCCCTGTTTCTAATTAGCACAACAGTGTGTCTTAATTAACCTTTGCCAGTCACACGATACTCCAGCGCTAACAGCGTCCTAATCAAGAACACCGCTGCCATTCAGCGTGGGAAGCCTCCGGTTGCGGTCAGAGCTCCGCCATATTTTTGAGGCAGAGGCGAGCTGTCAAAAGTGATTGATGTGAGGTAGATTCGGTAGAGGATGGCGCCAGTTTTTAGCCTGGATGATCCTTTTGTAGGACAGATTTCGTCACCACCCTGCTGTGGAGAGCAGTGTGCCAAAAAAACACAAAAAAAATACTTGGAAGCCTGACGCCATCAAGCTCTTGATCTGTAAAATCTGACAAAAACAATCCGTTACCAGCATGATAGCCACACTAACAAACACAACTACAGGCCTCGAGTTGGACCAAAGGAGGTGCTATTCTTTTCTTTTCTTTTTTTATTACCATTGTTGTAATGCAAATTGTGTTTAACTCTTGCAAGCTCCTTGTTTTCAAAAGATATGCCATGATGAGGAGACGAAGGAGGCTTTATTCCACTGTTAATGTCAGTGAATCATCCTATGAGGAGTCATGGTGACGAGGCCACATGCTAAACTGTTAATTGGTCATCATTATACTGTACACCAGGACAAAAGACAATGTGAGCAAATACCATCCAAATTATTTCTGATTGGAGACATTCTGCACATGTGCATTCCTTTTGAAAACAGGACAGTTTCTTATCTACCGTTTCATTTTGACAAGTCTTGTTCCTTTTCTTTTGTATCTTGTACATGTTTACATTGTATCTCGCATTGCCCAAAAGAGAAACAATATTAAATGTATTATCTTCGTTGTTTTAGACTGGCTCCTTTTCATTTGTCTCACAAAAGTCTTCCAGTTAAATGTTCTCGTGCAGATAAAGAGCAGCAAACCCCCTTCCTGCTCGTGATATAGCTAGATAGTATGTGACAGTAATATTGCAGATTGAGACATTTATCTTTATTCGCCTTATTGTGCCGGTCAGATTAAGTGAGTTTAGGCGTGTGGGAGCAGAGCTGTGCAGCTGGTTATATATAGCCAGGTATGAGTTATGAGAGAAAAGTGTGAGCAGGTTCAGAGCGATGAATGAAGACGAACGAGCTCCCGGAGCCCCAGTTTCCCACTAAAGAGAAGAGACAGGAATTTCTGCTCTCCTGGATCTGAACGTGGGTGGAGAGATTTATCACTTGTGTCCAAAGTTACATGAAAGATACGCTTACACGTCTGTCCCCAAAAAGCACCACAAAAACCTCAGCTCTCAAAGAGAAATAATCTTAAAGGTTCTCAGTAGGTTTCGGCAGGTCAGGCTATCATTCATGCTTTTCTGACTGAGATATAGACTACTGGATGACTTAAAGGTCCAGCATGTAGGATTTAGGGGCATCTATTGACTATGTTTTCTTTAGTGTATAATCACCTGAAAGTAAGACTCATTGTGTTTGCATAACCTTAGAATGAGCTGTTTACATGTCCATACACAGCTTTTCCTCTAAGACTGAGACCTACTGTGTTGTTTTTAGAGTAGCCCAAAATGGACAAACCAAACACTGGCTTTAGATCGGGTCATTCGCATTTTTATTGGCTCTTACCCCCTTGGCACATGGCAGAATTATCAGTTCTGCAACTTCACTGCTAGAGGCCACAAAATGCTAAACACTGGAACTTTGGAGCTGCATTAATTTATCTTTACCCAATTTTGGCAACTTGGCGACTTTCTCGCTAGATTTAGCAACTTTAAGACCCTCCGGACCTTTAAGCTGTTGCATTTTTTAAACGTTGGGGGTGCACAGTATACATGTTAGCAAACAGTTGCAGGGATCTAAGTCCAATATTCACTCTATCTTAGTTTCGGTTTCCACAAATATCTATCACTTCAGCTGCTAAAAGCTCTATTTTATTAGCTCGATAATATCTTTTGTGCAAGGTAGGTACAGCCAGTATATCAGAGCTTTTTTTATATGCTGGAAATGCAGTGGTGAGAGTAAATCAAAACAGTAAAATGGTGGGATGTAAAACCTAAACTGTTTGCAAAAATTGCTAAAACTCTCCATATAACTGAAACTCAAGAGCTGGGTGATCATTTTCTGTAGGTTTGGGGCAGCTGAGGCTCAGAGGGAGAGCGGGTTGACCCCTAATGGGTGGGGATTCAATCCCTGTATCCACCAGTCAACATCTATCATTGTGCAAGATACTGAGCCCCAAATTGTTCCTGATGGCTGTTCCATCAGTTTGTGAGTGTGCAGGTGGTACCTTGTGCGGTAGCCTCGACCACCTGTATATAAATGTGTGTGTGTGTGTGTGTGCGTGAATGATGAATGTGACTTGTAGTGTGAAAGTGCCTTAAGTGGTCAAAAATGACTTGAAAAGCAATGCACAAGTGCAGGTCCATTTACTACAAGCACTACTTTTCCCACTACTTATAGACATTTAAAATTGTTAAAATAATGTAAAATATAAATAAGTGCAGCTTTTATCATTTGGATTTTGTAAATGTTGAACATTTAAAATCACATGACTGTCAAGCTATCACCTGGGAAATCTTCCAAGGTCAAAAACACAAACAAACATAAAAGTTGTCTCAAGACCCATTAACTGTCTCCAGAGTTATCTTTAGAAGTACTTCATTTGTCATCATGTGACAAAGGTAAGGACTCTGTATCCGTTAGGGAAATTCAGCTTTTTAAGCAGCTTGTTGTACAGACATAAAAAGGAGGGGGAAAAAAAACACAATAAATAATAAAAGAGGTGTAAAATGTCAAAAGGATATAAACGAATATATATATAAAACCCAAGAATGAAACCCCTTTCTCAGTTCAAAGATGGTTTTATTACTCAGCCAAGGAGGAGCAGAAGCTACTGGCCTGATTTGCATGAAAGCTGGGGTAAGGGAGTCGCAAGGGCCAAGGAAGAACCTATTAAATTTTGGGGTAATCCAAGTTCCTTGGTAGCTGAGTGCTTACAGCACATGCTCCATTACTGCAGCGTCTCGGGTTTGATTCCATCATTGGGACCTTTGTTGCATGTCAGATCCTTCTCTCTGCTCATTTTCACTCTGTCTGCAAGTGCCCTTCTAGTTTTATGTGGAAGGGCAGCGTTTCCCAAACTTCTCCTCGAGTACCACTTGTCCTGCATGTTTTAGATCTCTCCCTGCTGCAACACAGCCGAATTAAACGATCAGCCCATCTTCAAGCTGCTTCAGGAGCTCAAAACGAGCTGATCATTTGAATCAGCTGTGTTGGAGCAGGGACAGCTCTAAAGCATGCAGCAGTGGTGCTCATGGAGAGATTTGGGAAACACTGTATAAGAAAAAGTATTTCCATCCACCGAAGAAGACATTGAGATGCTGTTGATTCTGCAGAAAAAGCTGGTTAGTGGGACACTCTTTTTGTCAACTAGTTAATTACATTTTTTTATCATTTTTTTCCACACACTCAGGTGACCATACCAATATCTCTCCACTAGATGTCTCTCTTGAACCAGTCTCTTTTTGAACCCTCCAGACAACATCAGTGCTGATAGGACAGACAGCGAGCACAGAGAGATTTTCATATGAATAGACCTGCACATTACAAACTCAATATGTACGTTGACATTGAGTCTCAAAATGAAATTCTATTATGATCGGTCCTTTTTTTATACACCATAACTAATAACATTCGATGTGAACATTGAAGGATGATGATCTGTGGCGGGGTTATGAATGCTCAGCTGAACAAGGACAAGTATTAGATACACTCGTCTGGATTATTCTTTTCATGACATTATTACTCATTTTATTCATATTGCTCAGTCGTGTCTTTTATATGGAGATGTCATGAGTCAGACAGATGGCTATCAGGGAGCTCTGAAGAGACATCTGGATGAGGTGCTTCATGAATTTATAGTGCAGTCATTTCGGCAGGAGCACATCCACAACTTATGTTTCAAAGTATGGTGCAGCAGTGTATTTTCACTGATCCCTCAGTCCCCTACCTGTCACCCTGAAGCCCCCCAGCAGCTGTGGCAGGGACAGAGGGTATAACACATGATGTAACAGAGGGCCGGGGCCCCCCGATGACTTGGCATTGTGTTTCACCTGAACCTCAAAGGGCACGGCTGGCGACATCTGTTACATTTCAGTTTCTTTAGGTGTCAGTGTCAGAGGTCAAGTGCATACAAACACTATTAACACTTCATTTAGGATGTCCACTATTTCACCAGCAAAGACCATCTGTTTGGAGCAAACATGCTATAGTTAACAGGTGTGTCACATGCATAGCTATACATACAGTCTAAACATCACTGCAGAAAATAAGTTCTGTGGCAAACAAGATAATCTTCACAAATGAACACCATTTTATTATTTTTGAAGCCTAAATGCAATCACCAGAAGTAAAAAGCTAATCTTAGGCTATGAACAAACTACATTACGGTCAAATGACTTGACGTCCCCACCACTGCAAGGCTGCAAAGCCGTGTTCGGAGTGGTTCATCCTGATGACGCTCTGCAGTCTGATTTATCCACTTGTTAGCAACCACCTTTTTAAAGATGCAAGAAAAGCTTCACAGATGGGGTATTAACTGACACATTTTATTTCGTAAAACAGAATGTGAAAGTCCCTTAAGCTTTTGTTAACCACAGACCTAGTTTAAGGATATTCACCAAAAACCCATTCAAAAAACCCAGTGACTTTAAAACAAGAGAACCGAAGGTGCTGAATGCTTACGGATTTCTGGGTTTTAGGACTCATTCTTCGGGTACTTGACTGACAGGGTCAGGTCTTGACCTTAGAATCAATAGTTGACGAAACAATCTTCACACAAGGTCTTACTGGCTTGTGCTTGAGCTTTCTACCGTATCACACAATCTTCATCAACAGATGGAGTTTGCGCCTGGGTCCAGACCTTGGAATCTGTCCACAATCCACATGTCAGCATTGTCGCATTCATCTTGCATTGTGACATGAAACTGTGGTTTCTCGTTTAAAATAAATAACGAACAAAGAGCGCCACAGGGGGACTCGCCTGGCCAGTCAGTGCCACGGCTGGGACCAATGCCTATTGTCAAAGTTTGCCGGAACCAATGAGGAATAGTACCCAGAGGACAGGAAAATTCAAAATAAGATTTCTTCTTTGTCCAGCCTACACAACCGAGCTAAATTTAACACCACTGTGATATTTTGACCATTTTTCATTTTTCTTAAATTCAGCTCCTAAGAACTACCCCGTCTTGACACAGCCCAATCCTACTTTAAGATCTTGAAATGCTATTTTTTCTTTTCTCACTTTAGTAATTTATCTGAAGTGATATTTGTCTGAAGTGATAAGTTCTTGAGATAACAGTAAGATCCAAAAAAGAAATTAAACAAGTCTCAACACTGTGTATTTTATCTGTCCTACGAGTTGAGAAACCCCTGAGAAGCCTATAAGCACAGCAAAAGAACTCCTGCTGATTGATTGTTTTGCTCCTCATTTCTCCTATGGAGGAATTTAGGAGAAACAGATTAGAATTCAGTCATCTTTAAGTAAGAAGCTGATTCATTTCTGGGAGACAAAAAAAGACTATTGTGAAGAGCAAAATTTCCCTGTGGGTAACAATGGCGAATTCTATAGAAAAGCTAATGAAACTGTTGTAAATTGAAATGTCTTCTCAATATCACCCAATATTATGGTTTCCTGACAAAGCCAGTCTGCTGGCATGGCAGCATCAGGGCGATTTTAAAATGACTTCAGATTCAGATGGATATGTTGGTCTCTAGTGATTGGTTAGGGAAAACCAAAATTCCCCCCCGCAGAAATCAGTTAGAGTGGACGCAATATCAGACTAAAGATGGAGTGTAACTAACTGACAATAATGTTGCGCTGTCAAAAAATTGCCCTTTTTCTGAGAACTTGAAGGACTTTTTGTTAATGTTGGCTTGATAGTTTATCTTTACTGATCATTGTTGACCAAACAGCAGTTGAAAAACAATCTCCACTCGAGTTTTACTTACTCACTTGTTCTGCAGCTTTTATTCATACCACATGAGAGCAATGAAAAGTTTAGTTTATTTGTTTACTTAACAGGGACCATGCACAGATGTTGAGCCAGGGTAAACTATAAACTTAATTTGCATCTGCAGTCCAACAGGCATTTTTCACAGAAGACATCTTGGCATGTCACAGTAGGAACCACACAGGTGTAAATGATAAAAGTAATAATGGCTGAATTCCATGTAGCTGCTTTGATTTCAGGATCCTGGTATTGTGCATGCTTGCTGACTGTCTCTCTCAGTGGAGCTCTAGACTAGAACAGAGCCATCGTTAGCATCATTAGTAACACCTGTGCTTTTTCTACCATGACAATTTAAAGCGTCTGCTGTTGTTAATCTACAGTTCCATGATAACTGAGCCAACTTTGACTGCTGATGCGATTAAAAGCTCCAGAAAAAGCCAGTAAGTGGAATTAAAGTTGTGACCTTTTTGCCAATGTGAGTATTTCTATTTTTAATTGTGGAAACTGGCAATATATTACAACCGCAAACTATCCTGTTCACATGTTTTTATGTATTCCAGATGGCACAGCAACCTGTATAAACCTGGATTTCTTCTTCCAATGATCCAAGCTCAAAATGAGTTGGATATTTACAGATGACTGGATTAGACATCGTTCCAGCTGGACCTTGTAAAGGTAAGAAGTGCAACTAATGACCTTTTGTGTGACCAGTAATTGCGAAAGCTGCAAGGACTTAAAAACAAATGGACTTCTCTCAGTTAACCCTATAAGACCTGGAGCAACGTCACTTCTTGTGCTGCTTTCAAAGGCCTTTCACAAGTATTTAAACCTTCCGACCCTAAACAAATTGGTATGATTTCTCACAAAAACACGAATGAGCAACTTGGAAATAAACATTTCAAAAAAAAATTTCCAGGTCAATTCTATGTTCCTTAAGAATTTTTAAAACAAAAATTTCGGGTAATTTTCTTTTCCTTTCACTACTTTTTGCAAATTTTTGTGTCATTCATTTCTTCACATTGCCTTCTTCCCATGTTTTTGAAAGAAAGTCAAGTCAATTTACTCAGGTTTCAAAGGGTTAAAGCTATGGCTAAAAATTATTGAAAGTGTTAGAAAAGAAATGATATTTTGTTGTTTGTCATGGAATTGTTGCAAAAATCTCCTGTCGATAATTTTCCATAAAATTTCACATAACCGCAAATTTGACATTGACATTGTGATATTTTGTTTACCATCACGTACGTTTCTTTGAAATTATTGTGGTTTTCTTTGAAATGTTTTTGAATTTTATCCATGAAAATGTTTGGGAACCCTGCACCCAGATAGAATTAATGACCAGCTTATATAATAATAAAGCGTTTACCAGCTAATAAGCCAGATATTATTTTTTTTCTGAGGAGTTAGTGGAAGAGCTAAAAGGAAAGTAAATTTTGGATTCCTGGATGTCTGTTAGCCAAACACACAATTTAATACATATTAATATTTTTTAATAAATAATAATTTTAAAAATTAATTATTAAAATTATATTATTTTCTTCTTTTAAAAAAAAGAAAATATGCCTAGTGATAATATGTATTTTTTATTTATTGTGTATGTATTTATTTATTTATTTGATATATTAATGTATTCATTCATTTGATAAGCATGACACAGTTTGTTATTGTTCCATCAGACCATGAAACTGATGTGCTGCACAGAGTTCATAGCTGTTGCTAATTTTTAACTCTTATCCCTAGTTGGGCTCTTGTCTTCTGTAGGCTATTATGTCATTAAAATATACAACTTTCAGTACCATTAAAATCACATTATATGATAAATATGAAAATACATTAAATGCACAAAACACAATAACAATAACACATGTTCAAAACACCTTGGTAATTTACTTCAGCCTGTCATTGTTTTCTCTTTTCTCACTTGATTTTGGCTGAATGTCCTGTGAGTTGATTGGAGGGTGACTCCGCTCACCTGTTGTGCAGGGTGAGCAGACTGACTCCTGAGTGAGAACTGAGAAAGCTTGGTGCTTTTCACCTCTGGGCCAATCAGGTTGTGACGCCATCCTTTCTGAGGGCTTAAGAGAGGTGAGGAAATGAACGCTGAGGACATGCTGATCCTTTTCAGTCTGATGCAGACGTCACGTTAGCAGACACTGTCCTCTAGAAGCTTTGGTCTCTTTTTTTCTTTGTTGTCCTGTTTGAGGGTGATTTTGTGCATTTTGACTCCTAAGTGGAGGGAGTATTAAAGAGCACCTTTTCACGAGGTCACCTACATCAGGACAGTTCTTATTAAAGTGATTTTGTTCATTAGTTTATTTCATTGAAACACAATATAACCACTACCCCCATATGTAAACACCTTTGTTTATCAAACATATTTGTTTTTCATTGAAGATGCATTTGTTCATCACTGAGGAGACATTTGTGTATCATTGAGGACACATTTGTTTGTCATCGATTAGGCATCAATTTAGCATTGAAGAGGCATTTGTTAATTATCGTAGAGGCACTTGTTCACTATTGAAGACATATTTGTTTGCCATTGAAGAGGCATTTGTTTATCAGTGACACATTTATCATTGAAAAGGCATTTATCATTGAAGACATTTGTTTATCATTTATGCATATGTTTATAATTGTAGATGCATTTTTTTTTTATCATTTACACCTCTGTTTATCATTGAAGAAGCATTTTTTCATTGAAAAGGTTTTTATCATTGAATAGGCATTTGATTATCACTAAAACATTTGATCATCTGTGGAATTCATTTATTATTGAAGAGGCATTTGTTTATAATCAAAGAAGCATTTGTTTAGCATTGAAGAGACTTTTTTTTGTTTAAATCATCGAAGATGCATTTGTTTTTTCAATGAAGAGGCACTCTATATCGTACACAGCTAGCATTGACATGCCATCAAACTTTTGACTCTAGAGGAAATGTGCAGCTTTATTACACTCCTTCATCCATTTGTTAATTTTTTAAATGCTAACTTCCTGTAGCACAATACAATTGGACCACTAATGCAAACAAATCAGAGACCCCTCCCTCCCAACAAGATAATATAATGCATGTATCTGAGTAAATGTTATTTCAATTATGAAACCAACTATTTTTGCTCAAACACATTTGGAAAGTTTATTAACCACAATCGTCCGACTCACACTGAACAGAGTTCACAAACAAACACTTGTTTCAAATGAAAAAAAAAAGGAAATACAGGTTTGCAAAGTACTTCAGCTGCTGTGTTACAACAATGGCCATATATATAGAGTATTTCTAGCCACTGCAGGTTCCAGTCTACACAAACACTAACAGCGTTCCACTCTGATGCTCGTCTACTTGGTTGGTCCCGATGTTCACGCAGAATGAACAGATTACTCATGCATGACAAAAAGTACTAAGATTTACAGAAAGAACCTCTAAATGTGCTGCTTTGCGATTGGCCGGACACAGAGGAGTTATATAGTGGCAATGTAGAAGAAAGCAAACACACGGGAAAAGCAAGTTTGGAGGAATTAGTCCGCACATCAGTGCTTGACAAATAAATAGTACATTACAGGATTAGTAACATTCAAGGAGCCTGTGGAGTATTCTGGATGCAAAAAAATAATATAAAAATTAAAATATTTTCCACTAAATTATATGTATCAAAATATTTACTGGTGAAAATATTCAGCCGAAGGGTTTTAGCTTCTTATAAACTGTAATTTAGCAATTAATGTGGTCCAAAAATGTATAGATGTAAAAATTTAAGAAGCCCAAACTGAATACAAGGTCTTGCACCAAGGGATTTGTGTTTGTACAATGTATAAAAAAGAGAAGGAAAAAGAAAAGATTCAATTTGGTCGGAGTGTGAGAGTAAAACATGCCATAGTTGAGTCTCAGAGATCAACGCTGGCCTAAACGTTTACAAGATTACAATCAGTAGCTTTATAAAGTGACATTTATCATTACCATACAGAGATGGCTTTGAGACTATATAATGATAACAGATATAAATACAGAATGGGTAGCAGGGCTCTCTAAGAGGGGCTCACACACAAGAAGATAAATTACAAAAAAGAACGCCTGAAATTCATAAAACCAAGAGTTTATATCTTGCACCCCAAAACAATGAGGTTTTGATTGTGTACTGCAATATCACTTATTGCCGAAAGGTACAAGTGACTCTCTGTATACTCACTACTAGAAAACTAGAATAAATTTAGCTTCTCATGGTTTTGGATTAAAGGAAAACAAATCTCAGAATTATGATTATCAATCAAAATAAACATTAAAAAAAGACAAAACTTTTTTTTCTTTCTTTTTGCAGTTCAAGCACACCGATAAAAATCTCTCTAAATACATAAGTTAACATTCAAATGTGAATTAACACTTCAAGCAGTAGCGTAATCAAACTGTAATATGGGTGGAGGGTTGAGTGAAACATCACTGTCAGCGTTTTCCCTGAAAGGACAGCTGGCAGATACTATAGCAGCATAGGTTTGAGCCCCGTTTGGTGATTATCTACAAAATGAAGTAAAATATCATTAAAAAAAAAAAATTGAAACAAAAAGCCTCTCAGCTTCAAGTGATGTTGTGGAATAAGCTATGGCTTACTGCTGAGTTGCTGCATTTAGGAATGAAATTTCTGGGGGATGTATCAAGACTTTTTATACCGAAATAAGGGTATAGGAATCGTAGAAATATTTGCAAAAATTTCCCTGCCCCTGAATTAGGGATGCACCGATTTATCGGCCACACATCAAGAAGTAAGATAACATTCATGAATGGCAGGGGCCAGTGTTTTTCTGTGAGTCACATCAATCTAAAAAGACTAAAAAGCAGATCTTGAAAATAACGGTGTCACGGGGACATAATAAAACATGTTTCAGAGATCTTCTCTGTCACCCAAAAGGACACAGTAAAGTCACTATCATCGCATCAGGGGACGCAGCCTATTGTGTCCCCAACAACACCACATTGTGAATTATAAATCCATGGTGACATCAGGAGGAGAGCTAAGTAACGTTAGCTTTTAGCAGCAGATGGCTGGAACTAACAGCTAACGGAGGTCACGTTAAGTTACATTACAATGCATTTAAGCTCTGTTCAGTAAAAAGGAGTATTGGGCCATGGTCAGTTATTACATACTCAAGGTGTGTTGTAATGTAAAATTGTAAAATGTAGTTTTTGATGAAAAACTTGAATAAATACAGTTTGAAACAGAAATTTGTTGTTTTCACAGCAATATAAATGATATTTTATTTATAGTGAAAAGGCTTCTGAAGAATTTTTTAAAAAAGTTTTTAATGTGAAGGAAGGTTATATTAAAGGTTATTTCATAGATTGTTATGATTGGAGTTGTGCTCAGTCAAACTAAATTACTTCCAAATAATTCAGTTTTTTTTTTTTTCTATAATGAGGATTTCTTTTTTCCCTGGCACAAAGGGGGGAACAAACAACAACAACAACAACAACAACAACAAAAAAAAAAACATCAGTATCGGCTATGGGCCAAATGATTATTATAAACATCAGATAGGTCCAAAATCTCACAATCGGTGCACCCCTACCCTGAACTGATTTCTGTAAAGGATCTTTGCTGCTGGTGAAAGGCCTGTCACAAAGGTTATTAAACATTTTACCTAAATATTGGAAATGTCATTGATTTATGTTACAAAAATAATTTTAAATGTGTGTGCTTTTTTTCTTCTCTGAGTAAACATTTTGTGACAGTTTGCGCCACACAACAGCATTATTTGGTAACGTGTTGAGGGTTTTGGAAAACGTCAGAAAACATGATACATCCGCATGTAACGAGTGAACCTTCTCTGGTTTAAGGCAGGAGGCTGTGTTGTGTCTGTAGCGACAACAATCCTTTGACTTAATATGTTATGGAAACTGTTTTAGATGACCTGTCAATTCGTCATGATTGCTCACAGTGCATTAGGTAAAGTTTGGGAAAATAGTTCACATCTTTTTAAAAAAGATTGCTGGCCCTGAGGAGAATCCAATTTTTTTTATTTTTGCCACTTTCTGTTTCGTTTCATAGATTCGGAGCTGCTAAGTCGGCTGGACACAAGTTTGTAGATTAATAACTTTATCCTCTCTGTCTATTATGGGGCATTTTGGAGAGGACAATGCTGATTTCAGTGCAACATACCACATTGCAGAGCAAGCAGCTAGCTAGCACAACATTATAGCTACCACCGACATTTGCAATAAAACTACCATAAAGGTACATTAGATTATACGAGTACAAGAGGTGTTACAATCCTACTTAGTATATCCAGCACCCCCTTGCATCTCTAAGCACATCACACACTGATAATTACCACGACAATAACAGAAATCCATCACTTCATCATTACGATGCCAGACTGACTCCTTCTCTGATGCTCAGTAACACACAGACACAAGTTGTGACATACTGAGATGATTACCTGTCAGAGTGTAAGTCCGAAGTACGCATCAGGTTGACAGCGTATTTCAGAGCTTCAGTCATCCTCTAACAGAACTATTATCGAGACATTCAGCCCCAAAGTGACTCATTTGCTTCAGTGCAAATGGGCGACAGTCCCTAAATCTTACAACATGGCTCAACACATGAAAAAATTTTGGAATTGTTTCAGTCTTTTTCCGTCAAAGTCTTCCAGGTGAGAGAAAACACTTCTGGCAAGAGCTCTCAGTTTAACCTCCTATCAAATGAGAAGGCTGTGACAAGAGACCTTCCCAGCAAAGCAGTACCGGCTTTGAAAAAAGGTACTGCATGACAACAACAAAAACTGCATGAAAATACCAAATTAAAGTACCAGAGTTCATATTCCCTGAACTTAGTCATTTCTTCCCCTGGCTCTGGGATTTTTAGGGAGGCCGTATGTTCGTCAGTGGTCATCTCCTTACGTGCTCCTGTAGGTCTTGATAATGTCTTTGATCTGCCTTCTGCAGATGGGACAGCAGGCGTTGGACATCTTCTTGAGCTTGAGGCCACAGGTGTAGCACAGACACATGTGTCCACAGGCGTAGATGACTGTGTCCACCGTGTTCTCATAACAGATGGAGCATTCGTCGGACCACGGCCCGCGGCCTGATGGGAACGTAGGTGACTTGGGGAGGCTGACTGGTGAATTTGGGGTTGTTCCTGTGATTAAATTGAAAAAAAAAAAAGTTAAAAAAAATGAGAAAAGTAAAGTAGCCAGATTTCATCTTTATATGATATACTTTTATTTTTGAACTGCGTGATGCCAATGTAATGGTAGTCAAAAAAGAGAAAAACTGTGGTTATCTGTGTCCAGCCAGCTATATCCATTACAAATTAGCAACAGAAAAATAGTCATAAAAGGGTCGGTAAGTGTGGATTAAGTGTGGACAATTAAATTGAAATATTTCCTTGTTTTAATAGGAGTTAATAGCTTCTCTCACTGCAGCTAACGTGGACTTTAACCATACCGCCAAATTAATTTTCAGTACATTTTTAGTACATTTAAAATTAAAGATCCACAACACTCCTCTTGCTCTGCATCACAAAGTACAGTCAGTAGTTTTAATTAATTAGGAAATATTTTAGTCAAATCTGAGAGTCTGAGAGTTTGAATTGGGTTTAGGGTGACCGTTACATCAACTTATAGTAAGGAAGCAAGATATGTTAACAACAAATCGGAAATACGCAACACTTTTTGCAGACCCTAGATATCAAGCAAAAGCCACTGTATTACACTAAGTTGCTGTGAGCTGTAAATTCACCACTTTTTAAGCAGCAGGTAAAATATAAGGTCATGTGTGAGTCTGACTGGGCTAAGCCTCTCCTGCTGTGGACAGCTGCCTCTGTGTCTGCAGCTGCCTGTACTGAAGAGCTGCATGAAAGCGAGGAGCGCTCTGCAATTAAATATGGGGACCAAAACATCCCCAGTTGAAATTGCTATTACAGTTTATTGTTTATATTAACGTTCTGGTCCCTGTGGACCTTTCTCGGGAATATTTTACACAAGTTTGCTGCAATCTGCAAATCCAATTTAATTTGTGAAGTGAAAAATTTCTGTAAATAATCTGGCCCATGTTTTTATTTGTTATATGTGGACTGTAATGGGACAGGTGGTACACATGCCGCTGCCAATTACTGAAAGAAACACTCACAGCAGTTTAACTGTCCCACTTGTAAAAAAAACTCTTGACAAACTTCCAGAGGGACCAAAACTTTACCAAATAAACTGTGATGTTGAGCAAGAGCAGTGTATTTTCTCAAACTTTTTTTTTGTAAAAAAAAAAAAAGAAAGTACATTTAAAATACAATATACCTCCCTCAATCCATCAAGAAATGATCTCACATGAAAACAATATCCAGCTGAATGAATGAAGTGAAACTAAACTGGTATGTAGTCTGATAATCAGGTTGAAAAATCAATTATGTGTAGGAAGTTAGGAAGTCTTGCATCACATTTGTCTTTCACTATCCAAAAAAAAAGCACATTGCATCAGTTCCATTTACATAACAGCGCTCTGTGACATAACACGTGCCAAACATTTTCCTACATCCAGCTGCAGCTGCAGCAGCGGTGGGACCATGAAACGCTGGCCATTGTTCCTAACTACAGCAGGATGACATCTGCTCACTATCGCATAATGGTTTCCACCGAGTCCGCTGTGGGGTGATTGATTCTTAGCTTCTGTAGTGTTAGTTCCCTATCTGGGTGTACCTACCCCCTGCTGAGCTGCAGTAAGCAGCAGAGCACAGGCCTCCATTGAGCACCGGATCAGAGCTGCCGCTGCCCAGGGCGCTGGGGGTGTGCGGGGAGGAGGAGGGCGAGCTGGGGTTCGATGTCGCCCGCGGATCTCCGAGATGAGTGGAACCTATTCGTAGTAGAAACAGGCCTGGGATTAGATGTTTACTTTAATCAGAACTCCAATCACTTCAGTCACTTGTTGCAAAAAATGTAATGGAAATGGTTTTGGCAACATCACTGGTGACAGTAGTCAGAATATAGTTGGTATACAGGCTAACCTACATGGACGGATATACAGTGTGAAAGACACAACAGGAAATAGCACAGAGAGGGAGAGGGGGTCTCAGAGAGGTGTAGAAAACCAAATAAGAATAAAAAATCCTTTTGTAAAAAAGTTAAAAATGACTTTCAATGGTCTAAACTGACATAAAGGCACAAAACATTACAGCAAATAGTCTTCTCATAGATGGCTGCTCTTTTTTTCCCATCTTTTTGTTTTTTCTTTTGTTTCCTCTTTTGTTTCCTCTTTTGTCCACAATAGTACAGACAATGAACTATAGCAGGATCCACCTTTGCCTTTATCCAGGCGTTACATTTATAGTCATGACAGAGAGAACTCCAATTTGTGAGAGCAGTCTTTTTGTAAGTGTGCACATCATTCATCACTGAAGATTTCTCCCCAGCTTTCTTTTTTGGGAAAGTGTATTTCAAAGCAGTCTTCCGTTCATTCCACATTCTGTCTCGACATGGCGGTTGGGGAAACAAATGGGAATACCAAGAGCAAGTTCAGGAAACACATGCTGAAATGCCAGTGATGCCTAGAAAGACAAGTCAGGCTGTTACAAGCTGCTGTGTGATTGACATGACAGACTGCATTCAAAGTCATTAAAGGAGAGCAACTCCCAAATTTAGAACTCCAATATGTCATTTCCATGGCCTTAAGTTCAATCAATATTTGTGATCATGAGCTACTCTCTTTCAAGCCAGAAACCAGAGAAGTAAGCTTCAAACATGTGATGTCATATCAAGTATAATGTCCTATCCAGGGACATTAGTTGTGATTCCATCCGCTTTTTTTAAATAGGGATTTTAAATTTGCACATAAAAAAAAACAAACAAAAAACACCAGAGTGGAAACACCAAAATTCGAGAGAGAAAAAATTAGATATGGGCAAATAAATGATGACGTAATTACGTACTGTCATTACATAGGCAACTCTCTGTCTGGATGGTTTTTAACATGTCTATGCACACAGGGTGGTTAAAAAACTCTTCCAAGAGCATATTGTTAGTTTTTCAAAACTCTTTTTACAATGTCCAATGTGCTATCTGTTTTTATACATCCATTGTTTTCCTTCGTTTGAGGTTTGACCTGCGTTTGCCATATCATTGCGCTCTCCTCTGCTGTGCTGTTGGGAAAGTTTGGCAGTTACAGATGAGTGCTATCATTGCTGTGTTTGTTGGATGTGTATGAAGGCAACTCTTTGCCAACATATTAGTCACAGCAGCTTTATATGGGGTGAAATGTTGTATTTTCAGCTTGTTCTTCTGCCTTCAAGTGGCAAAACAACAACAACAAAAAACCCTTAAGGCAGCTTCAAGATGTATTCCCATTTTACCCAAAAGAGCAGTATAAGCAGGGCTTTACAATATGTGGCGCTTTTATGAAAATGAATGAAATACACAAATAGGCTGAGTGTTTCTAGCGGGCGATGTCATATGTCTAAGAAATGAATGGCATGCTCTTTTATTTAAGATATCTTTAATAGTTAACCATTGCACAGGTAGGACAGAGACACTGAAATACCCTACAAATTAAGATGCAAATGAGCTGTCTTGCAGAGCAAGCCTGTAATCATCAACAAAGAATTCCCATCAAATGCTTTGCTGCTTCTCAGCATAAATGCAGATTACCTTAATTACCTTCCCTGAAGCCTGCTGTCAAAAAATAGCACACTAACAACTGCATCAGAAATCAGCTGCTGTGCATTAGATATTTAACCATCCTATTTCTGGACCTGCTTTTTTCAAATGGCATCACTCCACTGTGGTGGATCTCACTGAGGAACATTTCATAGTGTGTCTGTTCTCCAGGACAACTGACAGTAAACCCAAAAAGTGAAATGAGAATCATCTGGTGTGGCAGAGTCATCGTCAACACTGACCAGTAACATCATGATGGCAGCCCCACTCTGATGAATGTCCCAGCAGTCTGCCAGACTGCATCTCTCTGTCTCCATCTGCACCAGCAGTCGGATCAATCCAACTGATGCCCAGGGCCAACAAACAGAGGCCGACTCCTATGTCGCGCCAAGCCAATAACGGGTCATTGGAATTTAGAGAAAATGTCCCATCACTTCCAGGTCATAAGCAGCAGCAGTGTTTTAGTCACAGTTGTAGTGTCGTCATGTCTCTGTGCTCCCATGACTCTATATCAGGAGCTGTTTGATGTGGCATGTTGAGGGGGGGGAAGTTGGTCAAGAATCTCTTTTGTTTGCATACCGGGGGTTGCCCTGGTGCTCCTGGCGCCACAAAGTGTGTATGATTTGTACTGTATGTGCAGTGTGTAGCATGATGTAATAGGTCATCTGGAGCAACATAATTAAATACATTTTTAGCACAGGACACCCCAAACAGAATCACTCTCCTTATCCAGGCAGGATGCTTGAAATGCTCAACCAATTGTCTATGTAAAGATACAAGACTGGTACAATAAACATACACTGGGCACAAGGAAAGGAAGTGTAAGTTAGTGGTTAGTGGCAACCTCACTAAAAATAGCTTCAGCAAGGTCAAAAGTAAAAGCACACTGGTTGAAGAAAAGCCAACAGTTTAGCTGTATTGTCTAAACCAATTTATTTGGTAAAGACATCTATTATTATGCCAATACTCCCTTGTTACACAGGAATACCATCAAGTACAAAAAGGAAATACAAGTTAAAACTCAAATGTATTTTCTGCAGAAAATGCGTGTGAATGCTGACAGCTGAAATTGTAAAGCACTACAGAGCTGCTGGCCAATGCTGTTGTGTTAAATGCCATGCCTGTCATGCCTCTTTTGCTTCCAGAACACTGGCATGCTATCTAAAACCACACACTTGGATGGTATTATGATGCCATTGTTTGGTTCTGTGTGTAAATACAAAGGCAACATAATGAAGGGACTTTGTAGCAGCCTTATAGCATGATCTTTGTGGAAAAAGGGGCTTATGGCCCAAAACACACACAGACATGTGTAGCACTGGTTGCTAGTGATTGGGGCCCCCATGAGGGAGTGGATTGGGTGTCAAATTCAAGTGTATAGAAAGGCTCTGAATCAAAGTGTTGATCAGTAAATTCACCCCTACAAGGTTTTACTGAATTTGTTTTAATCTTTCATCTGATTACTCGTTCAAGATCACCCTGCAGCCTTGTAGCATGAATGGTTCCCTGTGGACCTGAATCCTCTTTCTCTCCACATGCCTGCCCTCCCTCCCTTCTTCTCGCTGTCCATCTCTCCCTGTTAATCCCTCTGGCAGGCGGGCACCTCCCATCCAGGGCAGCTGAGGCAGGATCTGTGGTGCCCAGCCCTGATCCCGCCTGTTCACCACTAGATTAAACCGACCTGTGTGAACAGCTGTGAGAGTCAGGCTGCCTCTCTGTGGCCACATCTCTGCTGCTAACTACTTTAACTATTCATCCAGCTTTAGCACATACTGCACAAGTATTTCTATGGAGAGAGCCTCCTCCTTGAAAGCATGGGTGGTATGTAGAATATGTGACAAGGGAGGTGGGTGGGGAAGAGGAGGACAGTGGAGGGCAAAGGCTGGGGGCTTAGCATGTGTGTAAGGATCACCCCTGATGGACTTAAGGGTTGTGTGAGTCACTTATGGTCACTTTTACCAATACAACCTGAAGACAGACAAGGGGTTATATAGAAAATCTAAAGTCCTGTTTATAAACTAACATGCAGCATAAAGAAAGAAAGGACCATTTCAAATAGTTTTTTAACGACGGTGAAATGAGATTCTAAAGTACAAACGGTTTTAGAATGGCTGTTAATTTAATTGCATAGCATCTCTTGTTCAGCGGTATCAGGACAAATGTGCACTCAGTTTTTGTGCGTGTTTAGATGAGATGAGAGGAAAGCAGCTCAGAGGGTTGTAGTTTAAGGTCATGGCTTACCCTGCTGCATAAAATGTTAATAGTCTCTTTTTGTCTGTGGTGGAGATATTATCTGGAGAGACAAAAGAGCTGTTTTGGTGGGAGGACACAGTCGTACATCCCTGAGTTATTTATCTCTTTAGTAAGTGTTGAGAGGAAAGTGTGTTGCGTCCATACACGTTTAAACACATGTATACATGCATGCAGTATGCAGAGAAAGATAGAGATTTGAAGGTTTAGACAGTGTTTCTGAAATTAAAATTTGACATTTGGGGAAATTAGTTTTTTCAATCTGCCCTTCATTATGAATTTTATCCTACACAGCAGACAATACCAACCCTTGACAAACCACTGAACTGAAAAATAATAAAACCAGCAGTATCATTGTTGTATTTATCTGTCGCATATATGTAGTATATAATATCAGCAACTAAGGTGTGGGCAAATACAATGTCAATTTGCCACAAAAAAGGGAAAAGGGTAAGGGAAACGTTTATACGTTGTTGGTGCATTGCAGTAATAATACATAATAATTTACATGCATTTTTATAAAAAGATTAGAGTATTATTCTTTTGGAGAGCATTATATCTATTTATCTTTGCAAGATAAATATGCAGAAAATGGCATTCACGTATTTTTTTTGAAGAACTTCTGACTTCATTTGTCCTTCCCACACTTCTGAAAACCAAACCTTCAACATTGCTTAGTACAAATGTGGAAAGATAGACTCAGATGAAGTTAAGTGGAGCATGCATGAGAGAGAGCAAAGCGATTTATTAGAACAACACCCAGTGTTATAAGATCTCATCATAGTGCTGCCCTTTGTGCTTTATCATAAACAATAGTTGACTAGTGAGCCTGTTGGTGTGTATAGAGTCGACTGGTGGGGCGGTGGGGGGGTATATGTTTACATGTGGGCTTGTGTGAGGGAGGGGAGAGGAGAGGAGAGGAGAGGAGAGGAGAGGAGAGGAGAGAAAAGGAGAGGAGAGGCCAACAAAGATGACAGAAGTTGAGAAGAGGAGGAGAGAGGAGCGTGGCAGCTGCAGTGTATGAGGATGTGGGTGGTGAGACATTTCACTTGAGCATGAGCGCGCTGACATTTTAATGGAATCTATAATACAGCGAAGTGGGTCACTGGATGGGTGTCCTATTTCCACGCCGTGAGGCACAAGGTCCCCTCAATATCTCGCGCTCAAAGTTCAACTGTCAGCTGGTCTTATTTCAGATTTCTTTGGTATAATCACACTAATAGGAGAGATTTGGACAATAGAGACAAATACTGTGTAGCATGCAGTTTATAAGCTAGTGTGACATGGAGAGCTTAGAAAACACAGATTCCACCAGTTTTTATGTGTGTCAGACTTAACCACCCACGTAAAAGGGTGTGTTTTTTGCATTCTATATGACATGCTAGGGGTCAGCATGTTAACATACAATATTTAACATGTATGCCATGTTACAGTGATAATGTTAGCACTCAGCTTCCAACACAGCTGGGCTAAGGGGGTAAGATCTTATTTAAGTTTAAGTCTGACAATATTGATTTGAGCATGATAAGCTAACTCTTTTATATTTTGGTAAAAATATTGTCTGTCCTCTGGCACTACACTTGCAATTTAATTTGAGTGAATCTTAATTCTTAAGAATGTGACCACTACTATGGAACAAGAACAGACATGCACGTGTTAAAGCATGCAGGTGGTTTCACTCTTTTCCACTGGTCGACAGTTGGTGGTAGTGCTGCATAAACAAGTGCCAACCAAGGCAGAGAAGTTGAGGACTAAACTTGCAAACATGATAGCAAACAGTATTAAAATTTTCAAAACTCACTTCTGTAAATGGTTGACAGAAGAAAAATCATTCAAAACATTTGTTATGGCACAAAGATGCGCACAATTTCTAGATTTAAAAGAGAAAGGCAGACATTTATATTTAAAAAAGATGAAATAAATATGTCTTCAACTACCATTACTGTTGATAGAATGAATGCATTATGGATTTCATCCCGGCAGACGTGTTAATTTTAACCCCTTTTCCTGCGTGATTCAATGACGGGGCACATCACGATACCATCTGTCTTCGTTCAAGCAGCTCACCAACAATGTTTAAAATTAGTTGCCTCCAAGTTTCAGAAAGAGACTTAATAAGTAAGAGAGAGAGGCTATAACAAAATTAAAAAAATGCTATTTTTTCAATGACATCCATGCTTCCCTTCACTGTTCACTACTTTGTTTTTGTGCCCGTCGGTTACATTGAATGTGGAAAAACAGAAAGGCATACTCTACACAGCTCTGGTCTACTGGCAATGGAAAAACAATCTAACGCCAATTCTTTTATGGTTTTTACCATGTTGAAAAACCCCTTTACACATGCTAATTTTAGTGGAAAAAGTATATTAGAGGATGCAGCACGCTCATTTTTCAAGCTAGTGCATAGACAGTGATATATTGTGGAACCAGACAATATAAAGCATTCATTGGTGCCAACCATGTCAGAATAGCTTGAAAGAAAGGGGGGTTGATAATGCTCCAAATTTAGGCTAAATTTTGATGAAGGAATGACTGGCATATATTCTCACCTCGAGATATGAAAGAAAATGGATTCTGTGGGTACAAACTGCTGCTAAGGAAAAACAGCACAGATGAAGAGTTCAGCCTGTGCAGCATTCAGAACCACTGAATTTAGAAAATGGACACAGAATGATAAAACAGAGTGAGTTGAATAAAAAAATTTAAAAAAGGAAAGCTTGCTAGCCTCTTCAACAGCATTAGAAAATTCCTTAAGTTCAGTTATGGCTTTTGGTTTTCATGTGCCACCCCAGGATTTTCAGTGGCTCCATCGGGCCACTCCTAGGAAAAATTTTTCGGGGCGCCACTATGTTTCATCCAATATCATTACCCTGTCCAAGCGCTCTTGGCTGACCTGAGCGCCACTGATGCATCTGTTTGAGTACGCCTGTTCTTATTAGAAAGGTCCATTGCTTCATGCTTTGTTTGAAGTGAGAGGCCTCTGTGGTGACTGCTTTATCTTGCCATCCTGAAAGCAGAAGCCCACTGGGAGAGTCGAGCTTTCAAGTTTAACATCCCTCACTCCAAGTAGAAGGCATGGCTCGAATTCAGCTTAACTGAAAGCTAAATTGCTCTCCAGTCAACATAAAGGAATAGATCAAGAGCTGGGAGAGAGAGATAACAGATGCTTCCTAATTCAAAGCAGCTGGAAAGTAGAGATGATTCACACCTCAGTGGGAATTCCAAGATCTGCTCTGATAAGGAGATGTGCCTCTGACCTCTTTCATTGTTATGCTATTCCTGTTTTGTTGTGTGGCCAAGGCTCTCTGGTTTCAGTGCAATTGTTAGAGATGTACATAGAAAAACCAGGTGGTCTGTTATGCACAGTTGCTGAGCCAAAATGCAATTTAACAATAAAGTAGGCAATCTCTCTGTGTGAAAACACTGAATCTAGGAAAAGTGCTCACTGTACCATCAAGTAACTTTGTTGCAATGGAAAAGAAGGAGGTAAAGAGGAGATAGAAACACATAAAAGCTGAATTGCTGAACTTTTGGCAATCTCTGAATTAATAACTTATACACTGAGTGGGTCAAGCTAATAGAAGGCAACATTAGCCTGAATATATTATTAGATATGGATACTGGACCCCAACATAATGCCTAGTCAGTTAAATAGAATTGCTCAGCTGGTGAATATGCCAAAAAGGTCTCTAGCTTCTGGGTTTACTTCTGGGATATGTGGCACACTGAATATGCACAGTAGAGTTTTACCTGCTGGCCCCACCTGCGAGTCTGTGCACGACTCATAGACTTTACATTGTGTTCAGGTCACAGATTTTTAAATTGCTTTTCTTGTCTCGAGGAAAGTTTAACAAATATCAAACCTCCATGGATCAAAAATTTATAATAGACAGACCTTATTTGCAGTTTGAGGTGTACTGTCAACATTTTACAGTGTCTTTTGTAATAGTAGTCTTTTTGGGCTGCATGGAGATTTTTCACTGCAATAGCATGAGTGGCAATGGAGAAAACTTGTAGGCAATATTGAGCAGCTTTCCTGGGGGTCTCAGTAAATCCCATTCATTGTACAAAATAATGGATGTAGCCACCATGACGTCACCCACTGGGGTTGTAGACTATTGTTTTTAAGCCTTAAGTTTGGCAATTGAAACCAGATGTGACCAAAGTTGGATGAGAGGTGGAGAGATGGAGCTGTGGAAGAGCGAGGGGTGGATCTGACTCATAAACTGTGGTGACTCAAAGTGGCCTGCCCTTAATTATGCGCAACTCTAAGCCCTGATAAAATGTAAACCAGTGAGTTGCATAAAAGTCCACAGTTTGCAAAATCATACAGTTATCATGAAGGAGGAACTATAGAGACCAAAAACGATTTCTGTACCAGGCTGTAAGCATGTTCATTTCTGCTGTTAAGTTGGACGTTTTTACATGGGAGTTACTCTGTTCTGGAGCCAGCCTCAAGTGGTCATTCGATGACCTGCAGTTTTTGACACATCACCAGTGGCTTTATTTCTCAGCCCTGAAGGTTGCCACTTGGTGAATCCCCTTGTGTAAAATGCAAAGAGCGAAATCTTTTCACATTAGGTTTTATAGAATTTTGACAAGAGAAAGGTTTAAGCATCTTCTTCACTTTCTCTCTCTCTTGCATGTCTAGTTTAAGTGCAGGTTGTTCCTCTTTAACCTCTTTTAACCTCTGCTTCCCTTTTCCGCTGCTGTCACTGAAGGAAAGCAGGATATATTTATAGATGCCTTTTCCTCCACAGACAAACAATTGTGACACCTTTGAAAAGCTGGTGCTGTTTTGGCTGTTCTGCCTTTTAAGAGCTGCATTAGTAGAAGACACATCCACTGCTGCACGCAGCAATTTGCATTATACAGCTGACAAAGATGTTGCCACGTTACTGTCAGCCCCTTGCTATCACTGTGTGAATGTATACAATGATAGCTAAAATTATGGTTTTAAGAATGTCTCGTATGCACATGTAACTTTCTGTGGTGCTGTCGTTCAAAAAGGATTTTGCCGACTTTCTTTGGCAGATGTGGGAACAAATGCCATTCAGGATGGCATTCATTCCAGATAGTACGTTGCCGAGCTGTCTTCCACTTTTCATGCTCATGAGTGCAGCCCCCCCACAGCTGCCTGCTCCTCGTGGGAAGGCAATATGCTTGGCAGAGTGAAATGAAGTGTCACAGCGCACCTCTGACAGGCAAAGTGTCCACCCGCTGAGACATCTTGTTGTCCCTGCTGTGTGCAGGTCACAGCCCTCCTTCCCGCAGCCTCTCTCCATGTCTGTTTGCTCGCTTCCTGTTTTTCATGACATAGCATCTATTTTCCTCACTAATCCTGTGAATGTATGGAGATGCTTCCTGTCTCCTGTGCTGTAAATATTGTTACAAAGTAATAAAGTGCGCTCCCAAACTCTTGACCCCTTGATGCTGCTCATGACCTTGGTTGTAACTTCCAAATGGGTAGACGTGGTTTGGTTCAATTGGCATACTGTCAGAGCGATCAACACTTAGCGTGAATAGATTTCAACCCCTGGGAGCAAGTGAATTAAGCGTGGAGCTCAGAGGTCTCACCAGTGGTGTGCCAAGCCAAATGAAGATCAATATCCTGATCTGTAAGTTCCTGACCCTGACTCATTGCTGGGCTTAAAGGATGGTTATTTCCACCATAAATTACTCTTTCAAGTGGGATTATTCACAAGACAAAGGATGTGGTCAAAGAACTAAAGCAAGCTCATTACTCCACTTAGGACACTTACAGGATATAGATTAAATATTGTTAACACACAGAGTTGGGTTGATTTCTGGTTTTGCCAGTTCAGATTAGTGCATAGCATGAGCATAAACTGGTCTGATTTTACTTAACCAGCATGTGTCATAACAGCTTCTAGCAAATTAAAAAGTAGTCTACATCAGCAGCCTTTGTTGATGATGTCACAAAGCCAAATCCATCTTGTATATCAAATAGGCAATATGCCAATGTGATGATGACCATAATAATTTTTTTTAGAAATGGACTAATGGACATTCATCTTTGCAATTTTTTGACACTGTACCATTTGATTTAGTGTTAAAAAATGTAAGAATTTACCAGGTGGAGTTGGTCTACCAAACAAAAGCTGTTGGTTGCTTTTCGGGAAGTTCAGAATCTGGCATTTATGGGAACTAAAGGTCAGGGTACCTCAGCCTCTATTGTTTTGATTTTGAGCATTTATTATTGTGTGTTGCAAGTCCCCAACTGTATGGAAGTCCAATACTAAATTGCACCTGTACTCCTGTGTGTCCTCTTCCAAACGCTTTACATATGATTTTTGTCTGACCAACTAGTATATATGTAATGACTTCATGCGGTGCTCACTTACCCAGAATCCTCAGCTGAGTTACAGCCCCATGTAGACCAAAGAACATCCAGAGCGGGCGGGAGTTGTCCACACACACCTGCATACCCACATTGGTGCCGTTGTGGCTGAGAATGACCTCTCCTTCCTGGTTGACCAAGAATCCCAGGATGTCACTGCTCTGGAGAGGTGTCGGCACCCGACACACCGCCCAGAACTCCTTTCTGTCCACCAGGGCCTCTGGATTGTAGGGCAAGTCGCTTGGGCGCAGCACTGCCGGGTCACAGGACGTCACACCGTAGGACAATGACCCCGAGCGTGCCGGGCTGGACTTGGTTACTTTGATAAAGACGGTCTCTCCAGTGCGCAGGGGCCGGTTGGTGAAGACCAGAGTGCGTTCCTCTCGTGCATGCTCAGATCGTGCCACCGTCTGCTCATCCAGCGTCTTAATGTGGGCGCCGCGCAGCTGGTGGAAGTGGAGGTCGCTCTCCAGGGCAGATGGCAGCAGAGAGGACTGCTGGGAGTTGATGGAGTTCTGAGGGATGGGGCAGGTGGAGGATGAGGAGGCTGAGGCCAGGTGAAGAGTGTGGCGGTGGGAGTGATTGTGGACGTTACGTCCGTCCTCCTGCTGCAGGTTGAGGTCACACAGGCTGACCGACAGACGGGAGTCGTCAGCTTCACGGCGGAGGGAGGAGGAGCGCACTGTGGTGAAGGAGCGTGGGCGCAGGCAGTCAGGAGGAACAATCTCGCTGTCTGGAAAGAGGGGAGAGAAAAGGAAGAGGGATTGAGACAGGGAGAGAACAGCGGTTAATAGCGCTCTTTCTGTGTTTTGCTTTGATTAGCAATTTGCCCGAGGCCTATAGCGATGAAGTTTGCAGTCTGCTGAATCCCGACTGTGAGCATACAGTTCTGAGAAGAGCTGAATCTGCAGCTAGTCTGACAACAAGATAATGATAAAAAAGAGAGAGCAATTTAACTTCAGTTGCACAAGTTGAATGCAATGTTGGGTAGCTGTAATTACTCAACACTGCTGCAAATGAGAGTGTCAGGAAGTGTATTTAAAGATAACGAAATTAAAGAAAGTAGTCTGATGCTCCTATATCTGCACGCAACTGAATCATCTACAGAAGTTTGAGACAAGAAAATGCTGCATGGTGTCAATTAGCAAAGAACAAATTACTTTCCCGAAACAAAATGTAATACAGGCGTGGATGTGTGAGTGGACGTGTGGGTTGGCTGCATTCCTTGCAATCCATAGTACAGTGTCACTCTAGCGCCAGCCATTTCTATCACCAATACATGTCTCTAATAGCAACAGTGGTCACATGCACTCAAATACACACACAAATGACTCTACCTCTGATAAGCTGCCCTCAGGTCAGCTTACAGTCCCATCCTGCGCCTCGACACGGCGGCTCAAAATAACACCTCTAAACGTGCTCTTGCCTCCCCCCTCCGGGCCTAGTGGCAGGAGTAAAATTAGCCTGTCGTCCTGAGAGACACCCTGCTCACTCTGGGTTTGGGTGGGAGTGGGCTGTCTGGGTTTATGTGTGATGTATGCACACGTGTATTTGTAGGAGTGAAAGACAGAGAAAATAAAAGGTGGACAAGACTGAATGATGACCTCTTCTCCCCCCACACAGAAGGTTATGACAATACCAAGAGACCCTCCTCAGTCAAAGCAAGAGATGGAGGAGAGCAACTGAGACAAAAAAGGGAGGCTGGGGGAAGAATGGAGGATAAAAGACAAAGAGCAGCCGCTGGCTGTCTCTGGAGAGTCTCTCAAGTCCTGGTCAGCCCTGGGCCCCTCTATCTGACCTGGACCTGAGAGCCTGACTCCAGATAAACCTCTCAGCCTCAATTACCAGGGCTGTGGGACCACCGCTAACTGTAAGCTGTAGCAGTGAAAACAGAGCAGCCAAGCCTCTTATGATGCCCTCCCACAGCTGAGAGAGACACAAGCCAAGGAAGATAGATTTGTGACAGCCCTAAAGAAAGCCAACTTTATACTGGCTGAAACAGAAACGGTTTGACTGAGCCCTACAATTATTCCAGAAAGATCAAACTCCACATCTGTGAAGTTAAAGCTACTTATTTTAGAGGCATTTTTTTAAATTGTATTTCTTGAAAATGTCTTAATATCTTGATAGCAATCAATAAATAAAATCTAAAAAAGAAAAGAAAAACAAATAATAACATGATTACATATAATATATAACAATAATAACATGGCTGAATAACATGATTGGAGTTTACCTCTCTGGCAGAGACAGGGCATTCCTATTTGCTGTTCTACAAATGCATATGCATGTGTCCCTTAGGTCCATGTAGAGAAACAAGAAACAAAGACAGACTTATTAAAAAGACAGTGTAAAGGAGAGTGTAAAAGAGACTCTTGCAATAAACCACATAAAATGTCATTAACCTTGGCAAATTGTTTTAACAATGTTGAGAAAATGCTGCTAATCCTGTGTGTCCTCCGCCACATTCCCTGCTGCTACAGACCGCTTTACCCGTTGGAAAGTGGGCTGTAGCTCTAGAGACTGAGAGATATGTACCTTAGTCAACAAAGACAGTGGCTGACATCAAGTGTAATGCTGTAAGTTTAAAATGAATTAGAGATGACAGCGGTCTCCTCAGTATCTGTTCCCCTTGTAGTGACGCATTTGATTTTCTGCATCATCACTGAAACGCTGTCTGATGAGCCCTTGTACACGTAAAGCTGTGATGTTATCACCGCTCCCTCAAAGTCATTTCAGCCGTCAATTAATGTTAGCTGCTAACCCAGAGCACAACGCTTTGTGATTAATGTTTAATGGAACTAAGGCCCTGTAATTGTGCTAATTGATTTTTCACAGAGGCATGAAATGGAAAGGACAGTGCCTTTGGTGCACAGGGCAGCTCCCAGAGACTGCTAATCAACCATTAAACACCTCTCCGCTCAGATGTGTGCAGCCGTTAACTGCGAGTCCCAGAGGCTAGCCGAAGATGACTAGCATGCCGGCCCGGACTTCATCTACTATTTCCTCTGCTATCAATCCCCTGATGGACTGTCGGCCTCCATGAAAACCCTCATCTGAATTTAAGAGGAAGAGCTGTGGAAATGAACAGAGCCTGACGATGTATGGCTGTTAAGTTCTAATTGAACAGCTCAATCTGCCATGCAGTCTGTTTCCTGATTTTATGCCATTTCTTCAGACAAAGAGCCATTTGCTGAAGGGAGGCCTTTAATGAAGAAGAGAAACCTTTATGTGACTTTCAGATGATTAGGGAAGGCCTCTCCTTTGGCCACAGACGGAGTCATGCTAACCGCTCAACCACAAACTGATTGTGATGGCGAGCCGCCGGCGGCTCACTCGACTTATTGAGGGATTTGAATGACATCACCACACTAAATTGTATCTGTGTGTGTCTTCCAGAGCCGGCCATTTCTCCGCTGCCCATCACTCCATCCTAAATTGGATTACGATGGGACAGACTTTGTTGCAAGACCTCCGGGACACGGTGGAGCTGCTGAGAGGATGATGACATGTCTCGGGGGGATAACAGCGGATGGGAGAGAGAACACAGAGAAGAGGTAAAGCCAAGGAAGGAAGGGAGGGACGGCAGCCAGTGACAATGCTGGATTTATGCTGAAAGGAGTCAGTGGAGGCATCCAAAGAACCGCAAATCATCTCGCTTTCTCCATGTGTGTCACTCCAACTCAAACGCGGGATGTGCAAACACAAACTCATACACACAGTAAATTGATTCCTTTGAAAAAAAATCCTTTATCAGCTATTTTCAAAAAGCTTCTCCGAGGGTTTATGTTCCTTTTAATATCCTCCTCTTTCTCGCTCGCTTTTCAAAGAGTAGTCATTTCAAACCCATATTGGCCTCAGTGCCACGTATTCTTCGTTTTTCTTCTTTATTCATCAAACGCTAGTGAGACCAAGGCACTGTATGTACCCCTAATGCTTAGCGTGGAGGACAGAAAGAGGAATGAAAGGACTGTGGAGCATTTACCATGCATTTGAAAAAGTTTGTGTGCACGGGTGTGCGTTTGTGCACTCTGTATCCGTTTGTGACCTCACCAGCTGCTGCCCGCTAATCATGGTGCACCTGCGTTTTTTAGCTGATACAATCCCTTTGTCCCATTGGTCCCTTTCAAATCCACCACTCACAGATGCTCTCTCCTATTGGCTCAGGCCAGAATTTTGCACTTTGAAAGACTGTGTGTGTGTGTGTGTGTGTGTGTGTGTGTGTGTGTATATGCGCGCGTGTGTGTGTGTGTGTGTGTGTGTGAGTGTTCATTTCTCTCATGTAGGAGGACATTGTAATAGGGCCATGGAAGATGCAGCTGCTGACACTGTGAGCCCTGGAGGGGTTGAGGGAAAGGGGGGGGGGGGGCGATCATCACCTGATTCTTCATTTTTGATTGAATTTCAAATGTAGCACCTGTTGGGCTGAACCATTAATTAATTCATGCAGGGGGAGAGTTATGGGTCAGCTCTTTCATTGGGCTATTTAAAAATTGAAACCCATTTGGATAGCTTTTTTTCCCCCTCCCTTCTCGGAGTGTTTTTTTGATTAGAATAATTAAGCACCTGTTGGGCTAATCCATCGCAAATACATGGACAAGGGGAGGAGGGAGCATGGCTGCATGTCTATTTTGGCCCGCACAGGCATTGGCTCGCGCTGTAAATGTTTTTGATTAGGGAATAGCCGCAAAGCAGGTTAGCTAATGCCGTGCATGGGGAGGTGGATAGAGGCAGAGGCTGGCTTAGTGGCTTTGCTAGCCTGAGCAGACGGAACGTGAAAGGGGTTTGAGCCAGTGTTGGAGAGAGAACGGGGGGTGGAGGATTTACTCTGTCTCACGCACACAATCTATCTCACAGGGCTTATCTTTATCCATAGTCTCTGGAGGGCTTCATCTAATGTCGGAAAGGGTGAAGAGAGAGCTGCAAATAGGAAGAGAAAATGAAAAGGGAGAGGGGGACAGAAGGTGTAAAGGGAAGTGTTGGGATCAGCTCAGAAGGCAGAGGGTAGAGATGTTGCAATGAGCAGATAGAGCACTGAGCCAGAGACAGCACAGGGTCTTTGAGGGAGAAAGAGGCAGCGTATAGCTCAGTGAACGACCCAGGGATTAAGAAACGCAAACTGACCGGCCGAGCAAGTGAGAGGCCGAGATATAAACCTGCTAAGAGAGAGAGAGAGGGGGTTGCAGAAACGAGAGATGGAGTCAGAAGGGTCTTTGTGCTAGATGTTTGGGATGTTCTTTATTCCCTGGCGGTGGCCCAATCCCCGGTCCCTGATCAGGCCGGGCAGCTTTGAACCCGGGGCTTTTGGAAAGAGCAGCAGGCTCCCGGGGCGACACATGGCCATAACAAAGAGCCAGGCAAAACGCCCGGTAAGTCACAAAAGCCCTGTCCCTTAGGTCATCGGCAGAATTCAGCATGCGCCGCCCCGCCTCTGCCAATCAGCATGCCAGGGCCGCGGTGTTAATAACTTCCATCATAAGGTTCTTACATTAAAGCCCCCCTGTTTTATTCCTGTGCTCGAGCACCGAGGAAGGCTGATATGAGGTTGATTATTTATTACTGACACCCTCAACACAAGCATGTCCAGCCCTCTGCTATCAATCATATTTATAGAAAACTGGGTTAACTCTTAAAGCTGCACTAATTCACATTTTTATTTTCAAAATGGATCCCTGTGTATCATGAAAGCTGTCGATGAAGTGACTAACACAAGCAGATATGGAGTCAGATCAGTCTCTATATTAATGAAAGCACACAAAATGATTCACAAAAGCTTGCTTGTTTTATAGATAAAACACTACACAAAGATATTTTTCAGTGCACAAAAAATAGTGTTGTATATAAATATATCATAAATATAAATTATAAATACATATTTTATATAAATGTATTTACAATGGACAATTTAGGTATTCATTCCCTGCCTTTTTTTCTCTTTTCAAAACGCATTTTACGAACCTCAGGTTTTGTTTAAGACCTGTATGATCATTTGCGCACTCAGATTTCCTGTTTCATCAGAGTTCTTTCTATTGCTGTTGCCGTGTTCCCAGAATTCAGTACTTAACCTGGTGAGAGCAGTGTTATTATTAACAGTAGGAGAGGCGTGATGGCCAAATCTAAGAAAATATGACCCAAATCCTTTAAATAGGAGCATAATCACAGCACATGCCTAACATGGCTGCCTTATTTTTGAATCGTAATTGCTGACGGTCATCCACTTGCTTAAACTGTGTCAGCATGTGACTGCTGTTGTCAATCTACAATAAAAGTGTATAAGCACAGAACAGTAAATATATGGCTGATACCTCTGGCCGTAATTTGTAAGAAGAGCAGCAATGTCTGGATGTTTCAGAGGATTTCACTGAACATCACACTCTGAACTATTAATAAAATAACTTATTTTTTTCAGAAGAGGAAACACACAGAAAGCTGAGGAAAACAGGAAACTCACAACATAAATCTTGACAAGTTACCTCTAGTTTACCCCCATTAAAAAGTTATCTGCTGAGTTTTTCCCTACTGATAAAGTTCAAAACTGAATTATTTCTTCTGATCTGCTTCTTTGAAGAGGGATTAAGTGAACTGTAGTTTCCAGCCAACATACAGTAATTTAAAATTCTAAACACCAAATCATACAAATCCAGTTTTTTTTCTTTGTTGCCTTTTGAGCTCTCTGACCAACATCCATCATAAATAATATGTAGCAAACTAAAGCCAAAAAACACAACGCTGCTAAATTTGCTTTGGTTGAAGCTGCAAAGTCTTTTCAACACTGAACTACATTTCCTAAATGAGTAAAAGAAAAAAGTCAGATTTACACCAACTCTTCTGCTTTGTGTATTTGTGTTGGAGGGTCCATGTGAGGCGTCAGGATTTGTAAAGTGCTGCTATTAACTGGGAGGCTGAGTCCTGCCAAGTAAAACACCAGTGCCAGTCAAGTGCGCGCAATAATCAAATCATCATTTCGCTGAAAGTAATCGGTTTCTCCCAGAAGTTTGGGAACCCCGGTCTGTCTATCTCTCCGAGCTGGATAACACAACGTGTTCCTAATAGACTTCTGTCAGTCCAGATGACTTCATGTTAGTGGAGCGGAGCCAGAGTGGAGTACGGAGAGAGCCAAAGCACAGTCAGAGACTAAAAGTGCAAAAACAGAAGTAGTTTTGTTCTTTTCTTGCAAATATCCTTTGCAATGTTCCCTGAGAAAACCTGCAATATTCTTTAATTATAAATGTCTAGAATCCAGTAACGTTTAAGAAGTGTTTGTTTCACTGAACACTTTGGGACTTTCATAATTAGGGTTGGGTTTAAGATTTCTCTCATCTCGTCCCTTGCTAAGTTCTTGTAATTGTCATTAGATATTCAGTAAGTTTTTCATGGTAATTAGTCTCCGTGTAGCTGTGGGCTACAGAAAATGCTTTCAACTAACTGACGTGGGAAGAGAAAAGCAAACCCAATTATACCACTGATGAAGGTTGTGCTAATCCACTCACACACTCTCCTGTTCACTCAACCCACTTCTCTCTTACTTCACACCAACGAGCGACAGCTAACATCGCATTTACATGTGGGCCAACACCAGACCAACTGGTTTAATCCAAAAATTTCATATGTCATTAATACGTTAATAGGATAATGCTCTACAGCCGGTCCTGATTGAGTTGCTACTCATGCATAATAATCAAGTCTGAGAGGTTTGTAAAGTTGCTGTTGTAAAATTGGTCGCTACAAGAATCTCCACATATTTAACAGTCAGTGGTGGAATGTAAATTTTCTTTTCATGCCTATTTACACTTTTACTCCAATACATTTCGGAGGGAAATATTATACTTTTTACTCCACTCCATTGTCAGACAGTTTAAGTTACTTAACAAATTAATGTTTTTGCACAAAAGGCACGAAGAGTTTATAAAATATGATGTTTTGTTATTAGTTTAATCATCTAAAACCTTACATAAGTACAGCTGCAAAGATAAGTCAATTAATCAATTAAAATAGTTTTTTAGGTGGTTTTTTTTTTCATTTTTCATTATTTTAACAATTTATATTTTTGGGGTGTTTTTTTTTTTTCTTCTTTTCTGAATCATTTTGAGGTTAATAGGTGTTTATTTGTGTGTTTGTTTGTTTTAGTGTCTATGCACTGGTTACTTTTACTTTAGATACACAAGTACTTTTTTCCTGATTATACTTATGTACTTACTTTTACTTAACATTTTCAGTGCAGCACATTTACTTGTAACAGAGTATTTTCACAGTGTGGTATTAGTACTTTTATTAAAATAAAGGATCTGCATTTTTCTTCCACCTTTGATAATAAGTAGCATTTGAAATTTTCTACCTTTGCTTTTCTTTTGTACTGAATATCTGGATTTCTTGGCTCCAGACTGCAAAATATTCAACGCTAAATGCTGCTTGACAAGGCCTACATTTTATTTTGACACCTAGACAAATTGTGCTTGATCGCCACTTCCTACACCTGTAAAATCAGCAACCAGTCTGAACACATTCAGGTAAAAGCCGCTCGTCTACCGAACCAGCCGGAAAACTACACGAAAACACATGAGGGATGTCATTTCTATCAGAGATGGCATCCTTCACTTTAGCCCTGCCAACGTTGACATGTTGTGAAAGGTTCAAACAGGACGACCCTGCCTCGTGCGCTGACACGCTGTCAGAGATAAGCCAGCTCTTCTGACACATCTTGTGAAAGACGTAAACAAAGCGTCTGGGCCTGCTGCGCCTTCATCCATCAAGGCTTCACACATTGTTTTACTCTCGCCAAAGCACTTCAGTTTCCAGTTTCACCAAGCACACATCTGCCATCTTCACACAAAAGCAAATTTCTACAATCAAAAGAGATTGTCCTGCAAAATAAACACAAAAGAGGAGATTGAGGTATTGAGGTATCACATATGGAGGTACAAGAGGGAAGAGCACACAGTTCTGCATGGTATTTCCTGGTTGGTCTGTTGAAATTTTAAAAAATGTCCTCTCATTACTACAACAGCTCTGCCAATCATCTGGAGTGACAGCAAACATTGTTGCTTCCTGATGGTGCAACGGGACCTTATTCTCCTGACAAGAGCTACTGTGTAATTCAATCCATCACGTGAGCAAAATCTCTCATAACACCGCGGACATCAGAAGTTCTCCGGTGTTCCCGCCGTGGCGTGTTAACGCAGCCTTCCTGATGGACTACAGAGATAGCCTCTCTTCCAGGACACCGGGTTTTGTATGAACTAAATTAACTGCTTTGCTTCTTTGGGGTGACAGCAAGATTGGCAAAGCCCGTCTCTGATTCAGCCTGGTTGAAAGGTGTTAGCAGCCTCAAGGCTTAGCAATCAGACTTTATTCTCTTGTCCTTCAGGGAAGTCCCACAGGGCCCCTCTTGATTAAAGCTCCACTGTGACTGACTCATACAATCTGAGTCCTGCTGGCTTCATAACAGCTGGAATTACTCAGTAACTCAGCCTCCTTCCCGGTGTCAAGTAAAGTTCTGCTTTGTGCATGTGTGTGTGTGTCCATTTGAGAGTGACAGCTAACCTTAGGAACTGGGACACGGGTATATATTAAACAACCTTTTCTCGCTTGTTGGATTTCAAGCCTATGGGGACGGCTTCAGTCTGCCCCAAAGATTATCCTGCCAAACCTTTGCAATATTGTATTTGCCCAGTTCACGGCCAGGTGCAGTCAATCACCTGCTACCTCGGGCACCTGAGCGAGGCGCCACTGCATCTGACACCTTTTCTTTGTGGCAGAAGCACATAACCATGGATTTGCTCAAGTAAACTCGCGCTTTTGTTTATGGAGTCACTGCCGATGCCACGTCATTTTTTTTTCCATCTCAGCTTCATTAGAAATTTGGAAGGTGGGAGGGGAAACTCTTAAATTGCTGTCATAAGCTCACAGGGGTGTGAAACCACAAAATCTTCCCCGCCCCCCTTGTTCTTGTCATGTATACCCCTGATGCATCCTTTGGGGGGGATTATCACATGACACAGCTCCTATTTCAATCTTTCTGCATCAAAGCCAAGTCATCCTTTGCTTTTCTACATCTGCTCTGACCTCAGAACAGCCTCAGGATGCTGGACAGATGATACATCTCAAAATACAACAGCAGATGCATGACGTTGCTCTGAACATGTGTTAAAGAGGAAACAATCAATATTTCATATTAACAATGGATCATAGGACTACTCGTTTAGTATGGGCGGGCAGGGGACTGTTATTATCAGCTCTGATTAAATGCTCATGATTAGCATTATCCATCTGATTAAAGAGATGCTAATCAATTTTTTTATATTGAAATGGGTCAAAGACAATGTGCAATGCAAAATGGGGTCATTCATAGAGACAAATAGAGTATTATTACCCTCATCTGCAGTTCTCCCTAGTTTTAAGGAACATTTTAGCATTTTCTCCTTTGTTTTGGTTGTCCTGCTTGCACAAGTACCATTTTTGCTCACACTTACTGCTCTTACTAGCAGCAAAAAGCTACCTGTACCCACTGTACCCTTTCTATCCAGCACCAAAGAGCAGACAAAGTTAGTGACTAGCTTGTGCATGGGGCCGGGGTGGTTTAAAAAGTTACAATACGGGTACCAGACAGTACCAGTTCCCTTTAAGTGATACTGATCCCAATATTGTACTTATTTCAATACCCACAATGTGAATGGAGTGGGGTGTAGTACAGCAATACTTTCAAAAGTTTTGGTGGCATTCCTGCATGCTGAAATACCAACTGTATAGGCTACAACCCATACTGCTGCTGTTGCAGAAGTGCGAGCTCCACGCCGGAGACAGTTGCTGAGATTCAGCCTGCCCACTCAAAGTGACAGGGCTAACTGTTGGCGTCACACAGCCCTTAACTTATGGTTTTTAACAGGTTTAATGACAAAGTTGAGTTGTTTTGGTGTTGGTGTCAGTTTTTTGGGACCTTTCAGTGGGTACCCAGCCCTACTGGATTACATGAAAAAGTAGCTAAAGAGGGAAAGGTTCTTTAAGAGTTGGTGGAGAACAGAGCAGCTAAAAGAAAAGTGAATATTGGATTTACATTTATCAAATGGACACCAATTAGACTCTAAGTTAATGCTCATGTTGCTCCATGTCTGCATTTTTAATGTATGAGTTGTCTTGAGCTCCATATTAATTTTGTCCTGAGTGAGGACAAAAAATACAATACATTTTCTGTTGTAAGAGCAGAAATGGCAGAATAACAGTGTGTGAGCTCCTGTGAAAAGACTTGTCTTCTGCTTGTCTAACCATTAGTCATAACAAAGAAAAGCACCCGCATGCTCATTAAAAAATGTGCACCAAATAGAGCACATACTGTACTGACAGCTGAGAATACACAGGGTCCATTTAATAACATGGATGACCTAAAATGAGCAACAAACTGCAACAGCTGGATGAAGAATATCATGTGATATGAAGGCAAGTAGAACATCTGATTACAAGGTGTGTGCGTGTTTGTGTGGGCAAGTTTATGTGTGGCACTGTCCCTGCTGCATGGAGACACTAGAAACACCAGAGGTCCCCTGTTAATTTACATTACGGAAGGCCTTCATACACAAGCTGTAGAAGTACTGCTTTGAGCGAGAAACTTAATCCACCATAGAATTTTAATTCAATCTTTATGTTGCAAGGATTATAGTATTTCCAAAAAGGCACAATGAATAATCTCACTCTGTGTTGAAAAATGCTGAAATGGAGAGAATAGAAATGTTTGAAAAGAATAGCAGTATAGTTTCTGGATGAATGGAGGTTTTGAATGTGAGTGTAATAAGGCTCTAGGTTAAAGTAGAAAGGGGTTTAAAGACAACAATTGTAAAAAAAAAAAAGTAATTAAAAAAACATTTTCAGCAGCAGCTCATGCTTAATTTGCACTAAAATGACTATATAAGTATTGAAAGATTTCAAATTAATAAAAGTAATGAAGAAAATGCTGCATTTTTACCACTATTGCTACATGTTGTTGACATCAGTTTTCTTGTGTTGAATTAAGACACCCTTCACAAGAATGTAAATGTATATTTCTTATTTTTATTCTATTTAGATTTTGTTTTTGAGGTCATTCCCTGTTTTGTTCTTTTCTTTTTGTTCTTTTTCTTAAGTGAATTTGAGGTAATTCTCTTGTAACTTTTAACAAATTTTCATAAGCATTTCTTGTTAAGTTGCTAATTGCCTTCTTTTCACATTTTTGAAAGAAATCGAGCCAATTTGCTTAGATTTCAAACGGTTAACTGAGAATCCTAGGCTGAAAAAAAAAAACAACAGCTCCTCAAATGGCAGATAAAATAAGGAGAGAAAGCGAGGGAACGGCCTCAGATGTGAAAGCCCAGGGGCTTATCTGAGGATAGAGAAAGGTTCATGAAGCGTTGCACATAGAAACATGATGCACAGAACTGACACAATTGGCCATTCGGCTTCACAAACGGCCATGTCTAGTCTGGGTGATGTATTTCTATCTCAACCTTCGGTGGCGTTCCAGCCCTCTGAACAGGCCTCTGTTTGTGGGGGCAGATGTCAGTCAGTTGGCCCCCTGAGGAACATGAGCACTGCTCTGTAGGCAACCCTGCATATGGCCTGGCTGTAAAAAAGACAGTAGAAATGACTTAAGTAGGGCTAAGGAGAAGCCCGCTTTTGATTGAAATGCCGCTTGGAGCAGTGTTTCATAGGGGTCAGACATCTCTCAGAAAGATGCATTACAGAGACTTCAATCAGAGCAAACCTCGGGGTGGTAAGCTCGACCAGCGGGCCTCTACTATTTGATATTTGAACCATTTTATGCATGTCCCATTATCTGATTCGTTTGTTTTTTCCCCATCTGCAAACCACAATTTATCAGGACAGACTACTGAATATGGCAACAAGACTTTGAGTTATGTACTATAAGTCGCATTTGTCATGATGGGAAAGACAAACACAGAGGAGGGAAAACAAAGAATATGGGCTCCCTTGTACTCAAGACACCAAACATCCACCCCCACCACCCTGAAGGTATCAATCAACACAGCGCACAATCAATTGTGCTATCTATGGGACATGTGACCCCTGGTCTATTTTTACAACAGCAGAGGGGATGACAGCACTGAATCTCCTCGGAGAAGAAATATGTGTATACATTCTCCCACATCAAAGCCTGGGCTACACTACCCTGGCCTATGTCTTTGTGGTATGCATGCTAAGCTACCCAGCATACTTTGATAATGCACAGCAGCCCCACCATCATTGCTTTTGTGTAAACATAGGGCCAGATATTGATCATATATAGACAGCCTTTGTTCAGTGTAATTCTATTGCTTCATGGAAATAATGCTTGTTTACAGTAAACATGTGGACAAAAGGAAACCTGCTTTGCTATCTGCAAAAAGGATCAAAATTGTTTATGTTTTGGTAGCATGTGCCAAAATACTTGAAACTGACATAACTGATTAATTTAACACCTAGGAGTCAGGGCTAAAATCGGTACAGCACAAAATCTGGATATTTTTGCATGGCAATATATAAAAAGATGCCAAGAATCTACTTTTTATTACACAATACTTCTATACTTCTAGAAATAAAACAAACAAACAATTGCTTTCTCAGTCTAAAAGATACAGTTTATTGCTATAAATATGACTGAAGTGAGATGAACAGACTCAAAACTTTGTTTTACTTATTTGTTATGATAGATGTTGACCAAGTTCATCTTAAAAGGTAAAATGGTTTTATTGCAATATATGTTATCAAAATAGTCGCAACACATTTTAAATTGCAATAATATTATATTGTGGCTGAAGTATCATTATAAAATCAGATTTTGGGGCCTCTGATGAGTCCCACCCCTACTAATGACAGATTGAAAATGTGCATAAAAACATTTTTACCGACACTATATATCAAACAAAAGCCAGAGACTGTAACGTATTAAGATATTTGAAGGCAATACTTCTGTTAAAAAAAATCAAAACGTTTGATTGTTAGCATGTGAGTTGTCTCTCTATTTAGCTTAAGGCTAAACTGGCTAGACTGCTATTTAGCTCAAAGATTATGTGTCAAACTCTTGACGCAAGCTTTCAAGCTGCGTACTAAAAGAATGTTGTCTGGCTGGTAATATTACGTCAGATCCCCCTCACAGTTGAGTTGAAGAATATGAGCTTTTGCCATCACACAGAAGATTCATTTCCCTATTCCAACAAAATGAGCATGTAATACAGGAAAACCTGATTAAAACAGGAGATAGACTCCTTTCCCATTGCCAGTAGACTAGAGCCACTTGTGTGTTCTGTCTGTTCAAAGTCATAGACAGGACAAAAAAAGGTTAGTAATCAGAAGAAAGCAGCATGGAGGCCAGTGAAAATGTTGTGGTGGCTACTATTTGAAAATATCTTGTACTTATTTAGTCTCTTTTTCAGTTGCTGCCAACTAAATTCGGATCATTCTGTAAGTGGAAATGTGTGTAACAATGTTGTGTTTAACAGTGTGTTTCTTGCAATTTTATTCATACAGTACAGAAACTTTCAAGTCATTTCATCTTGGTTGCTATTACCTCTCTAGCATGAAAAATCACTAAATGGTAAGCTGTAGGTGAACAGCCTCACACATGTCAACGAAAGTGAAAGTTATCCCCATTGTAGATGCCTGTGTAGTTAGCTATAATGACTGCAAAGAGATAGTTACCTTATCATATTCTTTTATAAACCCTCTTGTATACTATTCTGCTAAACCCTTTCCCGTTCATATTAGTCAGTTAATGAAATGACCACAAACTAAATGCCACACAGTAAATGTGGTGCTTTCAGGTCCCCAGAGGATCTGGGTCCCCGAGGCAGTCGCGCCACTTTGCCAGTTTGGTGATTCAGCTCTGCATTTTATGCTTCTTCAACCATCTTACCTAGCAGCTGCACTCCGCGGGTCAGACCGTAAACATCAATGAGGGCCCAGAGGGGCTCAGCTGTGCGGACTCCACTGAAGAACAGCATGGGACTGGACTCGTTAATGCGGTAGAAGACTCTGCCTTTCTTGTCGACCCAAAAGGCGATAACATTGCCCTCGTTGGCAAACTCTTCAGGCAAGGCCTTAGCCCAGAAGCCACTCTGAGACACCAAGTCAGGGCAGGCATACTTGGGCAGGTTGTCAGGGTTTATCCTGGAGGGGTCTTTGGCGGTGAAGCCCAGACGGAGAGCCCCGCTCCAGCAACACTGCTTTTTAGTTATCTGGGGAGAAGATGGATGGAAGGTGGCTGTAATATTTTGAAAATATATGCTTATTTGCTAGAAAACTGATACAAAAAGTGTAGACTACCATTTGACATAAGGCTGTAAATCACTGACTCCACATGGTTTTCATGCAATACAAACAGTTTAGTTTAATATTTAGTGAGGAACTCTACATTCAGTGGTGGAATTCTGTTCCTTTACTTAGGTAAAAGTACTAAAACCACACTGTAAAAATACTGTGTTACAAGTAAAAGTGCTACATTGAAAATGTTACTTAAGTAAAAATAAGTAAGTATAATCAGGACAAAGTTCTCAAACGTATTAGAAGTAAAAGTACCTGATGCTGAAAAAGTCTAAAAAGTGAAAATTATTTTAAAGAACAATAGAAAAAAATTACAGCCCGAACTAAAAATTATTAAAAAGTATAAATAAAAATAGAAAACACAATTATTAAATAATTAAACAATTTAATTATTAGCAAGAATCAGATTTTATAAAATCTTATGTTTTTACGCAAAAATCTCAATATGTAAAGTAACTAAAGCTGTTAGATAAATAAATGTAGTGAAGTAAAAAATAAAATATTTTCCTGTAGTGGAGTAAAAAGTAGAAAAGGAAGAGTGTAAAGGTACTTTCCACCACTGTCCACATTTTAAGTGTAAACTGAAGATAAAACCAGTGCAATAGTTCCCAGACTTCTAGGAGCTCTGACATCAAATACCTTGAGGCGGACTTGCTCATAGAGCGCTATGGGCCTGTTGCTGAAGGTGATGGCATTGCAGAAACTGGCCTGCCTCTTGACTATCTTCTGTGCAAGGTCCATGACGATTTGGGATCCCTTAGCGTTTGGGTGGAAGAGGAGTGGGCTGATGGGAAAGGGCCCGCCCATGCTGCCATACTGGATAGGCAGGCACCTCTTGGGTTTGTGGTGGCATCGGTGTGACGTGGATGGGAATGGGCCACCGAGGGAGTCTGTGGTGGAGAGAGAGAAATGAAGAGCACAGAGAGAGTTGAGCTTTACTGTGAAACAATGAGTCCTAATTAGGAGCAGGAGGTTAGGTTTAGTCACTATAATTAGTGTCTGATGTTATTTGTTTCAAATTTGATGAAAAGCTCTGCATCGCAGAAAACAACATCAGATATTGTGGCATAATCTAAGATTTCTGAGTTCTTGCATTTGGGGTTCTTGGTTGATTATTTGTGAGCAATGGAGTAATGAGCTAATCAGCCATAATCACACTGGGCCCTACAGGGTGAATAGCAAATCTCTATGCAGGTCCAGATTGCAACACAAGACAGAAATTAGGCTCTTCAGTTTTGCACATGCTGAACTGTTCCCAGACAAACAGCCCCTTAGAAAGCCAAAAGGACAAGATGGTCCACGTCGACTGCGAGCCGTTCAGTTGGACATCTGTCAACAAAAATCTGTACGAGAAGCTTTGCACTGGCAGTGTTAACATACCACATACATATTAATTCAATGATCCATTGTTTGGCTATATTGATTAATTAAGAAAACATACCATTAAAACTGGGTTTGGTGGTTCTGAAGGTATTTGAAATAAATATAAAGTACAACCTTTTAAAGTTGAATGTCTTTCCTCTAAATCCTAAAACATAAAACCTCCTAAGTCCTCCCATATTTTGTACCACCCCCTCCTTTTTTTAAAAAATAACGTACAGTCCCTAAATGTTGCCAGTTTTCTCTGCCAGTTTCACCTAATTTTACCATCCTGCATCACTGATGTAAAATTAGACTTGACAAGTTGAAAGAAAGTGGGCACAACAGGAAGATAAATTAAACCATCTCAACACAAAGTACTGGAATGCTCAAAAGTGAAAACTTCTGGAAATCATTTAGCATCCCAGAATGATGATATATAACAAATTGAAGGAGTATCAGATGGTGGAATTTTTAGGATTCTCTGTCAAAGCCAAGGACTGAAGCTCGCTCTCAGACTACTAAATCAGCTATTATAATCTGGCAGTAACCCGCTCTGGAAGATCTGTGAAATTACTTCAATACGTGTTGTTTCTAGTGGCTCCTTAAGTGCTGTGGTCATCCCCCTCTCAGCCACTCACACCCAGACTCCATTCAGACAAATGTACTTGCATGCATCTTATTATCAAGTCAGTCAAGCCGTACTATGCACGTTGGAAAGAAATGATTTGGCTGGTTAGTATTAATGGAGCGGCCGCCTTTGTACAAGAATAATGTCTTTTAGAAATCTCTAAAATCACATTATTTACCATAGCCAGAGAGTAAAAGTACCCAATGAGGGAAAATCTAAAAACTCAAAATTATTTAAAAAAAAATAGAAAAAAAACACCCCCAAAACTTTCTAGAACTATCTATTACAACTACTTTCCCCCTTAAACTCAATTTTATATAAAAGAAAATAGAAATAGACTTCAATGTTTATCAAAATAATTCTAGAATATTGTCTCAAAAAATTTCCAAAATCACACCATTCATCATAACCAGAAACTGTGGAATACGGTTTCATGGCGGAGGGAGGGTCATTCATTTTTACTCCCAGTCACTCAGAGAAGCTCAAGGACAAATATAGCTCCAGGGTGAGCTGAAGTCTGATTAAAAAAAAAAAAAAAGTGCAGTCCCGAATAGTAGATGACATTACCATTCAAAGTTCTTTATTTTTCCTTTTTGCTGCCCTACCTGACAAAATTTGCAACCACAGGTTAAGTAGCTCCTTCACACAAGGAGAAAACCCAGACAATCTGGGCAATTACTAGACATTACTAGAAAATTACATAAAATAATAAAGAAAAGAGAACTGTATTTAATATATTCTATTTAGTTTCTTAGAAACAATACATAATCACCATTGCAACATTGTCATGTATACTCGATATTACCATCCTGTCATTCTGTTTATTTTTCCCATGCCATTCAGAAAGTGTCTTCCTTTTACTGTCTGCCTGAATCCATGTGAACACAACATTAGTGATCCACATCTCACCTGGATATTTAATATTCAGCAGAGTACTGCATCCAAGCAATAGCGAAGTGATTGCAGGTTAAGAGATAGTCTCATTCCCGGCTCAGAGCACTACATGTCTCCCAGCTGTGTTGCATTATGGGCGATTCAAGCTTCTATCAGAGGAGAAATTGGTATGTCTGTCTCCTCTTTGATTGATTTCTCTTGCTATGATATACTGGCTAGAAAGAGACCATACACTCTTCCAATCAGGGGAACTGATACATCAGCATAAACATCAGCAAAACCCGATGTTTACCCTGATGTATCAGTTACTTGATTTTTTTTCTCCAATCAAACTCCAGTCAGCTATGCTGCGTATATTACTGCAACAAATGTTTGGCCACCTACCATGGGAATAAGAAAACAGAGTAAGGGAGACTTTATAAGCACACCAGGTAGGTGCAAAAGCTATTAAAAACAGCGTAATGAACAAAAGGTAACGCCTGCACATTGATTCCATGCTACAAAAGATTAATAAAGACAGTGTTGTGATCCTACTTGTATTTTTGGCAGGTCAAAATGTTTGAGAAGAGGAAACCACACCTATATTTATACATAGTGCACAACAATAGGCTGACAAGCGCTATGGTGGCAGGTGTGGTTTATTTTCCAAATCAGTGGTTCCCAACCTGGATGTCTCGACCCCCAACAGGGGTCACCAAAGCTTCATTATGGGTCACAAGGACCATCAGTCAATTTTGGAGCATTGGTGAGTGTCCCTGGCCTTAGTTGCTGCACTTTTGGCCCTTGTTGACCCTCTTTTGGCCTTTTTCCCGCCAATCAACATGTTGAATTGGCAGTGGACATGGTGAATGAAATCACTCTGATTGGTTTGTTCAGTTCAGCACACAAGAGGAGAAATAGAAATGATGAAATGTAAACAAAGGGCTAAAGTTATGAGGGAATGAGGTCGAAACAAACTTGTTATATAAGGTAAGATTGTTTTTCTTTAGCTATTAAGTAGAAATGTTTCCTGGTGGTTTGTGTTATTGTTTACTGGTATGGAGACGTATGTTTGTGCAACTTTTTAGCTGAAACACGGCGATTTGAGACAACGCAGCATGCGGCTTTAACAGCCGGTAGTTCTCTGATGTCGGTTTGGTGTGTCTGGACCATTACAAGACAACTTTTTTTCTTTAAATGAAAAGAAGGCCTTTATAGCTGCATTTTAATCTAATCTGCAAAGAAAACTAAACACTTTCAAAGTGTAGATTATTATTCAGATGTAAATAAACAAATAAAAAATCTCATAGGAAAAGGGCCTGAACTCAAGCTATATTCACTGAACCTTCTTTCAGCTAACAGCCTCTTCCTGTACTTATATTAAACAAAAAGCTGAAAGAACAAATGTCGGGGAAGAAGAAAACTCTAAATTTGTCAATAAGAGGCTTATTATGTATTTATGATTGTAAACAAAACAAAACAAAACATGATGAAGACGGAGAACTGCATTTCTGATGCAATATTTAGAGAAAATAATCTCCTCAGAATTCATCCAAGTCACTTTACACAAACATCCAGCATTTCTGGTGTTCACAACTGATAATAAACAACTAATAAAAGTACACAGAAAAAAAGAACATAAGAAAGTGGACAAGAAAAGCATCAATATATAAGGTATATGACTGCTTCTAAAAGTATTATAATGGTTATAAAGATTTCTTAATTCCTACTTATGTCAGGTGCTCACTTACAAAAATAAACATCTATTTTTGAAAATGTCAAAGTGAAATTACAGGTAATATTCAGTTTATGGAGCTTTGGACTCACTCTATACCCACTGTCATAATCACAGTAGACAGTTTGACAAACAGATGAAAGCTAACACTGTAGCAGCAGCAGATGTCCCATGGAGTCCTGATAAGACTCTAAACCAGCACACTTTGTGTTTTCTCTCTTCATTGTCTCCGTCCTCTCCATTTCATCTGTGTTTATCGTGTAATGACCCTTCCAGTTTTTCACCCCGTGCGCGTGTCTACCGTTCAGTCTGGCCCCAACCTAAGAGCACTGTTGTGGTCTTTTGTCTTAGGCGGAGCCACAGGAGAGCAGTTGTTGAATGTGGTGCACATGGTCCTGGGCAGATTGAGCTGAATGCATTACCGGGCTCTAAAGAGGCGCAGCTGCTGCGGAGGGAAACAGGCTATGTGTGAATTCATGTTCCTTAGCAACCCCTCGTATCTAAAGGTCTTGATCAGCGCACTCTTTCACTCTGCGGCTATCAGCGAGGATACAACAGATGCCTTTTGTTTACTCAGACACGACAAATGATATTTATAGTCTCAGACTGTAGCGTTTTGCGACTGAGCTTGTGTTTCTGAGAATCCATTAAAAAAAAAAGAATAAGATTACAGAGCAAAGCTAACTTCTTTCTTTATTTGTATCATTTTGATAGATCTCTTTTAAGCCTCTTTCCTCTTACAGAATATCTCCACGAACAATGCGAATAGTATTTGTTTGTAGTTCAATGGCAGGATATACTGATTCACACCCTGTGACGAATGGGTCAACTGCTGAGCAGCTACACCAGATTCAATAGAAATTCTAGTGTCTTCAGGAGCTTTGTGACATTTTGACCCTTCCTGTTATTCAAGTTTACATGTACGGTAAAGGAAGAGTGTGGTTTCTATGTTTGACCTTAATTACATTGACAGTAAATACAACCTTAATGGTTAACTCTCACCACACCTAACCTTGTTTCCAGCTGCAGTATTGACATATTTTTAGCAAAAAAAACAAAGAAAAACAAAAAAAGAAAGACCAGTTGTGCGCTAAATGCACAACATTGGCAGACAACTTAGCAACTCGCTAGTGAACACAGTGGAATATTAACCAGATAAACAGACAGATACTTCCTTATGTTGGTGGAGAGCAAAACAGAGCTAAAAGGAAAGACATTATTGGATTCACGTTAAAGGGATAGTTTGGACTTTTGAAGTGGGGCTACACATATAAAGAGTACTTATCCATAGTCATTGTATTACATACAGTATATGCCAGCAGGCCCCCAGTTTGGGGAGGTGGCAGGAGTGCTGACACAGAAGCTAGGCAACATACTGCTGTGCTCTATCAGTTTAATTAATATTAAGATTTTTTTTTTTAAAGAAGCAAAAATATGTTTTGTTGCTGTCCCCTCCACAGCAGTGCATTACTTTCATATTGTTCTCATCTACTGTATGTAATGCACTGAAAAGTTCTTCATACAACCTCTTTTCAAAGGATCCAAACTATCCCTTCAGTCAGGTGAAAAGACACTTGACTGACAGACAATGAATGCTTTGTTGGTCATGTCTGAAAATAATAATACATCAGTGCTGTTTACAGCTTGTCCCAAATCAATTAATATTGCTTTGTTTTGCAAATTATTTTCTACTCTTAAATAAATTGAGGGAGTTATTAATATTCAGGCTGATAGCTGCTTTGCAAGTGCACACCAGGTAAAAAAAAACAACAACAAAAAACAGTGCAGCTTGAAGCAATATGCTAGTCATACTGTTTAGTTAAAACATGCTAAGGTGGAGAGGAAATTTATTTATTTCACTAATATCTCTTCACTCATTTCAAAATATTTTTTATAAGGCTAAATATTTCTCCAAAGTTTTTTAAACATTATTTTTAACAATACTCGTTAGTCTACATTACTTTTCTTTTACACTCCGCATAATTGCTTATTTTGTCCATTCTGCCTTTTTTTCACGGCAGGCATTGGCTTAGTTCCAATAAGTGTGCCAGCAAACGCTCCCTATGAGCCAGCATGCACAATACCAGGGCCTACCCTTAATGGAACGCAGCCATCATTGATATCGTTAAATACACCTGAGCGTCTCCTGCTAGCTTGCAGTGATTTTTTACCTTGCTGTCATCTGTTACCGGTGACCGGTGTTTTTCTCAAGGATGTATCTGAGTAAATGTGGAGTTAGGCACAGTTTATCCACCGGATATCCATCGCTTCATTAGTAATCTGACGCGTGTAGCCTGTCAACAAAAATCCAGTTTGGGTTGTTTAGCTAGCAAAGGGTTACAGCTATCCATCCCGGCCGCCGAGGGCTCACCTTCGGTACCGTGTATTTCCTGGAGCTTCACGTTGTTTTGCTGTCGGTCGGATATGGTGTTGACAGAGATTTGAGGACGCGTTTTTCGCAGTGGATAAGTACTGCTACCTGGAGTAACGATGTTTCCGTCATCCGACCCGGACAAAACAAAGATATGGGATTATTTCCAGCAGCTGAAGGTAAGTGTTTACATCCTCCGAGCTAGTTTGTTGCTTGTAATGCACATGTGTGACGATTAGCCTAATCTGGGGATGCAGATAATTGTTGGATTTCAAGTCAGTAGCCGGATGATAACACAAGTAACGTTGTAACGAGGGATTTGGTTTGGTGGTAACTGTAATTTTATTACTTAATGTAATTCGTTACACAAGTTGTTACTCGGGAAAGTAATGTGATTAGGGACTGTTCCTTATTTATGAGGGGGGGGTAGGGGGGTAAAACGGGGGGTTGGGGGGGGGGCACCTGAGATAGTTTTTAAATTCAGCTTAGGGGATGCCGCATTCAACTTTAAATGGTTGTGTTTTGTATTTATTTAAATACCCTCAGAAACTCAAGTAGATTTGAATGCCATGCTTTTTTTTTTTTTTAATTCCCAAAATCTCACCATTTATCATAGCCAGAAACTGTGAAATATGGTTATTCATGGTGGAGGAAGTGTCTTGCACTTTCCCTCAGGGACGCTCAAATGCACAATCCAACACTATTCTGCTGTTCTGCAGATACAACAAATGACAAATGTACTTTTGAATTTTTTTTTATTTGTTTGTTTTATTATTTGATCCTTGCAGAGAGGCCATTATAAGTTTTGTTTTACTTTGCATAATGACAATAAAGTCTATGCTGATTTTGATTCATTGTCTTTACTGGTTTATATCAACAGGTCCCTGTGTTTTGTAGAGATGGACTTTTGTGGACATTTCGGTTCCTGGTGAAAACCTCTTGAACATCTGGATCGGAAAAAAAGGTGAGCACACATAAAGTTGTTAAAGGAAATTAGTGTGCACATATTAGCAGGTGCTGGGCAAAAAGGCCGTCTGCAACATGCCAAGAAACACTGACTTGTTATGTGAAAGTGCTGTTTTCAGTGATTTTACCGGTTTTAATCAGCTGGTCAGTTTGTTTTGGAGAGGAACAGACCTCTGTGGATAATTCTGTTCCCTCTAAAGACCTTCAAAAAATTTGTACATGGAAGGAATTCTAACCAGGAGAAGCTTCGGCTGGTTGTAGTCTGCAATCCTCCCAGCTACATCCCCCTAAATCTTACACACCGGACCATTAAGATTCAGTGTGCACTCTTAAACCTCATGTTGTAGTTTTAAGTCATTAGACAGACCAAAGCAGCATTCAAGCCCACCGGCTGTTCTCAGCCCTCCAATTACCTCAGTCTCACAAATCCTGTAGTATGCTCCTGTCCACAGAGCCTGAGATGTGACCCCTTGATGTAAACAGCTTGAAAATGGCTCCTGTTAATATCAGTCTGACAGCTGCCTCTTAAAAACCTCTCTTTGTGCACACAGTGTTATGTGTGTGTTATCTGGGAAAAAGCAGCTTTAACAGCCTCACAGGAACCATTTTGCCAAAGGTCAAGGATGTCTTGTTATGAACAAACAGGGCGCAAAGCTTGTATTCCTCTGCCCCGAGCATGGAGGTCTTTATCCCACTATTAACAACAATGCACGGGCTTGTGTGCAGCTAATACCTGTCATACACCAATGAACATCTCTGTCGAGCAGTGAGCTCATCTCTTACCATTTCATTTGGCTGAGTGTTTGAGGGTTGAGGGGTGCGCGTGTGTTCCTGTGCATTTTCTTTTATCTGGAGCTGTGTAGTCGTTACTCGTCAACCATTACAATGCAAATAGGATTTTATAGGGGGGAGAAAACTATTCAAATATTTGCTCAGCATTTGGTTGCCAAATGACTTCCTGGATCTGGGGAACAACTGTAAAAGCTGTTATCCAAATGACAAAGTTTTGTAAGGTAACAGTGAAACTGTATTATATGAAACTGAGTCGAATAATATTCACACTTAATAGATAGATAGATAGATAGACTTTATTGATCTCAAAACTGAGAAATTGGGGATCAATGCTCGGTATTTCTGAAATGTGTGCCAAGAGGTCTGAATGTACTATAACATTTGAGTTGTAAATGAAATAGCGTAAAGATACTGATTGACATACAGATAACGCAAAATGAATTAACTGTGTTTAAGGAATCTATTCTGAGGTTTTTCTATTTACTAATACTTGAAAATACCATTGACCCACATCGCCACCATAGATAACCATCAATGCTAAACTTAGCACCATGGAAACATGGTGAGTCTATAACATTCAGTCACAACACCAGCAGCAGTACTTATGAAGCACAGGTAGCCCACATACCAACCCACTCCCTGTGCTTGTTGCTATGTAAAGCCTGGCTTAACACTCATACTAAGAGACTTTAGCGAAAACACACACACACACACACACACACACACACACACACACACACACACACACACAGAGCCTATGTGGATCTGTGATCTTTCTGCCTCTTATCTAAAAAAATTAAAGGGATACTTTGCAATTTTCAACTAGCTTTGAATCAAAACAATGGGTAGTTTGTGTAAATGAACGGTTGTGAAATTTGCTCCATTTATCGGCACCCAGATCTCTCTGCTCATCACCCAACTCAAATTTTTGCTAGCTCTAGGGATGTTGCCTGAACTACAGACTATCCTTCTGTATTTTCATATTGTTGCTACCACGGACACAAAGAGTATAAAAGCAGATCGAAAGAGAAATCCACCCCACTCAAACTCAGATCCAATTGTAAAACTAGACAGTGCTTTTAAAGTATTAAGCAAAGATTCTGTTGCTGTATTTCTTGCCTATCCTCAAAAACATACTTTAATGCACTATTTATCTGTAATATGAGAATTCAGCAGGAAATGGGTGCCAATCCGTTTCCTGTATTGTAAAATTGGAAGCTAAAAAACGAATATGAAACAAGATTCTTTTACTACGCTGCCTATTTCTCATCCCAAATACATATTTTAACTTACTGTTTAACTGTAATTCAAGATCATTCGTTACAAGCCTGCTGATATGTTTCCTCCTATGTCAAAACCAACTTTCCAGGAAGTGTGATGGGTTTTGAAGTCTATTTTTGCATTGACCAGCAGTGGAATAACTGCTAGGCCTGTCATGTTATGCCATGGGGCTCAAAAAGATTTTTGCTTATAGACTTACATTGTGAAAGAGATGTCTGTAAATCAGTGGATCCATTTTTTTGAGTGCCACAGCTCCCTTGAAATGACTTTTTCCACTATCGTGATTTGATGTATTCAGTCTGATAATATTTAAAAAGTCTAGAAGAACTGCATGATTTAATCATTTCATTCCCATTCAAGATAGCGGAGCACTATACTGAAAATTAGCCGCCCTGCTGCACTCAGCTGTGCTCTGCTGCTGTGGGTCTCTAGTGCACTCCCTCCATGGGCTCCACAATGAGGAAGATCCGGGTAATTTCATACTGTGGAAATTGAGCATTTTTGGCTTCATGTGCCACTTAGTAAGTCTCACAGGGAGAAATAGAGGCTCACCTTCACACTGTATCCGGTTCTCTTTTTACACCCAGGGTCGAAACTGACAAATTCGCTTTACGTCACCCACCAACGGGAGTGTTTAATGGTCCACTGCAGTACAGTGCATTGTGATTGTTGTAGGTTTTCTACCTCTTTAAGGGAAAAAGCAAATCCCACAGCCCTTTTCTCTGTTTTGTCTGTGTAGCTCCAATTTCAAGCGTTTCTGTCTTTCTGCTGCATAGGCAGCCTATTTCTTTAAGCCATTTGGGAATATAAAAGTATGCAGGCTAGCGTTGGGTGTAACATAAAATAACAAATTCCTAAATGTTTGCATGTCAAGTAAATCTATTACTGTGTGCATATGTAGCCATTAGTGTAAATTACTATTATGCACTGCAGTACTTTGGATCCATCAACAAAACAATCTTTTAAAAAAACATATTTTGCATTCATTTCAGGTCATGTAGACTGTTACGCTCTAACGCTAATTTTGTTTTCTTGGAATAATTGCAATCATTACCGTCTCATAGCGATAAAAGCAGAAATATCCTGTTTTACAAAGATTACCAGGGTAAAATGTTACTCTCATTTTTTAAATTTGGTTTTGCACTCTGTGGATCTGTTGACGGTTTAATTTACAACGCAGTCAACAAGCCTGGAGGGCAGTGACAAACAACATCTTAATGATGTTTACATAGCAGTGTCTGAATGATGTATTCAATCCCACTGACTCATGACAAAATGGCATTTCAGCCTGATGTAGCACCAACTGTTAATGAATCATGCAATAATAGTGACGATTAATCTCACACATTATCATTTAGGCTTGAATATAAAGCTCAGGCGAGATGGATTTATGCGCTCAGTAAGCTCACAGTTTATATACGGGGCTTCTTACATTGTGTTCAAGATTTCTTGTTCTTCCAGTTCCTCACATGTGCACTTCTACATGTGTGAAAGATGCTTTAGAGATACTGAGTGTGTGAAACCCAATAGTCTGTGTGTGACTCATTGACAGGGAGACTACCACTGTGGCAGTAACTGTAGCTGCTATTCTACCTGGGGACAGGTACCCACAGGAACTCATTAGACTCATCAGTCATTATGTTGGTGGTAACCACAGGGCTGGGCGAGCTGCTAGGCAACATAATGACAAATCTATTGCCTACGTGTTGATGCACTGATAGATGATTCATGGCCATGGTTATGTTGCATGTTGGGGGTTTCCATAATGACTCCGGTCAGAGCAGCATCAGGTGATCCTGTAATTTAAGCTGTTTATTCTACATTAGCTGCTGTTTTATGGCTGCTTTTTTTTGACTTATGATTGTTGACATTGCAACAGCCTACACATTAGGCTGACAAGCCATTTAGTTTTTCTTTCATTCAGTCATCCTGACTTTATCTTGGTGTTTATCCTGTTTTATATGTTGTCCGGCTGCAGATTGGGGCTTCAGAGGAATTTTCATGAACTCATAGGTGTCTACTTGACAAAATTTAAGCCCAACATTTCAACACACCACTTTGTGCTTATATACTAGGTCTGCATTTCAGGATTATTTTCAATGTCAGTTTTTTTGTGAGTTATTTTCTTGATTCAATGATAACTCGCTTGGTCTACAAAATGTCAGTAATGGGTGAAAAATGTAGATCTCTGTTCCTCCAAGGTGAGATCCTCACATGTTTTGTTTTGTCATCAACCCGGGTATATTCAGTTAACTGTCATGGAGGAGTAAGACACTAGAAAAGAATTTGGACTTGTTTTCTCAAAACATTTCTTAAACTGATTAGTTGCTAATGAATTTGATAGTTGACAACTAATTGATTTATTGATTCCAGGCAGGGAGGCTACATCAGTAGGACCATGAGAATACCTTCAAAGGTACAGCCTGCTGCTGGATTACAGATAAACAAACAACATCTCAACTTTTCCTCTGATATTAATGTGTGAAAAGCTATGTGATCAAATCACAAAGTAATTTACAGAGTGCCACCAATATAACTTTCCTTTATACTGTAATGTGTCTTGGCGGTTGCTTGGAGCAGTTTTCCCCAAACAGTAGCATTAATATGCTGATTTAAAAGTTGTTATTCTGCCAAGTGGACTTCCAACAACCTGTGCAGCTATTGCATGCTTGTCGCAGTTTTTATGGTAATTTCCTGTTGCTACATTTTATGAATGAATCTAGTTGTCTTAATCACTGTAGGATGATTTCCCCATTCTTAATCATGCCTACTAAGTTCTAATTGCGTCAGTTGTTTTTCTGACTGAAGACACATCTGTTATTGAGCACGGCAGACGTCTAAATTGCTGAATAGATAAGTTGTTGGTAGTGAATCAGAGGTCTGAATCACCATCAACTAAGCTAACATCTGAGTCTTTCCATGACGCAAGACTGCAACTAAAAATGATCAGATCATCATTCAGATGTTTTTTCCCCATATTTCATCATCGATAAAATTTTAATTGCATGTTAATAGAAAGGCTTTGATTGTGAAAAGGTCAAACACAATTTTACAATTTTCAATGACAAGTTTCCTGAGTATATCTTCAGATTGTGGTGTTTCTTTGGAAGGCCGCCACATAGGGGGGGCATGGACTGAACAAAGAGTTGATGGAAGATGAGAGACCTAATTGAGGTACAAATGAGCAGCAAGAAGAGAGGAAGCAAGAAAGGAGAGTTGAGAGGAGAAGGGAGAGAAAAGGGAGAGAGATGAGACAAGCTTCTAAAAAACGATCAAACACAAGAAGTCTCAATAGGAACCAAATTAGCCTGAAATTATGAATAAATTCAAATGTTAAGTTTCAAGAACTATATTCCTTTAGAATGTCATGGAAAATTACTTTACAACTGTAATTAAAGTAAATTGTCTCGTCCTTTTGATAGTTCTGAAATGTTAGAATTTGCTGCTTTCACTTGTCTTACATCAGCTTTTCTCAACGAGGGGTCCAAGCACCCCCTGGGGTTCAAGTGGGAGTTCCAGAAAAATAGGGAATGGCTTATTTCCATTATTTAATTCATTACAGAAGTGAGCTCAATCTGAGTCAGATTCATAATGGAATACTGATCATAGGTTTTTGCTTACTCCAAAGTTACCTCCACAACTGTAGCTGACAAGTGTAGAATCCTGGTCTTTATCATATCTCATAACCAAAATATTTTCAGATGGAGGTGCCGAGGGCAGAATCTATCAAATGGAGATCCGTGATTTAATATGTGTGTATTTAGAGGTCCTTGGCACGATAAAGCTAAAGAACCACTAGATCAGATTGCTGTTGCATTGGGCATTTCTCACTTCTTTTCAGATGTTTTATTGAGTACAGACTGTAGACTGTAGCAGCATGCATCCAAGAGGAACCTACAAAAATCGTGGACGCAGTGCTGAAAAAAAATCTGGAGTTGGCTTTTAGTTTTACTTTCACTGGCAATTTGGTTTCAAACAGGAACCAACAATTGCTGCATAGTAGACCTTTAACCCTTTGAAACCCAAGTAGACTGGTTTGATTTCTTTCGAAATCACGGAAAGAAGCAATGAGCAACTTAACAAGACCATTACCCCTAAATTAGCAAAAAAAAAGTTAAACTTTAAGAAAATTACCTGAATTTAGCCAAAAAGAAAAATTAAAGAATATTGAAATTGAATATTGAATTAAATTCTTGATATTTTACCCCAGGTATTTCATCATTTTCTAACGATTTGTTCTCTCGTCACCTTTTTACAAATTTTTTGCAGTTTGGACATTTCAGTTGCTGGTTGCCATCTTTTTCATGTTTTTGAAAGAAGTCAAGCCAATTTTCTTATGATTTAAAGATTTAAATGCTTGTGAAAGGCGAGGCGAGAAAGGCAGAACATGAAAACTGATGGCTGTCCAAGTTTCAAAGAATGAACTCAATATGATAGTATTAAAATTTGTCCTTTTAATCTTCTGTTTATTAATCCTTTTACTACAACTGTAACACTCCGGTAACCGACCTCTAGTATTTCACAAGTTTAGCTCAACTTTACCTTTATTGTCCCCTAATGGAAAAGTGTCTCAGAACCAAACATATTATACTCAATATATAGAATATTACATATGGTTATGGTTACGAGCAGTAGACTGACTAATCTTTACTGCCCAAAGGACCATCTCTATCTCATCTCCTACTCTGGGCTAACCCTACTGCAGAGACGCTCTGCTATCAATAATTCAAACCGCAATGACCTGGCAGTGAAAGGTGAGACAGCGCAGATGATGAATTCTGGCTGACGTCATCCACTACGGCCCACTAGTCTTCCCGCTGTTACCGCATTCTCTTCACGAGCAGGATTACACAACAGCAATCAATAAGTAATAATATTGCAAGGCCGCATACAGTGCAGCACAATGTAATCCACTGATGCTTCTTTGGCAGTGAAAGAGAGCAGGCTGATGGAGAGGCGTAATGATATGCAGTGTGTATTGACTGAAAGCAGGCAAGATGCTATTCAGTACTGGCTGGGAGTCATTATGTGGGCGCTGCCTTGAAGGTGACCTGTCATGAGGATGAGGATGAAAGGGCCGGTTGCAGACACACACAAACACACACACACACACACACACACACACACACACATGATTTTGCATGCCTGCTGGACAAAGGAGGGTTAGGGTTGCACATATGTGTGTACATATATATGTGTGCAACCATACCTACCCCCTGATTAGGTGACAGACTATTTCCTTAGGACAAACTGCTGAGGAGCAGGAAGTAAGAATTATACGGACGGCACTGACACACTCTCTTAACAATGCCACCTGACCCTGAGACATGTGTTTCTGTCACTCCATAGCAACTGTTCAGGCCTGATTAAAACTGTCTTTCAAGCTTTTGGTCTCATACACACAAAGAAAAAGGGAGGAAAAATAGAGGGAGAAGAAAATTGATTTTTTTTATGGCTATTGGTGGTCTGCATGCTGAATTAAAGATCCACTGTGTAGGGTTTAGGGGGACGTATTTGCAGAAACAGAATATTAGTATTAGGGATGGATGATATGGCCCTAAAATGAGAGTATTATTGCGATAACAATTTTCAGAGAATGTACAATTGCAACAAAATAAGTGTTATAATTATGTATGTCATTGCAAATGTAACAGTTTGCCTTTAAATATTCAGTAAAAACTAAACAAAAATGATCTCTCATTTGCTCAGTTTGTAAACAACAGTAACTCAAAAAGGTTCAGATTCTGGATAAAAAGTCGCCAAATAAAAAAAAGTACCCTTAAAACTATAACTAGTAAATCATTATTTAAAGTCAAAATATTGTCAGTATCATGAGATGAATTTTTCTTATCATACTAAAAATTAGACCAGTATTATTGTGACCGATACTGTATGGCATTACCTAAAAAAAAGAATCGTTGTTGTTACCTTACAGTTAGTTCTTAATATCTACATGGGGAGTGGATCTTGGTGTACGAAGATTGCTATGTTGCATGGCCATGTTTCTACAGTAACCCAGAACAGACAAACCAAACACTGGCTCTTTTAGCGTTGGTCAGTGTAGCAGCCGCTCTGTGAGGAAGGAGACAAAACATGGCATTTTTAACACAAAAATACTATATTCAGTGTTTTGACCAGTTTAATTCACCGGGTCTGTTTGTTTTGTAGAGGAAGAGACCTCTGTGAAGAATTCGGCTCTCGATTAAAACCTCCTATATGTCTGGATTTTAAGTTATCAGGTAAAAAAGGGGAGCACACATTAGCAGGTGTTAGGCTAATGGCCAGTCTGCAAGGAGCTGAACACCATAGGAGAAACATAGATTTGTCACATGAAAATGCTTTTATTTCAACATTTTTTACAAGTTAAATTACTGCATGCCTTTCTTGAGAGTAGGAGACCTCTGCGGATAATTCAGCTCACAGTAAAAATAATATCTGGCCACCCATTGAGCTATCACAGAAAGTACGCAAGCTAACATTAGCAGGTGCTAGGAGAGCGGCCCCTACGATGTATATTAGAGAAACACTAATAAGTAACTGCTTCATTCAGTGTTATTACTAGTTTTAATTACCTGGTCCAAGGAGCGTAAGAGACTCATAACCGGGAGAAGTTATGGCTGGATGCCACTAAATCCCCCTAAATCTTACTGTTCCTTTAAATATCCATTGCTTTTATTTAGCGTCCAATAACCTGAGGCACATCCCATAACATTACTGTTATCTGATCTAATTCTAGCAAGCAAAGAGATCTTCATTGTTGAATGGCATCTCTTCAGCTCATTCTCCGCTTTGCATTTGGATACTGAATCCAATTCAAATCGAGTGGAGCCAGACGCTCCATCGAATCAGCCTGTGCAGCCTCAGACACTGGCCCACTTTCAGTCAATCGGGAGCACAGAAGTGGAGCTCCCACATACTCGGCAGACTCAATTATGCAACCAACTCTGCAAAACACTGTTTGGATGTGCTCTGGTGCTTCACACCTGAGAACAGCAGCCTGCAGAGGTGCAACTTTAGAAAAGCATAATCTGTTCCTCAGTAAGTCACACCTGTCTCATACCTACATGTATACAGTGAGTACGTAATAAGAACAGTGGCAGTTTTCTAGATAATAGATTTCACTTTAGGTAGTTTTAGTTCTTCACCAGCTGCATTTTCAGTGAGTACAAGTATGGAGGAATACGTCACCGAAAGGGCTCAAATATGATATCAGGTCTCTTCAATTTTGCTCTGTTTTCAGTTTCAGAAAGAAGCAGAAGCAGCACTCAGAAGCTTTCTATCAATGGCTGCTAGTCACCATAGCAACGCTTGTACTTTAATATTAACCCACTCCTCTTCTCACTGGATTAACAGACTATTTCCATTCTCTTGTCAACACAAGTTAGCCATGATTAAACCATATCTTTAGTGAATATCTGATTCTATTTGGTCCATAAGGGCGGTCGGCGGCAGTTGTTTATGAATAGCTAGGCATAGTTATGAATGACTGGCTGTTGCTATGGATATTTCACATCCGGTCACATCACTCTGTAGAGGAAAAATCAGGTCAGCCGCTCAGTGTTTTATTGAAAACCTCAAGAAATGACACATTAATTGTTATAATTTCAGTTTGTTTTCAGGATAATAGTTTTAGTTGTGGTAACTGGCAGGCTAATTTTTATGTTATTATGATATAAATTTGAATTACAGTTTTTAATGGAATACTCTGTTAGGCTAATAATCGATTTCTGACTCACTGTATTGTACCAGATTACTGATTTCTTTTCAAATAAGTGATGTAATCAGTGAGACTTACACAAAGCCTGTTGCAAACTGTTTTGCAATAATAACCAGCTCACTGTGAATTTTGTTTGAAGAACTTAAGAGCCAGATAATCGATGCCAATTGAATTATGGATGAAGTTCGAGCAATGCATGTGCATTGACATGTCTGTAAACAATGTAACTGAATAAATAAAAGATACACTGATGGAAAAACCATTGTCATGGGACAATGGGGACCGAATTCTAAAGAGGAGAGGGCTCAGAAAATATTGATTTATGTAGACAGACTCTGCATATGTGTGCAGAATTTGCAGCCAATGGGATTTTGGTATCAGAAGTATTCTGGTGTCTGTTTGCAGTCCATTTTTAGTCCTTGTAATATTGACCAATCATATTTGAACAGCAGGTAAATAGTCATTTTGGAGAGGTGGACTGCACTGGCTTTATGCTGTGCTCAAATGGAACTCATGAACTCATGTGTACTACAGCCCTCCAAAAATTTACACTTACAAGGTCATGAATGCCACAAGTTGGACTCTCCTTGTGATTAAGGTAAACACGACAAAATTTGAATGCATCATAAATGCAATCTGCTATCACATTGTCTGATGACAACTTAGATGTATATTACTATTATTGTTTTCATTTATCTGCATTTGTATGTAGATAGCTGAAATGACCTGCACATGGAAGAGAAAATTTGGCTGCACCGAATTAGCCCTAAATTTTGGCCCTTGCCCCCTAGAGGCTTTATTATTGTCAGACAATATGACAATCAGTGACAGGTTCTGAGATTGAGGAAATGTTGGCAAGAAGAAAGTCCGGCAGTGTGGGTTAGACTGACAATAAGGCAAGGTAATGACTGTTTTTGAAGCAGGTGTTATAGCTTGCCACAGCAGGAGAAGTCCACATTGAATTATTAGCATTAATTGATGAGTCCAGAGACATTCAAAGTCTTCAATATAGGTGTAACAGCTCTGTCATAGACGTTTGGGGTCTAGGAGAACAGAGAGGATCTAATATGCAAATAGACAAAATAATAAAATCGCTAAACTTGCGAACATGGAGGAATGGTCAGTTGCAGTAGCAAATGTAGAAGTGTCTTGTTTGTTTATGTTACAAGGTAATTTTGACACAACTCCATTCATTCAGAACTTTGTTGCAGGGTAAAAACAGCTTGAGTCTTAAGTTTATTCCATGTTGTAGAGCACACGCTGAAACAGTGGAAAAAACATAGACCATGCATAATGTTTATGTTGTATAAGTGGATAACTTACTCACTCAGATTCTCACCTTGTCAATAAATAAGGATAGAAACTATATTCTATTGATCCACAAGCTAAATTCAGTTCTGTATCTGAAAAATAGACTTTATGGATAGAGTTCAGAGGTTTTATGCAAAATACACACATTTTATGCCTAAATTATACCAAACTTGTATAAATATGCCAGCTAATACAGGGTGACAATATTAATTCTGACTACCATGTTTGAACCACAACAATAGTAACTACACTGGAATATTTGAAGAGATTTAATATAAACTGAAAAATTCACCTGTTAAATATTCATATTACCACAGTGAGCCCACAGTAAATCAAGCGGGTAACATTGTGTTTGAATTTTTATGAAGTGTTTGACCTCTATCACAAAGGGAAGTGGCTATAGCTTCCTCTTCACGCTGTCTTAGTCTGTCCCTCTTAAACTAATTGGATTAATGTTGAGGCTTTAATTAGAATGATCAGGTGGTCAAAACCAGCAGACGCTGTAGGAACAGGGCCTTGGCTAAACTCCCATAGGTTTACTTAAATATATTTATCAAGAATATATTTATAGCATGCTAATTATATTTAAAACCATCGTGATAGTTATCACTGTTTATCACCACAGGGAGCATTAAACAACAGATAAGAGGCCTGAAGCTGGTCTACATTTTGTTAATGAATCTACACAGAAGCTTTACTGTTTTCCAGAGAACTGGGAGCTCCTCAGACTTTAATGCGCAATGACTGAAGCCCTGAGGTCCATTCTTCACTTTAAAAAATATCAAACATCACCTCACTTCAAGACCAAATCAATACCAAATACTTGTCATTTTTCAATACAGTCAGCTGTTTTGCTTACAGAAATAAATCATGCCTTCCACCTGTCTGTTACCGATAATGAAATTGGTAATCAATGTATTGATTTCCTACAGCACAGCTGCGCACACTGTGCCTCTTTATTAATGAGGGGAAACCACAACACAGCGCACCGAGCAGGGCAGAGGGAAACCCCGCAACTTTCCATCCCTCACTGAAACTGACTTGTTGGCGCTGCAGAGCCCACACAATATAAACACTTGACAACACTTTAATATGGGATATAGGTTAGAGCGCGTGGAGGTGGTGACATCCTGTTTGTTTCATCGCACTTATCAAAAGTGAACAGCTGCGCGTCTCGAGACCCCTATTCTAATCACCGGAGTGACGTCATTGTGACTGAATAATAAGCTATAGTGGCAATATGGTACCTGACGGTGATAACACAGCCAGTGCGAGCATTACCCGTCTATGAATTAAACACTTAAACACTCTTTACAACCAAAAGCTTGACGCAAAGGCCAAAACAATAGAGCGTCACTTTCAATATACACCCAGATCATACACGCACAAATGTTAATTACTTACCGTAAAAGGCATTTCGCGTTATCTGGCCACCCATTGCTTTATTCCTGTAGAGTCCGGTTATCGCCTGTATGGATTATTCAGATGCTCCCGTTGCACAGTCCGGCGCTCGTGACATGATTGCACGTTCGCATCCAAAGGCAGCCTATCGCTTGTTTCCTCCGAATAGATGCAAACACTGGAAACAGAGACCCACACCTCCTTGTTGCGAGCGCAGGGACACATCCGTGAAGGCAACTCCCCCCCTCCCATTCACTGAGCGCTCTCTCCGCCTCGGGTCCCACTCACTCACACTGGCATTTACATAAAAGGTGGAGACTGGCTGAGCGCCTTTAACGCTGTCACTGCCGCGCTGAGCTGCATCCTATTTATGGAGCACGAGGTGGACCAAGAGGAATAAACAAAATATGAGGCTGTTTACACTGCAAAGATATATTTACCTGTATTAATTTTTTTTTTTTACAAGCAATTAAATGAATACATAAAATATTTTTTTATTATATACAGTGCATTGTTTAAAAAAATACAAGAGATACAAGCTAAGCCTAAGTATGGATCCAGAGACTAAGTGCTCACATTCCTCACTTTCAGCACTCACTCTTTCACCTTCCGTACTTCCTTATGTGCCTCAGGCCCCTGGCAGACAGACAGGGTGACCCCTCAGGAGTCAGGCCTCTGACTTGAGCTGTCACCACATATCCATGGTGACCTCATGGCCCTCAATCTCAGACACCACTGTGTTTACTTTGGGCCTGAGGCTTAGATAATGGCGCTGCGAAGGACAGGGTGAGGAAAATTAGATATATGAATTAATGGAATATGAGCAGAGGTATACTGGGGGACAGTTTTGAGATCTTTTTTCTAATCCTTTACTGGTGTTCATATTTTTGTTTTTCACCCAAGTATCTGAGAAGTGCTTTTCTATCTTTGAAACACTGTAGGGTTCCCGTGGCTCCTTAGAAAGTCTTTAAAGGCGTTGAATTCAATATTCTAAATAGAAGGCCTTCACTGAATGATATTAATCTTTCGAAACTCTTAAAAATGGTCAGACATGGGAAGTAGGATGTTATGAATCGTTTTTTTTTCTGACTGTGTATTGTAAAATCTTGAAATAATTAGTAACATCATTTTTTTTGTAAAAAAAAAAAAAAAAAGTAAAGTAAATAAATAAATAAATATATTTCAGTGGAGTCACACATGCAGATTGAGGAACACAATTGCCCAGAAATTAGCCAGAAATATCAGATATTTTCCACTTACATTGGTAAACTAAATACTTTTATTAAATAATTTTATTGTCTTCCATGTGTTTCACTCTAAAAAAGGTTATTTTTTCAACATTTGACGTAATTAATCTAACATTTCAGTGGACAAAAAAAAGTCATTTTATGTTACAGTAAACACTGGGGCAAAATAAAATTGTCTTTCAGATTTGGTTATTAGAAAAGAGGTATTAAACTTTATTCTGAGTGGCATTAAAAAAATCTTAAAGTCTTAAATCTACCATGCTTTAAGCAAGTTCCAACACGTCACACCCAGGTCAATAACATCCGAACTAGCATAATTACATAGCCTAAAACACAATTTTACATTAAAAAAACACGCAAAACATATTGATCAAAAAGATTTGTAAATGTAGGAACAAGAACAAAATATTTCCTAACACTAAAGTTATTTGAACTATATACATTACTTAGTTTTTAAGATATGCTCATTTTTAATGAACAGAGTGCAAAGGCATTTTGATAATTATCAATCATTCCTCTGGCACCACTATGCGTTTTTGCACTGCACATCACACACTGATGTGATAAAATGTGTTGACATGGAAGAGTAAGCCTTTGCATTCTCTTATAAAAAGAATTAATATTTTAGCTATTATTAGTTTGAATTTAGAGAGATATTTACTGGATTATGCACTGAACAATCTCCCACCACCATTACGGGTAAATACTGCCACCACTGTTAACTGTTGCCACATAGACTGGTTTGAGATGAACTGTGCCTTGCCTGTACAGTGGGCAAGAGGAGGCAGCTGCAGCTGGAGGTGGTGATAAAAAGCTTTGATCAAGATGGACAGTTTTCAGCATTTCCAGCAACTTTCACACTGTACAGGAAGCCACAGAAGCACCCACATCCTGTTAGATTGGATTCAGATTCAGTAAAATCTTATCAGATCTGTATATCACTTTATTTGCAGTCTCCAATTGTTGTAATTATGACTCACTAGCCTTCTAAAATACTATACAGGGAATCTTTTTTTCAGTTGTTCAGTCTCAATTTCACACAAATTCTCATGTAAATCAGAATCATATCAGTTTGCTGCTGGATATAAATCTGCCGAGCACACCTGTCCCCCTCAAACTACATAAATAAATCAAAAACATCAGCCTGTTAGTCAAACACACAACAGCTTTTAGTAAACATCAGTCAGACAGCCTACAGTCAGGGCTTCACATCTGTACAGATGTTATTTGAAGAATCCTCATATCCCACTTTATCTACTTACCACACGTCTTTGTGTTGTTTAATGGGTCCACTTAAAATAATGAAAACAATCCAGTGTTCATATACAATGGGCTATGTATAGTTTATGATGAATGTATTTAACCATCAGCTGCAACATGTGTTCTGTTAACATAATAAAGCTTCAGATCATACAAATAAAATCAAATTACCTGTAATCCAACAAAAATGAAACGTTTATATAAAACATCATATTGCTGAGTCAACATCTAAACCAGTCAGCTGTTCTATCAGCGGACAGCCAGGTATTTCCCATCATGCCCTGGGTCTTGCAGTCAGTGGAGAGCAACTGTGGTGCCTTGCTCAAAAAACTGTGGTTGCCTTGATCTCACGAGATTATCATCATCCACTTTTGCATGACTTTAGAGGAAGTCGAGATGAGGTTGGACGCAAATGTAACCGGCATGCATTACGCAGCGATCACCGGCGATCGATTTTGCACAGGACTGGCTCAGCTCGAATGAGCCTAATGTAATGTAATTTTGTGATGACATCAGAAGCCTCAGCTTTCTGGTGCAGGAAGAATGAGAGCACTTGATTCAAACAGGATCATGCAAACAACGACTTCCGCCTTTCGTTTTTAATCCTTGACCTCATGACATTTTCCATCAAACTCAAGGAGAAGTGTTTAGGAAGCAAACATACTAAATAATTTTTTTGACTATTGGACAGCAGCACTATTCTTACTTTCCCCATCAGCCCTGCAGTCACCTAACCTCCGGCTCTCTCACCTCTTCACCTGTTCTCACCTCTCATCAGTCACTCACTACAAATACCAGCCCGCTTCCTTTGTTCTTTTGCCATTTCATCCTCGTTGCAGTGTACATTGTACTCTGGATTTCAAACAACCTGAACCTGACTCTTACTCTGCTCCTGTCTGTCAACCAGTACCTGTGACCTGCCCGCCCACCAGCTCCTGCCTGTAAGCATTTTTATACAACAAGTCACTGAGCTGCACCAGTCTGTCAGTTTCATCTGTTTGTGTTCTTCGTCTGCTACCTGCTCTCCCGTCTATAACAGTCTGTTCTGTAGCCTTATAAACAACAGATGAATTGTTGCTCTACCACACCTACCACTAAAATATTGTAGAAGTTGAGCATTCAGATAGCAGCAGATGTACTTAAATGAACTTATTTTTGCTGGTACTATAAGCACCAAGCCAATTTGCTCAGGTTTTAACTGATTAATCTTGAGAATTTATCTTAATTTTCATCCAGTTTTTTGACGAGGTCAATCTAAATATTTCCTCTTTATCCTCAGACTTGAGGGTCAGGCTGGAAACAGCTTTTAGAATAAAGTAATGGAGGCTATGTCTTGTATGCAATGTGGGAAATCCCCAGTATCTTGTCTGGTTTCGTTTCGAGTTTTATAAAAAGTTCTCCACTTTTCACCCCCCATACTGATTTCTATGTATGTCCTCTCTGATTCCCTTCAGGACGGGGCTCTTCCAAGCATGCATCACCCTTTTGGTTACAAAAGATAAGGCCTCTAAGAAATGTTTGTTCCTGCAGGCCATATAAATTTAGCTAAAGCCTTGGCCCATAGACCGGAGGATGCTTGACCTGATATCTTATCCCCTGACCGAACTGGTTGATTAAAAACTGCCACTCGTTCTTTTTTATATTGCCTATTGAACATACGCTATTCTGCTAAGCGGGAAAACCCAGAATGCATGCAGAGAAGACATTTGATAGGATAGTGTGGAATTATTTATTCTCAGTACGTGACAAATTTGGTTTTGGACTGGTGTTTGTTTAATGGATTAAACTTGATATGCATTCAGCTACTGTTCTAAAAAATAGTCAATAACCTTTACCCTTTGAGGGTACTTAAGCCAAGTTTCCATGTTGCTCTCTATGTTCCTTCCGGAGGAATTGTAACTCTTTACTGTAGAACTGTTGATTTTGCCTCTTTTTTTAGCACATTGTGCAATTTGACTTAAAATACCATTGTGAATGATTTAGTGGCATCTAGTGGTGAGGTTGCAGATTGCGATCAACTGAAACTTCAAGCATATAAGAGACCACAGTGGTGGCTGAGAGTGGCCCTATCTGCAGCCGCTGTTTGGTTTGTCCATTTTGGTAGAAAAAAAATAGCAGTGTGCACAGCTCCGAAATATATTTGACAGTGTCAAAAAGGTGTACAGTAGAGGTGAAAATCAAAAAAGAGAAATACCACCGGCACTCATAAGACTTCGCCTAGTTATTTGGGGCAATAATGGACATGGACGAGTTTGAAACTCAGTGTCGCAACATGCTAAAGACAGCTTGTTGGCTGAAATGCGTTTTTTTTTGCATTTTCTCTTTTTTTTTGTCCGTTCTGGGCCACTGTAGAACAACATGGCAAACTCTGTGCAATAGACATTCTTTGCAATGTAGATATAAACAGCTCGTCCTAAGGTCACATAACAAGACAATCCTTGTTTTCAGGTGATTATAAACTAATGGAAACATAGTTTTGAATATACCATTTCTGCCAATAGATGCCCCTAAATCGTACACACAGAAACTTAAAGTGAAAGTAAGCTGCCCCACCCACACATTCCTTGGAGCTTAAGGACATATTTCATGTTTAAAAGTGGAAAAAGGTTAGGCATACAGTGCAAAGATGAGCAGAAAGGTTTCATAAGGTTTCATAAGGTTTTGGATCCATTTCGAACCCTTTTTGCTTGACTCTCCACAGTGTGTCAGTGTTTTCATACATATTCACTCCAGGCAACTCGGTCTCCTAGAAATTATGTTTAAATATTACTTAACTGCTTTTTTAATTATGTTGTTGTCGCAATATAATTCGTCCCTGGATCACGTTCACAAATGTTCATTTTAGTTAACAAAACCCTACATATGTGTTCGCAAGGAGGCTGTTTGGGAGGATGGTGGGCATACGAAGTGCAGAACCTCAGGTTCATATCCAGACTCCATCCAGACATTTTAAGTTTAACCAACAAAAGCGCCTTTGTTAAGGTTAGGAAAATATCATGGTTTTGGTTAAATGTAAGAGAACCGCAAAAAAATGATGCACTTTTAAAGATTGCACAATTTTAATGTATGCGGATGATTCTGTGATCGTTAGTCTGCCTCGGGTGAATGAGAACCGCCGCGGCCCTATTGTTGATCACTTTAAGTGGTGCAACGAGTCATTCTTTCAGTTAAACACATCAAAAACCACAGATATGGTCAGGGATTTGAGAAGACATGCCCACACACATGAGGACACAATTACTAAAGGTTAAACTGTTGAATGTGTGCGATCTTATAAATTCCTCGGGACTATAATTGATTCCAAACTGAACAGTGAAGCTGTGTGCAAAAAGGGGCACCAGCATTTGTATTGCATGAGGAAAATGTCTTATTTCCACATTGACAAAACCATGCTAACACAGTTTTATTGTGCTTTTGCTGGGTCCGTTTTATGCTTTTATTAGTGTCATGGTCTGGTAAGCCGTCTTTGAAGGACAGGAACAGACAGAGTCAGATTGTGAAATGGTCCAGTCGGCTGATTGGTGAGTCCCAGCTGAGCCCAGAGTCCCTGAACACCAGACAGCTACAGAGGATGACCAGCTCTGTTTCTAATGATGACTCGCATCCTTTGCAGAGGGAATTTTAGCTTCTACCCTCAGGTCAAAGGTTTATAGTCCCGGGGTGTAAACACAACACTACTGCAATAGTTTTGTTCCAGCTGCAATCGTTCATTTGATCAAGTCTTAGCAACATCTGCAGATTTTTATTTTATTTATTCAGTGTCATATTTAGATTTTGACCTTATCTAAATTTTTTATTGCTAGTAGAACATCTGAGCACTTTATGTCATGGTTCCTTGTGTTTTGTCTTTCGTCAGTGACTGGTAATTTTGAATTGTGTCAGGATCGATGCCTCCTCTTACAAATATAGTAACCTGAGGCTGAACCTGCTATGGTCACTATGAGTGGATCATGCACTGCAAGATTGCCTGTTTTGGCGAAAAAATGGCTTAAACATGTTGTCAGTGAAAACTTTGCTGATAAATTCAGCGTCAACAATTGTGTGACTTGCAACGTACATTAATTATTAGCATTTCTTCAGTATTTTTTCTAGAAAACATAACTTGCTTGGCATTACATTTCCCAAAAGTTCTTCATAAACAGACAGGGTTGATCCACAATGTTACAGAATCTCTTCACTGTGATGATGTTTTGTTGCCCCATGATCATCAGAAGTCATTTAGGGATATAATGAAATGTTTCAGGCACCATCTTTGTGTGAACAGAACAGAGAAGCCTAATGAGTGTAAAACATCTAGCTGCATAACACTGTAGCCTACATTCTTGTTTATGTTTAAAGCATCACCCAGTAAATCCTGCAGGTAATAATATTTACATGTCAGCATTTCCCCATCACTTTTAACGATTACGACTGTGTAACCATAACAAATAGTCCTGCCTGCCTGGGATGTTGATCAAAATGAAATCAGGACCACAACCTCAAGGTTTGGTTTGCTAAATGAGACGCTGTAGACACACACATGGTGTGCACATTTGAGGTGAAGACAGTTGGTGGAAAGCACTCATAGCACAATGAGAGGCTAACCACATTTGGTTTCATGTATCACCTCTGCAGACAATTGTAGCCTGGCTGACTTAAGCCAATGTGGGAATTCTTTGAAGACATCACTAAACTGAAGTTAAATTCCCCAATGCATTCATAAAAATTTATATGTTAGATCAAGGTAAAACTATTGTGTCACAATTTTAAAGCAGTTACATTTAATATTGATAAATTAGGGAATAAATTTTTTAATAGCAAGTTAAGAGATAGTGTTCTGGTCTAACTTGACCTTTTATCCTGACAAAAAGCTGCGATAAACACATCGGCAAGTTGGTTCAGTCTTAAAAAGTCTCCCCAGGGATGACATCATTGCACTAAGGTATAACAGCTTTTTGGCACGCAAGGGACACGGCTGTAAGAGTGGTGACTGGACGCCAGCCAGACAAGTTTCAGGAAGAAACATCAGACCCCGGTTTTACCGTAGCTATGTCATGTAACCTTGCAGATACGCAGTAGAGGAAAGGCCTGAAGTAAAGTGCACTTCCTCAGCTGGCTTGACGTGGGTGCTGTACATGAATGCATTGCTAGAACATCCTTCCTTTTCACAGTACCATTTGCTTCCTGTTTTAATAATGAAGCCACTCTGTCGGCCTGATCCTTTAAACATGAAAGCCTCCTTTGGCCCGCAGTCCTCTCTGCAACATGTTTGAGGTGCATCATAGAGCGTCTGTACATAAAATTGCATTACATAACTAACTCAGATAATGCGGCGAGCTCATGGTTCGCTGCAGGTCAACTAGTATCAGAGGGTACTACGCATCCAACAGATGCTTTTCTGCTTTGTTTAAGTTTCGAGTGTTTTTTCTTAACATTAGATATTTCAGCTTTCTGGCAATGCGTTTTAGAGTTTGTTGAACAAAGGTTGCAGATGTTTGGATGGATACAGTATAATAATGTTGATTTGTGACGTAGGCTTTTATGACATGAGCAGTTTTCTCAGGTTTTTGATGGCAAAACTGAAGTTGCCTTGATGTTGTTGTCCAGGTTGAATGGAAGCCAATACAGATGTACCGAGCAGATCGGAAGGGTCAGTTTCGGGCCTGATTAGCGCCTTTTATAATTGATCGGAACGCACATCCTCATGTCAAGGGGAAGCGTCTCAGAAGCACAGCGTCTAGTTCGTCAGCTTTTCTTATGGAGTTTAGAGTTGTGTAATACGTGTTTGCAGCTCATTCTAGTAGTCATGTAGTTACAGGAGCTTTGTGGCTGTCCATGAAAATAACGTTTCACTCATTCTAAATGTCAATATCGCTGATCTCACAGCAGCACTGATATTTGCGTTGAGTTTGTCTGACAGCGTCTTGACTGAAAGAACAAAAGATTTTAAAACAATGTCAATACAATGTGCTTCTCCTTATGAGACATTTCTGTTTTGTTGTTTGTTTGTTGTTGATATTATCTGTCTTCATTTTGTTGCTGACCTCTCTGTTTGTATCTCACTCTTATCACACAGTGCAAAGAATAAGTAGGAAGATATTATGAATAAACATTGAGCACTACTGGAGTCAAATTCCTCATCAATTAAGTTGACTCTTTATTAGATATCAGCTTCTTTTATTGGGACTAACCACTGCTCCGAAGGCCTAAAATTCTGAAGCCAAGTCGACATTATTTTGGAGCGGATGGGACACATTAAATCTTTATTTTTCTCAACAACACTGTGGTGAATGTGTGGTTAGGTTCAGGTATACAAAGCACTTGGTTGTGGTTGGAAGAAGCTCATGTTTTATTTTAAACACCCACGTTTGGTGGCACGAAAGTCACTGGAAAAGTAGGGATGACTCTGAAAAACATCCACGTAAATTGGCTAAAACGCAGCTGGAAATTTTAATGTAACTCCAGAGAGTGTGTATTTTTGGAAAAACAGGATTTTGGAGCAAACTGGCTGGCACACACAGGCTCTGATATCAATGGGACATTTATCAGAATAATGGGGCTTATTACAGTCCAAGCAAGTTAAGTAAAGACAAATAAAAGCAACCAAGGCCATCATATGACACCATATACATGTGTTATTATCTTCTTAGTTTCAAGTACAACCAGCTGATGGCATGCTGCTCAGCTTCACTCTTTGACTTGAATCACTGATTCTTTGAATAATGCAAATCCACATCTAAATGTGAATAGTTAGTGGTATGTGGTGTCCTCACACCCACAGGCCTCCATCTTTAGTTAATACACAGTAAAAATGGATGAAACAAATTCAAATGTATGATTTTGACATATTGTGTGTCCCTGCATACAAATTAAAGTGTTTCATGGTTTTGGAATTGGGTGTAGCCATCAGACATCATGTGGCTGCTGATCTGACATGGTGGCTGATGATTAACCAACCCTCATCACCACATGTCCCAGCATGCCTCAGTCTTTTACAGCAGCTGGAGACCAGACCTGACCAAGGTTTCCACGACAACCACTGCTCAAAAGGCATAATGTACGGCAAGAAGGGGGCATATTTAAGCACACAGGGAGACACACGCACACAGTCCATTAGTCCAATGAAACATGATGTCCATGAATGGTAAGCATACAGTGAGACAAAGAGAAACAACACAACAGAAATCAGTTTAGTGGAGTAATAGCATAGCGAGGTGTAAGCTGTGCACGAGTATACCAATCCACAGGGGCGACATGACATCCTGCCAGCAGAATGGGGCCTTTTAAAGTGATTTGTATGGAAGTGAAAGGGAATCTGGCAGCAGATGCTGTGTGGCAAGGAGGTCAGCATAGTGGGTCTTCTGCAGTTGGTATTGTCTGAGAGCGCTGCTCGGTGTGTGTGTAAACAAAACCCCCCTATTCACCATAGCCTCTGGAGCCCCATCACATGACCATTTGCAATACGAGTAACAGTGGAACCTCATATTATCTAGACGCACGATGAGAAGAGGAGGAACTGCAGGGAACTGTGACTCCATGTACATTTTTCAAAAGTCACTTTGGATCTTTATGTAATCTGAAGAAGAGAAAATGAGAAACATGGAAAAAGAGAGGCGGGAAAGGTGAGAGATAGCGTATAAGGGGCGTTTGCACAGTTACCACAGCAAGCATTGGAATAATGATGGTCTCCTTTCATAAATCCAGCCTTATTGCAAATCCCTTCCTGTCTATTCTGAGACATGCCCTCAGCAGGTATTCCAAATAACTACACTCTTAGTTATTAGCAAAGGTGAAAGTTAGTTTGAGGGCATATGATGTCTGGTGTAATGTAGTACTTTTCATCAGAGTTGGAGCAGAAGAAGTGGGGAAGTGATAATTAGATCTGTCACTCTGCTTTAATATCTCTCAGACCCTCTCGGCTCTGGGCTGGATTGTTGCAAAGAAACGCCTCATTGTCTCTACAGCTCAGGAGCTGAAAATACCGTTTTCCAGGTCTGATATACTTCACCAAAATGTGCTGGTGTGGAGTGATGGGCCTCAGTGGGGTAACTGTGGATATGAAAGGATTTGAATTATCAATGACGCTGGTAATTAAATACAGGCTATATGTTGGCTGATGCTATACAGTACTTTATTCTCACTGTATTATGAGTCAAAAAAGAGTCTACAGCAGGAATACTCTACTAGCTTTGCTTGGGGGCCAGTAGCAGCAGCCCCATATATGTTTCTAGGATAAGATGTTTCTAGGATTTTGGGACATTTCTTGGATTTTAGGATATGTCTCAGATTTTAGGCATTTCTTTGATTTTAAGATGTTTGCAGGATTTCAGGACATTTCTCAGGTTTTAGACCATTTCTTGGATTTTAGGACATTTCAAGGACTTTTTGATGTTTCTAGGATTTCAGGGATGTTTACCAGATTTTAGGACTTTTCTAGGATTTCAGGACATTAGGGGCTTAGGTAGGACCTCTGCTAGGTGGTGTGGGGATCCTCCACTGATGCTGTTTTTTGATAAACAAGATCTATTTTGTTGTTGTTTCATGCACTCTGGTACCTTATGTAAACAATTCCCCAGTGTAAATAACTATTTTTGTTGTGAATTAGATAATGGTTGAGGGACCACATGGCACCCTATGTTGGGACCATATTTGGCCCGCAGGCCTTAAGTTTAGTATCACTGATCTACAGTCACGCTGGTGATTCTGTGAGGCTGTGCTCTAAACTAAATGCAGGCATCTGCATGCTAACATATTCAGACAGTACTACATTTTTGATGTTTAGCCAGTTAACAAGCTAAGTTTACAGTGTTTGTACTTATCAGATCAAGATCAAGGTTTTTAAAGTGACGTAGTATGAGCTGCCAGTCAGCGCTGTTTTTCCAGATGCTTTATAGCAATAATATATGTGTTCTTTACCCAATCGTTGCTGTCTTTCCACACAGGATAGCCACACAGAGGACGGTTCTTTTTTACTGAGATGCGGCCAGAAATGGGGCCCCCAGAACTGGGTATTTTAAGAAAAAACATGATCTTTTCCTAACTATAACCAAGTGGATTTTGTGCTTAAACCTAACAATAGACGTTAGCCACAAGATGGTTTAGGCATTAAGTTTCAGCATATCCGCTATATAACATACAACTGTACCGTATCCAAACATACAATGCCAACATTTTTTCATCCGAAAGCAGCATTAAAGTTTAAGGAAAAGTTTGTCATTTTATAAAACATGCTTGACTCTCGTGGTGAGATTAAGATAAGAAGTTTGATCCACTCTTATATGCATTTTTTACAGAGAAGCTGAAAAGAGGAGGAAACAGCCTGCCTGGCTTTGTCCAAAATCCTCCTGCTAGCACCTCCACAGCACACTAATCAACAACATACTATACCTTTGTTTGTTCATTCTGCACAAAAACCACCATGTAAAAGTCTCAACAAGATGTAACATGTTAATGAGTGAGCATTAGCGATGCTTGGTGGATTTTGGTTCCCAGTGTTTTTGGCTTCATATTTACAGTACATGCATGATACTATTGATCTGATCGACTAACTCACTTTACAAGATGTTCCTTTAAACAAAATTGTCAGCCTTATGGATGCACTATTGAGCAACATTCAGGGGATCACACAAGTCAGTAGGATTCAGCCTTTGGAAACTATTGATTTCTGTAAAAAAAAAAAAGTCATGAAAGTAGTTGTTGGAATATTTTAGTCTGGATCAAAGCAGAGCGTTAACCGACCGACTGACTGACTGAACAATTGACCACCAGTCACCTCTAGAGAAACACTGTAGCTAAAAACATATGTCCAAAATCGAAAAAAGAAAACTTTTATGAGAAAACTCATTGTTTCCTGTAGCTCTCCCCTCTCTTACGGGCAGGAGTACATATGGTTGTAATTCCTCTCCGAACAGATCACTGCGACTTTTAAATTGCAATTCCGATCATGATGGGGTGTTTATTGTTCATTACATTAGATTAATATGGGACAGCTGCTGCTTGGGGAAACATATGAATGTGTTTGCATAGATTTTTGGCGCCATCAATCAGTGGGCCTGCTGGTTTAGTGGTTTCCAAACCATGCCCTCTGTGATTCAGCGCACTGCATCCTTCTTGACACCCACTGGCTCATGTCACGTTTGGCAAGCAGATACTTCCAGACACTGAGACAGATTACCAGAGCTTTCTTTTATCCATTTCTGTGGCCCTCACTTTATCTTTCCTCCCATTTATCACATTTACAACCTGCGTAAGTCTTCTCTCTCCAGGTTTTTATGCTGCGTTTAGATCCTTGAGGAGCTGCTGAGCTGAGCGAGATCAAAAGAAACGGAGTTCTTGAAAGTGTTGTGATTGTCCCATAGAGCTGGCACGCCTCAAAATGAAAATCACCTCAATCACTGCTTTATATGTACTCACTAAAACAATGGCCTTTTTAATTAGACACAGGAGAGGCCACCAAAGATATTACCGGGGGCTAATCTGTTCCTCGTCTCACTGGGGACCATAACAGAGATAAGTAGATTGTTTTAAGGGCATCTTTTCCTCTGGTTCCCACAGCTCAGACCCTGAGTTTCAGTTTCATTTCTAGCATGAAAAAAATACATGAAGATGTCTCATGCTTTTCTCTGAGCCTGAGAAAGACTGAGAGAAAATAGGAGTCACAGGATTCAGCTGAGATCCGGTTGCTTCAGGGTACAAGAATCAGGAAGTCATGAGGAGCAGGGTGCAAGATATGCTGGAGTATGCTCGATAAAAACATAGTCATTTTCAAGGGAATATGTGCTCAGCAGTATTTATAGAGGGTTAGGGAACATTCGTAGAAAGTTAAACTTGTGAATCGCTTATAATGCAGTATATGGAAAGTAACTGCTTTTGAATCACAGATATTTAAAAAAAAAAAGAAGAGGGAGACTGGAGCATTATGTGTATGTGATTATTAATCACACCAACTAATGTGTGATGTTTTATGGTTAATTTGATGGTTTCAGAGTATCAAAATTTCCTCAGGTTGCATGTCTAAATTTAGTCTAGTTTAGTTTTGTCTAAGTTTTCCGGGGTGTCTGGTTTAAAATTGTCTCGTGACAGAAAGAGGAGAGAAAGATGGACAGATACTGAAAGTGATGGTTTTGGTGCTAAAAGTTTTGAAAAATTACATTTAATTTTTTGCAGCAACATTTTCCACCAGAAACAACCCACAGACATTACCGTGGACTGTTTCGAACAGAACTACTATCTACAAAGGGAAGAGTCCCAAAGAAAGCTGTTAACAGTGGCAGCTGTATATCTGGAGCAATGACAACACTGTTCCTGGAAAGTCGATGTTGTAATGTCAGAATGGAAATGAAGTCGAGTGACGTTATCTTAAGGTCACAAAGTTTGACAGCGGGAGGAGGTTGTGTGGATGGACACAAGAGGCCGCTGATCATTTTCTCTAGTTTTACCCATGACCACGATGGTGTCCTATACCTTAGTGTTTATTTTTTAAACTGTCATGTCTAAGGTCCCCTCATCTAAATCACATTTAAAATGAAGTGGTCATCTTAACCCAAGCTGCAATGCATTTTTAACCAGTCATGCTTCAATCAGCTCACATGAAGAATATGGGCATGTGTCCATATAGCATTTTCCTATTAGATGGTCGATGACAGGGCGCTGGGGAGTGCTTCACCTCACCTAGGGCTGGGCGATATGGCTTTAAAATAATATCACAATATTTTTAGACTATGTTGCTATACACGAAATATATAAATCAGTATTTTCAAATCTTCTCTAAGCTAATGTACACTGCTAAAATACAAAGTTATTAAATAAACTACAGTTACAATAAATTTAAATAAAGTAGCTCCTGCCTTACAAAAGAGTTAAACTACTGTTATGATAGATTTTAATAAAATTTTATTATAAGGGGTAAATAAAGTAATGCTGCATTACAGTTAAATAAAGTAGTGTCATTATTTAAATAAATCAAAGGTGAACCCATGGTGCTTTTGTTTTGAAGGACCCAGTCTATGGCCAGAGGTGTTTATGTTTTTCCTCTGGACTTGAAGCTTCGGGTCAAGACATAGATGTTAGCGTTAGCAGACAGAGTATTAACTGTGAGGATTTGTTCACTGTGAGCTAATAACAAACTAACAGCTCTTCAGTTTATACATTACAAAGATTTTCAAATTGCATCAGTGCACAAAGGTCGCATAATGTAACTATGTAGTTGCCATCAGAGCTCTGCAGATACAAAAACACACAGCCTTACCTTCTCACTCTAACACCATTGCCGCTCATTAAGTAGGACTGCTAGTGAACGTGAGAATTTATTCTCTGTAAGCTGGAATCATTCAGGTCTCCAGTCCATGTATTAATAGTATTTTAAAGTCATAGTAGTGCTGCATGATGTGAATAAAAAGTCCTGGTCTGGAATTCTGCAAAAGCTGTGCTCTGTTTGTGCGTCTGTGAGAAGCAGAGAGCCATAGGAGAGAGCAAGAAAACCAAAACGCCGTCGCATGTCTTATTCTGGTGGCTGAAAAAACATTGCAGTTCATACTCTATGTTTGCAATAAAGCCATTTTATATCGAACATGAACAAGTTGTCATACATTGAGTATAGTCAATGTATCGCCCACCCCACCGTTTCATGAAAAAGCGCTTCATAACTGGCTTTCTTTTTGACACACTGCATGCGGCCGCATGATAAAGAGTATTATTAATTGCATGATATGTGTGTATTTATGCTTCCACAGGCCATACCTTAGTTTGAGAGGAACAGTTCTACAGTTGGCTTTGTTTTCTCTCTTCTAAACTTAAAAATTGACTGTTTTTTAAGATGTATGGCATTTATTCTACCAAGGTCAAATGCCTTTTCTCGCAGAGTTAAAGTCATGTAAAATAATTTATTTATCCGCCTCATCATTAAGATCTGCTTCAAAGTGTACCTCCTTGGCCCATGCTACAACTTTCTGTCAAGTTTCACACGAATCAGGCTGATAGTTTTTCCATTATCCTGGTGACATACAAACAAATCAAACCAAAAACATAACTGCCGGAGGTAATACATTTAGGTGCAGCTAAGAACAAGAAACCAACACAAGTGAACAACCCTGCAAAAATTGGAGGGTGGAGTTGAAAAGTGACTGTAATTTTGGCATATTGCTCAATACTATTGCAATCTGAGGTTTCCCTTTAAGACTGGAACAAGCCAGAGAATGATTTTATTCATCAAAAAAATGTGCTTCCATCCAGTGTGTTTTATCACTTTGGTTACAGAGAAATAAAGTCATTGCAGTACATCATCATCAGAGTAGCGAAGAAAGGAGACATTGTGTTTTTGAATGATACATCCTGGGGGGAGCGTATGCAATAAACACTTTGCCAGATTTAAATGAGAAAAACACAAACGGGGAAGAAATTCCCAAGATTTTTAACTGTTGTCTGAAAATCGACTCAGTGTTGAAGACTGTCAGCGAGAGTGGCGTGATTAAGAGACTCAACAATCAGCTCATAATCATTTGGCACTCATAAAAGAGCAGATTATGTAACATGAAGACCACTCAACAGAGACTGTAGGTGATCATTCATGCTGGTTTTGTCCAGAGAAGGTCAGTAGATGAGCCAAGGCCACTTTTTGAAGGACTTGAGATAAATAGAATGATTTCAGAGATAAGGAGGACTTGATGTTTACAATCTTATTCCATCCATTATCTGTAACCGCTTATGCTATTTAGGGTTTCGGGAGGTCTGAAGTCTATCCCATATGACACTGGGCGAGAGGCAGGGTACACCCTAGACAAGTCGCCAGACTATCACAGGGCTGACATAATAACCCCTTTTTACACTACCTGTTCAATTTCACACCTTTATTCCGCTTTGCTGTTCTTTATAAAAAGGTACATTGTGGAATGGGAGGACAGAGTTGTCTCACTTTTAAGACGGCAGGGCAGGCAGTAACAATGCTGAATAGACATCTGTGTGAAATGAACAGCTGGCAGCACAAGACACCGGATAGAATGGGTTTGGCAACGTGTATTGTATGCGACTCAGCGCAACGATATTTAGAGAAGCTAGCACCAGTTAGCAGCTAACTCAAAAGAGAAGAACAGTGGCAGAAATTGTCTGTGAATTGGAAAAACAATATGATATGGGAGGTCTTTACCCTCAGAGCAGAGTAAAAGATCAGCTGCCATATAACAACGATGGCAAAGACTGTTATTGCTATTTTATGCAATTGATAATGTTAATAATGCACTGTCGAGGCTTAATTATATGTCACATGAAAGCACCAACGTTGTTGTGTTGAATGTTTTTTTTGCTTTTGCGATTCTGACATGCATCTAAAATTACTCACGGGGCAGCATGGTGCCACCGTTGTTTGGTTCTGTGTAAAAATGCAAAGGCGGGATAAGAAGGGACATTGGGCCTTTGGGCTTTGGTCTCTGCACAAAAGGCTATAGAGACAGACAGCCATGTACACTCACATTCACACCTACGAGCAATTTAAAATCACCAATGAACCTAAACTGCCATGAACCTTACTTGCATGTCTTTAAATGCGTTTGAAAGCTGGAGAACCTGGAAAAAACCCACGCTGACATGAGGAGATCATGCAAATTTTCTCCCCAAACAAAACGGCCTTAGCCAGCCAGTGGGTTCAAACCCTCTTACTGTGATGCTACAGTGCTAACTGCAGTGCCACCCATGCAATCTTGGTATAAATCAGCAACAATAACAGATGCTAGAAAGATGGTCTGTTTGTGCTGTTCTCCCAGCCTCGTGGTATTTAATCAGACTGTTTCGAGGACAGTCATAAGACTCATGAGATTATCCCTCTTTCCATTTCCCTACTGATTTCCTACAGCTTTTTCAAAGAGAGACCATGTTGCAACTCAGCAATTTAAGTCAAGATTTGTAATCAGAGGTGGATGTCAGTAGTTCTTTAAAACTACATGCATCTACTACATTTTAATATATTTGGCCTATATTTAATACATAATCAAACAAAAACATTCAGTGAATCTCTGAATGTATACTTTTATTATTGGATTTTTGTTATTATTTGGGACTAAACTTAGAAGCTGACAAACATTTATTGTTAAGTTGAATCCTTCATTATTTTTCTCCACACCTTTCTAATGTTAAAATGCTAATGTTAGCTTCAAACATCTTCATAACGAGGTACAAGGTGCAAGGTAGATTTATCTGTCATTTTACTTAAACGTATTGGAGATTAAATTAGATCTGCTGAGTAATAACTGAACGGTTAAACTTTGTGTGGCTTTCTTGGATTTTTCTCTTAAGACCCAGACACACCAAACCAACATCGAAAAACTGGTTGCAAACATGGCTAACTGTGGTGGTAGTCTGAGTTGGTCATTAATTGGAAGAGTAATAGGATGGCTATAAGATGCTAGTTAGCCAGTTAGCACATTAACTCAAGGATGAAAAAGCAAAGGATGTTTATTGTGCACCTACGGACAATAACACAAACAATTATGTAATGTTTCTGCTAGAAAACAGAGAGAAAAAAGAGCTCAGTAGCAACACAACAACTTCATCTTATACAACACGTTTTTTTCGATCTTAGGCCCTCTTGACTTTAGCCATTTGTTTACTTTCCTCTCTTTTATTTCTCTTCTTGTCCACTGCCAATGAGAGTGACTTCACTTACAGATGTGTGGGCCGTCTTCGATGTGGATTCAACATGCTAAATCAGTTGAAAGTAAGGAAACGGCTGACCAGTGTCAATGGTACAGGAGACATTGCAAAAAATAGTGCATTGACCAACTTCTGACCTTTGTTTTGGTACGTCAGGGCCCTTAAAGAGGAACACCTCTTATCATATGAGCTAAAAATAGTTAAATTAATTGTGAAAATAGTAGCATCTTTGCTTTTATAATGTAGCAGAAACAGAAGTAATGCACCTTATTTCTGACGAGGCTAATGAAGAGATGCCCCTTATTACTATTGTCCCATTGGCTCACAGACCTGAGGTACCCAGATTTAGGGTACGCAGTTGGACTCTCTTGAAATGTGTAGGTGTTAATGAATAGCCTGGCTGTTTTAGTGTGAAGAAAATGCAAACTACAAAGAGGAATACAGAGTTTGAATAGCTGACAAGGCAAATTTGCATCAAGCAACTAGAATAGCAGAGAAATGTGAAGGTTAAAGTTGTGCCAGAGAAGTCCTTAATAAAGTCCTTGTTAAACATGGTATGCCTCTAGGCAGGAGATCATTGCAGTAGACTGTTGAAGCTGTCACACCTTAAAAATGGAGTCACAGAGCAAGTGGCAGCGTTTCAAACAATTTCTAAGAATATGAGCTTATCCTGTACTGTAGCCAGGGGTGCTGCAGGGGCTGAAGAAGTTTAGGTCTGGCAGAGAGACTACACACAGTAGGCTGAACTTGCCAACACTGAGCCAGATCACAGTCACAACAGAATATCTCATTAAAGAGATTAAAAATAAGTTGTTTATCTAAAAGCAATTTAGAATAAAAGTTTTATTGGAGAATAATCCTGTACTAGAGGCAGAATCACTGATCACAGGTGACAAAAGTGGGAACTTACAATAAAAGGTACACATATTTGCTTATGACGTGTGATTGCTTAGGCTTTTTGTTCGGACTCCACCGTGTGCTGCCAGAACAGATCTGAAATCGATAAAAGTGATGCTGTGAGAACTGTATAGTGACCTTAACCACAAAGGCATACTGCTGAGCATGGGCTGTTACTGGCCTGTTTCAGGGTCCCCCTCTCTTTTTGATTTCCCTGCTGTGGGGCAGAAATAGCACACTTGTGTAGTGCAATACAAACTAGAGGTGGGCTCAAGTCATTCAATATGGACTCCAGTCAGACTCTGGTTTTGATGATGACTTTAGACCCGACTTGACAAAATTAAAAAATGACCTTTAACTTGACTTGGACTTAAACACCAATGGCTTGTGCCTTCACTATCACTAAATCCTTTTGACTTTAACTATTTGATGACTTCCCCCAAGCCAATTTGGGAAGAAAAAGTTCAAGTCATTTTTACGATATAAATTGAGTTAAATACAACAAGACAGTACAGAAACATACAAAATTCATTCAGTTTTGACACTGCTTTACAGCGCAATATGTTGAGAAAATGTAATGTCAACACTACTTTAGAAATAATTGAGCTCAGTTGCACTTTTTCTACCTTTTTTTAAAAATGTTTGTAAATTTGATGCAATATTATTTTGTTGTTAAAATGGCATTAGATTCGGTGAAGGAAAAGCGTATTATGACTTAAGACGAGGAATTCGTAATGGTCATACTGACTTTATATGTCCTTTCACCATAGCTTTAGTGTCTTTACCTGTCATAGACATGAACAGATACACATCTGTTTTACTCAACCTTTCCTGTCTCCTTTTCAAAATAAAAGCCCTCTGACAATGTTTCTGTTGACAGAGTCCCATCAGTTGATGACAAGAGGCTTTTTATTGTGAAAATATTTGCATGGCTATATCGTCAACAATATAGTGGCTGGCAGGGTTTCATGAATGAGTAGAGCATGTGCTTTTAATTTTGGAAATACAGTAGTTACAGCAGCAGGCATCTCTGCAGCAGCATCACAGCAACGGCACTGTGAGTGTAAACACCACAAGCTTGCCAGGTGCAGCAGTAAGGTTGACATCATGCGCTCACGCGTGCAGTATGTTAAAGTTATGAACTTGGAGTTTAAAGATTTAAGGTCTGCATGTGACTTGAAAAACAACGACTTACTCCCACTCTGGTATATGCTTTTATTTGATAGTTCTGTTTTACTTATTTTTCATAATTTTGATAATTAAGATTGCTGTGTGTGTGTGTGTGTGTGTGTGTGTGTGTGTGTGTGTGTGTGTGTGTTTTTGTGTGTGTGTGTTTGGAGAGTTGGGGCGGGGGTAGTGGGTGCATAATGAAGTAATTATGCATAGGAGATCCATATATCCAGCAGCAGCCCTGACATTTCATACAATACGTGCATCATGTGTGGACTCTGCCAGTAACTGCCTGTGATAAAGCAAACAGTGAGGTAATTACAGAGCACATAAATTTGAATATTATTGAAATGAAAACCCAGAGGATTATAACCTAAAAAAACAATAGTCCTAAATACTTTTTAAAAAATGTTACATAATAAATGGAAATTCCCGGGTTAGTCAGGGCCAGCTAAGTAAGCCAGACCACCCATCAAGTTGCAGCTATAATGTAAGCGACAGGGATGTGGATTATGACATCAGCGCTGAGTTGGCTCTTAATCACCCTGGGACTAAAAAGAGAATCTATGGAGAGACTTCTCTCTTCCAACAGAGAGCATGAGAAAAGTCCCAGACATTACTGCCGCTGCAAAAGCCACCACTTTTCACTTAACTGAATATTCCCCCCACAGCAGGTGCGGGTGGTTTTATGCCCTTAGGGTTTACAGCTGGGACCTGGAACATGCAAGTAAGCTACCGTACAGCTCCCACTCCAATATACTTCCTCTTTTTCCCTCTGGCTTACTCATGCACACTCACTCAATCTCTCTCACACCCACTCTCATCCTATCACTCCACTATAAAGCTCTTGTAAATGTCCCATGGCCACTCTACTGGTGACAGATGGTAAAGGCGGGATGAAAACTCCCCAAATAAATATGTAATCCCTTCCTCACATGGGCCGTAGCACAACGCAGAGATTATCCCATCAGAAACACTACCACAGCTCTGCAGAGCAGCAGGCCGGAGGGGAGATCCCTCTTTCTGTGTGTGTCTGTGTGTGTGTCTGTGTGTGTTTGTGCGTGCATGCGTGCGTGTATAAAATTATGTGAAAGCATCGCCTGCGTGTGTTTGAATGGCTGCCTTTGCTTTTTGAGTGACAGAGGTGATGAGAGGCAGATCATTCACAAATTATATGAGTACTTATTTTTTATGTCATCATTAAGCGAAAGGAAAAGCTCTCATCTATCAGCACATAAGGCAGAGTCACACACCAATAACACTAAAAATGTTTAATTTAAGTGATTTATAGTTGCATTTGTTCTTTGATTTTCTCTGTGGGACTTTTTTTTTTACCTGTATGGCAACCAGAATACAATTGTGGCACTTTTATAATCGACTTGTTCCTGTTGTCCAAACACAAACATGTAGTGACTTCCCTCTATAAAGATGGGAACATTACATGCTTTTACGCACAGTGACAGATGTGTTTTACCGGTACCATTCTGTGATATGAGAACAAACAGCTCACTGTGTACTCAGCAGCTCCTCAAAATTTATTACGGGAGAGTAAGTGGAATAACAGCTGCCTCGCTCACCAAAATATGCACTAATTATTACATGAATACAGTAACATTAAAGGCTAACTCTAGCTTATTACAATTTGATTCTTATGTTAATAATTCTGGACATCATTTTGGTTACGATAACACTGTATGCTGCTTTTGGACAGACTTTTAGGAGATAAGAAACACTTTTCATGCTTCTGTTGGGAAGTTTTCCGTCCTCACCTTTGAAGCCTTGCTAGGAATATATTTCTTCTGTGGCAGCAAAACACGTAACACGGAAACTACAATAGGTCAAATGTAACTGGTCTTACGCTCAAGTAGTCAAATAGTCACTGATGCACAGAGACGCCCTTTAGTGGCTGTATGAGACACACTGAGTGGCAGCGTGTATTGACGTTCTGAGCAATTATTGGAAAAAAGGCGAGAAAGTCCACCTATGTGGGGCAGGAGGTGGGGTGGATGGTTCAAACAAACTCTGGACTTTCACCATAGTGATTGTTGTTTGTTTCTTATTTGAAAACAGAAATAAATCATGTTATTTTAACATCAACACAGTTTGCTGCTGCGGCAGTTACACGTATGAAAGGTGACATTAAAAGTATCATCTTACATTTAGGCTAACAGAAATCACTGGGGTCTTGGAACACAGCAATATTGCTACAATGACATGTCATGGCAAAAGATAATAAACAAGTCAACTGTTTGGTTTTGGCTATAAAACTGATGTGAGTGCACCTAAAATGTTAATAATATCCCTCAGTGAAGAGGAAAAATGTTTGCATCCACAGTGAAGGTTCGTATGCTAGCTGGTTGAAGCAGGAAGTTGTTAATTTAAAGTTTGTTACAGACTCCAAACTTTCTTCTATGAGTGTGGCTTTTGTGGCAAATGTTATTATTTCTGATTAGAATAATGGGCATTACTGAATAAAGAAAACCCAAGTTTTTATCTTTTAGACTAGTCGATAAGCCTCATTACTTTAAGCTAACATGACTATAACCCTGTTAGTTGAAACATGGTATGGCATTAAATGGAGACTTGATCCACATATTAAACTAAGTTAGACTTTGATTAAATCTTAAACATTTTAAAACTGACTTTGCCTGAAGTACATCAAGCTGTCCGTTTCTCTGCAAAAACAATGACAGTTGACAGTATGCAGTCATCCAGTACCAAATCCTTTTCTCTTCTCATGCAGAGAAAAAGCTCACAGAAATTGGAACTTAATTGCATTGAACTGCACACAATGGAAATTGTTTATCTACAGATACTACGTAACTTAGATGTTGTTTTTACTTTATACTCCTTGTTAAGACTAGCACACCATAATAAGACTCTACTATTTTCCAGCATGCAAAATGAATGTTAAATGAGTTGTTATTCACCCTTTTTAATCTGAAATTAATCACCTTCCTGTCACAATGTTCTCAATGTTAGCATGCAACAAAACGCAAAGCATCACTTCACATCCTGACTGACTTGTCATTTAGCCAGCATTTACTTCCTTATTTCTGACTCCCATTCCAACTTCTTCTCTTTTTTAATCGTGCAATCAAAAACATTTGTGTGGTTGATATGCTTCTTTTGATCTGGTGCCATATAGAAAAGCTATTTGTCTGGTGGTCTGGTCGGAAAGAAAAACAACACTTTTCGACATTTTAAGCGCAAGTTCACATAAGGACGATGCACTGGCCTCTCCTAGGCAGTTCAGTTTCCAACCACAATGGCTCCACTCTGTAGAGCCTCTAACCACAAAATGCCTTTATGTTCTATTTCATTTGATCCTAGTTGAGTGGCAAGAGTTGATCTTACATGAGTAAAGCTATTATCAGTGCCACACACACATTTCAGAACAAAAACCTGCATCAAATATTTCTATTTCACAAATCATTAAAGTCATTACATTCAAAATCTGGAAAATTAACATTTTGTCAGCATTGTCCCACCTGAATGGAACAGCTATTTTCTAAAATTAAAAAGTCCTGAGAGCCAAAAATAAAAGTAAAACATAACAAGGCTAATAACTTGCAGACGCACATTAACCTGCCAGGAGTCCCTGCGGCAAAAATTAGCTGTGTGCCCCCACTGACTCCCCATCCCACTCTAGGGGCACCACGTATGTGTGGTATGCTTATTTATTACAAAATTCCTTTAAGAACTTGCATGATATAAATGTAATAGAAACTGAAAAACTAAAGGTGTTAAAAAAATAGATTTTGACACAATAAATGGAAAAATATGGACAAACATGCCAACACCACAGGGCCTGTATCATATCAGTTACTGTGCTGTGCTACAGTTTATTTACAAAAAACAAACACATTTGCAAAGCTTCATTTTAAGGCTTCAAAAGCACTGCAGTCAAGGCTGCTTTTTTTTCAATATTTTATATTAACAATGAATCACGTGAATTCTTTTACGAGAAAGCAGTTGTAACTATTCTGGTTTTCTGGCCCCAAACTTTACTGATTGGTTTCACTTACATCGCTCTCATCAGGAGCAGCAAAGAGCACAAACAGTTTTAAAAACTGACTCTCTCCAACCCAAACAGCAGATGTTGGCAGATAGCTGGTGAACATCGTGGAGCATTTAGCAGCGAAATAGCCTGATATTTTTCTATAGAGATGAAGGAAACTAAAACCAGAGCTAACAGAGTGAATATTGGAATTGCATTCATCAGGTGACTATAAACCAGAATCAGAATAAATGCTAATGTTGCTAGATGTCTGCTGAATGTGTAAATAGATTTGTTTGCAAACAAGTTTTCCATATTAATATAAAGATGATAGTGTGTTAGTGATGTGTTTACAGTTTTTCAGCTGCCTTTAAGCGGCCAAAAAAAAAAAAAAAAACCCTGGTTATTGCAGGTTTAAGGATGTGTTTTTTGTGACATGTTATTAAAGTAAAGTTGTGCTATAGAGTTTATCAATATTAGAAGTCTATGGTCTTCCCTCAACTTTAACAGAATGGCCATGAGTTTTTATCATGTTGATAAAAACACACAACCCAGGTGACATAACTTGTCCTTGCAAGGCATTTTCAGTTGCAAATTAAGCCTGGGGCCTTTGAGCTAGCCCAGAGGCAGGTGGTCTCTTTGGTTTGCGTGTCATTCTTCACCTTGACAAAAAAAAAAAAAAAAATTTAGTGCCAAACTCATGGTTATCAGTGAAAGGATTTTGTATTGCTTCACTTGCAAATTGTTTGAAAGGAAAAAAGTCCTTACTTACCAAGTTTCATTTTGAAAAAGAGTAGCACATTTTGGCTCCATTCCCACAAAACATCACCACTGCACCTGAGGCCCAGAATGCTAAAAATGTGCCCTTTGAAAACCACAACACCACATAACCATCTGGATCTTAAACACTCCTGCTGACCCCTGTGACTTTACAATTCACCTTGATCCTGTTATTTGAAAGAGGTTCATAAAATGACAAACAGTCATTTTACACCATTTTAAAGACTTGAATCTTGAATTTAACACACCGTTTCCTGTATCTATTTTGAGGGTTTTTGCAGAACTCACTGTGCATGTAGAAAAGGAACATGATTGCGATTCAAGCTGAGATTTATTATTCCTCTTCTTCCCATATAAAATTTGCGGAGCACACAATGTACGAAAGTACCATTAAAACCCCACATCTGTTGCTGTGCGTACAAACAGGCAATATTTCCATCTTTATAGAGGGGAAGTCAATACATTTGTACTCTTGGATAACAGTTACAAAGTTTACAAGTGCCATAATTCTGTCCTGATTACCATGTTGTTGGGGCAGGATCACAAATATTGTTATGGAAGCACAAAAGGAAATCAACTATAAAGCCATTACATGAATATATTTTTTCTCTGTGTCAAACCTCTCGGAACAAAAATGCATAATTTTTTATCAATTTCATCAAATGTTTCAGACAATACATGACATGAATACAGCAGGATATAGCAGGTTGTTGTATTTTTTAAAAGCAAAACAATGCATCATTGTCACCGAGGTACTCTTAAGCTATTTCAAAATGCATTAATAACAATCTTGCTGTAGCTCCTTGCCTTTGCGTTGTCTGATGAGCTCATCCAGCACCAGCAACTGTCTGGGTTGGAAAATTAAGGCAGTGTTTTTTTTATAACTCATGTTTACAAAGTGTGAACGCTGCATTACAGTGCCCGAGGAGTTCGAATCCTCCCAGGAGTGACAATGTGCCTCTATCACCTCTCTGTATTTGTGTTTCTTATTTAGGCAGGTGTTAAGGATGTTCGAGAACACCGCGGGCAGGCAGCTGTACTGTCGATGCCACGTTGCATAAGCAGGGTCAACCGTCACATAAAGAAAAAACAGAGAGGTCACTGCTACAGCAAGAAGTGTGGAGAATGGTTGAAATGTTTTCAGAATATTTCCTGGGGTGTATTATTAGTGCCTTTTGTAGTCTGACTCCACTCGACTGTGTAGCGCTTGAAATATGGTCTCAGGTTCTCTAATTACAAAACAAATACAGTGCAATTTCATTTAATGACGACTCCCCAAACATTAAGTACACTTAGTTCTCATTAGGCTTTGTCCTGAGTTCATATGACGAACAGTTTCCTTTTACATCCAGACTCTGACGATCTTTCATTTCACCAGATGTGGATTTTTTTTTCTAAGAAATGCTATAAAGGAGTTATGTTATACTTATGTAGCTCCTACTTTGCACAGACTACTAAATAAGGACTGCATAGCACCACTCTACCACACATAGGAAAAATACTACATACAATGTGCATAGAGGGAAAAAGTAGCATTGCAGACTAGATTTCAGTTAATTGATCTTTTGGCCTCTTTGGTGCAGCTGAGCAAACTGAAGACTTATTATGAACGTTGTTACATTGATAGCAAGCAGTTGCTCATTTACACATCCAGTAAACACAGAACAACAGTAGCCTTCACTCAGAGTTGAGGCTCTGATCTCCTGATGAATGTAAGTGGAATATTTACTCTGCTTTTATAATATATGATACAATATACTTTTTTGTCCCTGTAGGGGAATTTGTCTTGGACGCAGTGCTGCACAGACAATGCCTCCACAGTTACAATAAAAACAATAATCACACCATTACATTAAAAATACAACAGTCTAAACGAAAACAACATCAGATGTACTATTGCACGTAATCCCAGTCACACCTAACACAATATTGCGCATACGTTGGACATAACACATTGCACTCACCCAGTAATAAAATACACATAATGCACACACCCAGTAATAAAAAAACATAAGACTATATAGCACAGAGTTCCTCAAGCAACAAAAGCTGGACAGAGATAGGAACAAATGGGTTTTTAAAACGGTTAATTTTGCAAAGTGGGACTCTATATCGTCTGCCAGAAGACAAGAGCTCATACTCTGAGTAGAGGACATGCAATGGGTCAGTTGCTGTCCTCTGGGCCTGCCTGACAACCGACTGCTTGTATATGGACTGGAGGGACTGGTATTCATTCATCCCCATCACTTTCCCGGCTGTATTTACTAAACGAGCAAGCTTATTTTTGAGATGTACAATAAGGTTTCCACACCATGCTGATAACTCATATCTGACCAAGGTCTCCAGAACGACCTTTAAGCTCTGTTTTGTCTCCACCAACTGAATTTACAGCTCATGGCAAATTATTACTATCTCTGGCTTTTGTTTAATATCTAGTGTCAGCAAAAAATGTTACACTTTTCCAATCTGTCATTAGCATAGTTAGCCCGCATTAGCTCAGATAGCTAACTTGGTGTGTTTCCTATATTAGTGGCTGTCACCTCTGATGTTCAAACTTTTAAAATCTATATGAAAAAAAAGAACAAGTGGTCCAATGTTTATGTGGAACTGCCAATCAGATTCAACTGACATAATTCGAAGTTGGGGCAGCACAGCTCAACAGACCTTCATAGTAGTTACATCAAAAGTAATTTAAACTAAAGCATTAATAATGGAAACATGCTGTAATACATGCAAGCCAGAATGATGTTTTTTTTTTCTTCATATTCTTCTGACATCATGTGAAAGTAGCAAAATCAAAGCTTTTTGTTATAAAAAAAATTACCTTAAAGAGGCTAAAAAGCTATGTAGCACCTAAGGAAACTGTTCTCCGTCATTTCAAATCATTTGACCTGCTCCTGATATGAATATACTGAGTGAATGCTTTAAGCGAATGCAGTGCTATTATCCCATTTCTTTTATTATAAAAAAAATGTCAGCATCAACCTTGTCGCTCTAGAAACTGAGATATATGTAGAAACTGGGGTCGTGATGAGGAAAAATGGGTTGAAGACAGCACGTGTGAGGGTTCGTTATCCACAGTGTGCAGAGTGGAAGTTTGGTGCGGTCACTGAAACATCCGATATCACTGAGTGAGTTTAGTTTGGGAGGTTTGATTTGTGATTTTAGACCAAATGAACAAAACTATCTTGATCTTTGATTTGATTTGACAGTTACTTCTGTTAGTCACTAATACTTGCTGTACAGTGTGAAAACTACTCAGTACATCTGTTTGTAGATGTGCAAATGTGTGTGTTTGCGTGTGTGTGTGTGTGTGTGGTTGTGAGTATGAAGTGACAGCATGCCCTTGTGGTGCCCTCGCAGTAGTATCATGTAGTAGAATGAACTGAGCTGGAGTCAGTTGTGCTCTAATGAAAAAGCGATGATATACAGCTCAGTCTGGCTGTTTAACGCCGCACTCCCGTCTCTGTCTAAATGGGCTGTGTCACAACTCAATGAAGCAAACCAAAGCCGTTCCAAAGCATTGAAAGTGCTTTTTCTCTCCTTCTCACTGTTTTAAGTGTCCTTGAAGAAGACATTAAATTAACTAATTTTCCTGGCTGGATAAATTAACTTTATTCTATTTATATAAGCTATTTAACAGAGATAATTGAATTTGCTTTCTCAGTTTGCAGGCATTACACAGTTATACCTTTACTGAGCGAGGTCGGACTCTTCACAAAAAAAATGGAGAAATGGGTTGGAACTAAACTGTTGTTTACCCATGAGGAATTACTCTACATCTTGTTTGGTGGTACATTTGCATTCCCCATGTCGGCCGCACTCTTTGTCTAGCACTCACTCTGTTTTTCCAGGGAGACACCCACGAATACACACACACACACACTCTTTGCCTCACTACGTCTTCTTCAGCTACATCTGTTTGTGTCTCAGTTTTTCTTGTCTGTCGGCATGCACCTAGTGTGAACATACGGCGGTGCCTACTTTCAGACAGTCTGTTTGTGTCAGGAGCTGCGACTGAACACCATGTTCAAGTGCATTTGGTGCTGCAGCATCCCTGAGGATGACTCTTTTCTGAATGCTGTCCCACTACCTCTCGGTCACACGACCACCTGTGCTTAGTGGCATTTAAAGCATCATAGATTACAATGCTGACTCGTACATCAATGGTCAAAATATACTGCCATATGATATAGCGCAAGTAAAAAGAACAAAAAAAAAGAAATCTTTGATACCTCGTCTTTTTCGAGTTACGCGCCGCTTCCTGGAGATAGCTACAGCTTGCTGTCTGATCCTGATGTTGTCTCTGTAAAACTGAACCAAAAAAAGTATAAAGTTCTGTCCCAGAAAACCAAAACAATGAGCTGAAACTCTCTATGAAGCTTCATAAATCTGAGAGGAGATGCAGAGTCTGGTGATGCTCCTCTGTATCACGGATACTCAACTTGGTTTGCTTGGGGGGCACTTTTGCAAAATGACAGGAGGCCAGGGCCCAGTGGCAGCAGCTCCATACATGTTTCTATGATTTTTAAGACATTTCTATGATTTTAGGATGTTTCTATTATTTTAGGACATTACTATGATTTTAGGTTGATTCTAGGATTTTCAAACCTTTCTAGGATTTTTGGACATTTCTAGGATTTTACGGTGTTCCACTAGGATTTAAGGATTTTTCTAGGATTTTAGGATTTTTTTCAGTCAGTTTTTTTGCATAACCCAATTGCTACCATGTGTGACAACATGTTTTAGCTGTGAGTTACATAGATTCCCTAAAGGGTGCCCTGGGAATCTATGAGATGATAGAGGCCTTTGTCTGGATATATTTTTCTAAAACTTAGAATTCTCTCAAAACATTGTTGTACCTAACTGAGGCCCTATCATGTCAGCTGTGCCTCTATTATGTTCTCCTAAATTGCGGTTGCTAAGTCCAAACATTTGCCCTTCATATCTCTGGAGTTTATTGGAGCTCAATATGTAGCGCTAAAACCCCAATATCTGTCTCTCACTTTTTTCACTATAAACTGTTCTCTAAAACACAGCTTTGTCCATATCGCTCACCCCTAAACTGAACTCCACTCTGTCCAAGAATTGATTGTTGAAACTAATTTCTCTTACAATATCAGGCCCTGAGCATAACCCCATTACATCATACACAGAAGAGGACATTACAGAGAAGTACCTGTAGTTCAAATATTATTGAGTATTTCAATATACTTTTGTGGTTTATGTAAGAAATGAGATTGCTGGCAATGTATTGAAAGTCATCACCACAAAGCTGAGTCAGCAGAGCTTAGAGAAGGTCATTAATCCAGCTGAAAACGAAGATGTGTGTGTCTTTGAGATGTGAGTTGGAGGTGTGTGTGTGTGTGTGGGTTAAAAGCTGCATTTGTGACTGAGTGCATTCATCATCTCCTCGGCTGAGCATTGATCTGCAGATTTGTGTTCGGTATCCATCCAATCACTGCGCACTGTCCAAACGCCAGCCTAATAAACTGGGATGCAGAGCAGCACAAACACATCCCTGTCCTTTCATTACTGAATGGCTGCCAGTGACGTCGTCTGGTCCTCATCCCAATCAGCCATCATCTCCCGCTGATAATGCACTCTGGAAACCATCACCATGGGAACTGTTGCACATGTTATGGGTGGTTGTCAAGACAACCTGGCTGAATAATGGTCTCTCTTCTCGCATGCACCGCCTTGCCTCTCTTCGCCTGACTCACTTGTTCTGCGCCGTGTTCCTGCGATGTGAAAATAGCCGTGTGCTCTCAGAGAGCATGTTCGAGATAGAGAAAGAGGATGTGAAAGGGCAAACTGTGTACTTATGGTGATTATGCCGATGACAGCTCCTTTTTAAAATGTTCCCCCAGGCTCATCTTCCCCCTCTGTAATCCAGATGTAACAGTGGGATCAGGATGGGGGAATGTGGAGGTGGACTTTTTTTTGTACTTTACATGATTGTATTACACATGGGAGTCAGCCCAAAAGGTCGTGGAAAGAGCTTTAGAGTGGGCATGTGATAATGAGTTTGGCTGCAGATTTTATTGTTTAAATTTCCATCAAACCACTCACATGGATTTTGTTACTTTAGCTTGGCTTTGTACTTATAAACACCTGCCTGACTTCATTATTTCCTCATGTGTATGAATGTATTTTTAGCATACATCCCAACTAATCCCATATGTACTGGAAACTCACATAATGACCATGATCATTAACTGGATTGCATTTAAGGTATTTGTTTCCAGTCTTGTTCTCTTTGCTGTGGACAAATCCACATTTTATTTCAAGGATCCAATTAACATCAACAAACCCACACAATAGACTGAAAGACAATTAAAAGAAAAGTTAAATAATTACATCATCTAGCCACTGAACTTAGTCAACATCATCCTTCAACTTAAAACTTCTAAAACTTCGATTTCCAAAAGAATACATGAATAAAATCAGCAGAGAAGACTTTAGTTCAGTGCTGGAAACCTCCCATGAGTCATCACTAAAACTCGAGTTACAATGTCGATTGGATATTTCTCCAATAACTCCGTCAAACAAAAGTCACTGATGCTGATTCAAAACCACACACTTATGGACATCTTCAAATTTCATTCTTGACCTCGTAAACAGCAGCTGAGACAGCCTCACCTCAAATCCGTAGCTGTTCTGGAGCTTTAGATTGTATCACATGATCTTCTCTAGCAGGTGGAATTGCTGAAGACGATATGAAACTTTTATTTTTTTCCGACCACTTCTTGTCAAAGTTTTGTTTTGTCAACAGAAATGAAAGTTTGAAGATCAACTTTTAAGCCAAATTGGATGAGAAGTGCATGGAAAAATGGAGCTCTGAACAGTTAAGGAACAAAACTACCATTTGCTGCTGAAGATCGTGTGATAGAAAGCTCCAGAGCAGCTCCTAATTGTACCTGAAAGTGAGATCATTTTCTAAATTATGCATAAATTTGACCAAAGCTGTAAAAGACCTTTTAACTTGAATGACTGCAGCACTGAGATTCCTGACATGCACCCACCTAGGCGCCAGAGAAACATGTATTGTATGTTTCTGCAAACCACGGATACTTCACATTTGCAAAATACTTTGTAAATAAGCAACAATGGGGTTAATGTGTTGTTTGGTTTAGGCACCTTAAAAATCCACTTGGTTAAGGTTAGGAAAAGATCATGTTTTCACACAAAACACCCATTTTTTTGGGGCACAATCCTTACCAGAAAAGCAGCAATGTGTCAGTAAAACATAACTGCTTTCCTAAAAACACTTGGTGCCTAAAAAACTGCTGGAAATGCAGCGAAGACTTGTTACAGCCCAACTGTTTTGTGATTTGTTGGCCTTAAACAGTTGTCTGCAGCAGTCTGTAGCTTGGCAGGTGAATCGCCATCTACTGTCCCCTCTAACTCACAATGACACTCAGCTAATATACTACACCACTTAAGAAACGTTAATATGATACATTTGAAACCTGTAAATGCAATGTATTTATGGTATGCAGACACATACAGTGCCAACATTTTCTTCTTGTGATTGTGCTTGTATGCTTAGAATGGGATTTATATTATTTGAACACTGTTCCTGAGCAAAGTAATGGGTAGGTGATGACCCCAAAATATCTATTCAAGTGTCTTTAAACCATTGAACCCAGATCCAATTGGTGCAATTTGTTTAAAAAAAATGGAAAAAGGGCATTGAGCAACTTCATAAGAAATGTTCCATGAATTACAAGACATTAGCAGAATTAGAAAATGATTTTTTAAAAATAGGAAAAACTAGAGGGGCAAAAAGAAAATAAGAATATATTTAAAATGAGGACAATCACATACTGTATAGTTACAAAACTTTCTCTTTTTTTTTTTTTACTACTTTCTTGCACATTTTTGGTTAGTCTTTTGTTACTCATTGCCTTCTTTCCATGTTCTCATGATAAAAAGCCAACTTGCTGCTTAGCTTTCAAAGGGTATATAAACTACAATAGCTCCTGCATTTTTACATAATAGTCGAATTTTGCAGTGGAGCCCTGTGTCCAAATCTTGTCTTTAAGTCCTTTATAGTCATAAGTAGTTGGTGTATATCTTTTAAAATAGATAAAAGTGTGTTTGATCAAAAGAAAGAGCATGCAAAACAAAACTGGAGCCCAAAACCATGGGTGACACGGAGTGAGGGAAAGGGGTCAAGGGAGATAATTAAACATCAAATACAAAAAGTAAGAGGGATAAAGCAGTCTGTTTTATTTTTCTGTATATAATAATAATAATAATAATAATAATATTGTTAACTACGCACCTATCCCCACAAACTCTGTTCATCAAACTTTTTAGACTAAATCTAAATCCAATCAGGCAATGCTTTTATTATACCGGTGTGTCTGTGATGAGCTGTGCCTGTGTGCAGATCACACCTCTACATCTATACAAACACCTTCCACCCCAACAGCCAGCAGGCCAGGCCCGCCTCCTGCAGCCTGAGACGGGAGCTGTTCTTCAGCACCTCCTCACAGCTCTCACAGGAGCATCAGCAGCAGCGCCATGCGGATAACACCAGATTTCAACACCTTTCCATATTAAGCTTCTGCAAAACGATTCAAAGTCCGGTACTGTGCCTGAGGATGTATGAAACTTATAACTACTCTTTTTTCACCATAAACGTTCATAAAAAGGTGCCAAATGATGCGTGGAGGTGACCGAAATGTGTTTTTTGTGATGCTTACTGACCTTTGTGAGAGTTTCGCAGTCTGTGAAATCCCTGCTGTTGTCCTCTCTGCAGCGTCGATATGCCCGATACATTATTGCCCATGACAAGACGCTGACCGCGGCTTTTGACGGAAGTTTGAGGTAAAGAGAGAAACACTTTCCCGCCACTCGGAGTGAAAGCGAGGTTGTTTTTTTAAAGACGTCCCGGTCGGTAACAAACGCGAGAAAGCAGAAGAGGCAACAGGCGCGCAGGTGTGTGGAGTCACAGTGCAGCGATCATACGAGGATGATGAATCCTGGATGAGGCTTTTGGCTTTTTTTTTTTCATCAGCGGTACTGAATAATCCTCTTCGGCAAGTGTTTCAGGACAACAGCTGAGACCGTTGTATTACTTAAAAAAAAAAGTTCATCATACCGCATTTGTGACATAGCAAGCTGCAATCTGTAGATCAATTATAATATTTCCTGTCAGTATTCTGGGTAATTTGTGGAACAAAAGAAAAAGGTAAATGAGCAGGTGTAAGCCTATAGCTTTCAGATAACACCTTAAAATTTAGACCTGCAGCCTGACCCCCTGTATTCTGTGCAGTCTCATTTAAATATCAAACAAATGCAAAACACACATGTCTAATGGGCACTTTATCATGGTTCATGAATTGTGTAAAGCTGCCATCTAGTGTAAATAAACAATAAACAACAAAAACAAAAGAAGCCAGTGACACTTTGGGTTCACTTTTTACCTTCACTTCGTTCTGTGAATGATGAAACTCACAATGGTGAGTAAAAGCAGTGCTTTTTTAGACCTGCCCGCCTTCAAGTGCAATACATTTTTTCGAGCTTCAGAACTACATCCATTACATTTATGCCTTGTGTATTTTCCTAAAATGAAAATGACAAATAACTCCACCATATATTATGTGTCATTGTGTAAAGTTGTTTAAAAAGTATTTCATGCATGGTTGAAATCCAGTGGGGGCATGTAACTATAGTACAAATTCATATACTGTAATGAAGTTTAAATTGTACTTAAATTGTACGTGCTTTATACTTATAAATCATTTCAGATGGAAATACTTGACTTTCTACTGCACTACATTTATTTGACAGCTGTATTTACAAGTAACCTCTCAGATAAAGATTTTATATAGAAAAAAAACGCTTTTAAAGATTAAAATAATGATTCATGGGGTTTTTTTGGCTTGTGACCTTTTATAAAATAAGTGTCTAGTTGTGTCTAGTCACTTTTCACATGTCTTTGAGCTTATAGTGGTTCCACTTTGGAGGAATTTTTCTTTTAAACTTCTAAGATGTTTCATGTAAAAAATGTAAGGCCAAAAGAGGTAACAGAACAAGGCAAGCAAATTTTATTGTATATCTCATTTCATACACAGGTTAACTTAATGTGCTTTACAGTTAAACATAGAAAACTTTAAACAGTGAGAATGAAATAAAAACAATATGAAATAATACATAAATAATCATTCAGTAAACAATACCATACCAGAAAAATCATTTTTATCTTACTGTCCAACCTCATTAAATGTATCATGATCACACCACGTTACACTTTTGTGTGAAGGAGTGCTTTCATATTATTGCACTGGCAGTTTTACTTAAGTAAATGGTGTCAGTATTTCTTCAACTACTGTTTAAATGCCGTTCAGCTCTCAGAATTGATTGATAGACTTGGCTAAACTCGTGGGGTAATTTAGTTGCAAATAGGGGCCTATAATCTGTTGGAGTTTAAAATTCTCACATTGAACTTTTTATTCATGGTCCCTTCATGTACTAAAACAAGTTGTGTTGAATTTAATGTATGATACAAAGTGAAAAACGAAGCTTTTACTGTCTTTTTTCCATCATATTTAGAGTTCATCTTTTTTCTACAATATACCGAATGAGAGTGATTGCAATTCAAAGTGTGAGTATACAATAAAAGCTGCAGATGTTTCAGCAGATGTAGCGTAAGATCAACGACATGACTGCAGTGGTGTCATTTGGCAGCTAAATGACTGTGTTTTAAGCTGTTAGAATCAGGTAAAGTGAAAAAGAGGAAAAACATTTCGTGATAAACAGTCCATGTGACCTTGCAGGTATTCACTTCACGTTATTTTGCTGCACTGAAACAAGTGGACAGGCAGCACCCGCCTCTACATAGGGATTTCAGGTGTGTGTGATTGATTTTTTTTATCCATGGGGATAGGGACCGACGCTGGAGGCCTGTGATTTAGTTTGTGCTTCCTACACAATTAGCCTTAAAACATTCTGACAGAGACAGTTTGTGACTCCATTTTTCAATCCTCAGGAGGCAGAAACCTGGAGAAGACACTCTGGATCCCTCAGGGATTCCAGCCTATTCTTCTGGATATCCCTGTCCTCTGCATTCAGAGAGCTGAGAAAGTCTTGGAAAGCAATCGTTATGCCCTAAGATAAGGTGGTTTCCGGTGGAGGGATGCTAGTTTTAGTTACTTTTGCTTTTGATAGCCTGTGACCTATTAATTGGTAATTGGTAAAACACAGTGGCGTGGAATACAAGCTTTCCTGTTAGTTCTTTGCTCCTTTGACTCTGAGCTTCATTTAGAGGCCATAGAGTTTAAATGCTGTGTGATATAAATGTCTTGCTCTTTTTTTCTGTTTGCTTAGCTGACACACAGCAGGCTAGCCGTGTCAACATGTGGAAACATGGTGTCCACTGCCCCCCCTCCAGTCTCCACTGGTTAGCTGATGTTAGCCTTGTCTGCTCTGAACTGCTCACCACCCGGTCAGGTGGGAGCTAGCTAGCGACCCAACTTATTTGGTGACGGGAAGAAGAGTGGGCCCAATGTTTGTACACCAATGCTGTTGTGTTGGGATTGCGTTACAAGCAGTAAAAGCAGTACTGTACTGAAGTAAGGTTGTGAGGTACTTTTCGCTTTACATAAGGTCTATTCTTTACATGCTACTTTATACTTCTACTCCACTACATATCAGAGTGAGATATTGTACTTTTTACTTCACTATGGTTATCAAAAAGCTTAAGTTACTTGTTACTTTACAAATTAAGTTTTTTTTGTATGAAAAACAAAGTTTATGAAATGTGTTTTGTTTTAAATTAACTATACAAGTAAAGCTGCAATGAATGGTTCATGACTAAGGTTTCATTCGTGAAGTATTTACTAATAAGCAACCAATTTTGTTAAATGTTTCAGTCATTTTCTAATTTATTTTTATTTTTATGTTTTATTGTTTTATTTTTTAAGATTTTTTGCATTGATTACTTTTACCGCATTGGTTACTTTACATACTAAATATCTCAGATTATACTTGCTTATTTTTTTTTAAACTCAATTAACATTTCATTGCAGGACTTTTACTTGAAACAGCATGTTTTTACAATTTCAGTAAAGTAAGTAAAGTATCTGAATACTCCCTCAACCACTGCCGTCAGCTAATGTGAGCTCCCATGAGACCCGTTTGATGCAAAGTGCAGAAAACCAAAGAAAAACTGAAAAATGAATCTATTGACCAACATGCAAAACAGGGTCCAAATTATTCTTGGCGGTTTAGCTTTTAATAGTTGACTGTTAAGTGGAATAATGGTTAAACACTCACATTGCAAGTCAAGAGAGTCCTTGGTATGATCTAGTTTCATCCACAAAGATGAAGCTAACTGTTATTAATTCTATCACAGTTTCATCACTGTTTTGCATTACTGTATTTCATCTTCATTTTGATGATCAAGTAAAAATGATTAAGTACTGATGAAGAAAAAGGAAAAACCCACTGACACCTGTGGAGGGATTGTAAGATTTAGCATTGATTTTAGCATTACACTCCTAACATGGTCAATCTCACTGTACGAATATTTTACAAATACTTTATTATTATTGTCATTGTAAGCAGAGCATACAATGAGATTATGAGCACAGCTCTACTTGCGTACAAAAATTAAAAAAGTAAAATAAAAAACATAATGAATAAGTAAATAAAGATTTTGAAAAAGATACAATGTAAGATACGTGGGTGAAATGATCGATATTGTATATATATACACACATTAATATTGCTCATGACACACTAATATTGCTCATTAAATTAAATTAGAAGATCAAGTCCGATGCAGTAGAACAAGACGTATTCTCTTTTCCATCCCACTTTCAAAACCTGGTGCCTACACAATGCAACCCAACAGCCAACAGTGGCTAATGTAGCCTCGAGCTGCTGGCCTCAATCAGAAAAAGCGGGCTACAAAGGTCCAGTAAGCTTATTTCTTTTTCTAACTCAATACCCCCACAGATTTATTTCATTTTCAAACTTCTAACCTTTACACCCAACTTGCTGACTCACGTGACATCACCTGAGGCAATTTATCATATTAGCTCCACACAGCTACCCCTGGGGACACAAAAGGCTTCACATAGGCAGAAGTACTCCCCAGCAGACTTTCATGTGTAAAATCAGTGGAGTTCCCTTTTTCATAGATTATTCTTTAAGTTAGAAAGTGAAGATGTTTCAAAAGCTCTGAGCTGCAGGCGTTTAATCATCATAGTATATTGGCATAGGCCTGACCTCAGCACTGCATTGTAGATGCAGTAAATCAGACTTGCCAGGAGGTTAATTTTCTGCTCATTACTCCGCATCTACACTGCCTTTTACCTTTGCTGTTACTATGTTTTTAAAGGTAGTAGATAAAGGACAGAGCCACTGGGCTTTCTGCTAAACAAACGGCCCAAAATCAATAAGGGAAATGTTACTTTGCACATGAGTAACTGCCGAACACTGGCACAGAGAAAGGATACTTTGTTTGAAGAGAGTCAGCACTCACAAAGGTAGAAAGCCCCAGCAGGATACAGTCATACTGGCCATCACTGGCATATATAACTCCAGAAGAGAAGCACACTGAATCTGGGCATCTTTTTCATCTCTTTGCTCTTTGGTGTTTCCAAATTCAGCTCTAGCAGGACCTGCAGGTCTGTCAGGTCCTCCAGAGAAATGAAGGAGGAGGAGCTGAAGCAGCTGCTGATGTGAAGGCCATAAAAAGCCTTTACAGCGTACAGAGCCGAGAGGGCTGAAAAGGAGTACACAACACTGAGTCTCCAGTGCTGAGCTGAAAGTGGATAAAGGAGAGGGACAAGAGGGCAGAAACTTACAAGCAGCCGCACACACAAAAGCACACTGACACTTGAATATAGGCCAATGAAGCACAGAGACGCACAAGCAGGGATGGTCATCTCACTACGTACATGGAAGTGTTTAGGCATTATACAGCAGGAAGCCATGGTGCCTGATCTTTGCCAAACTGAAGAAAGAAGCAGAAAGAAGTCAGGGGGCGACTCAGGGCCCTTGTCCTGCTTTAGAAAGACACTTCTATATTTTTCAAACTGAGTTATGATATCATATTTTTGTCCACTTTAACTTTGGTCAGGGTGCTTTTATTTATATAGCTCAATATTGCACATTTTCTTCAAAAGTCTTTACAGTTTGTACAACAAAGGGCACCCTTTATTCTCAGACCCTCGACTTGGTGCTAATAGTCCAAACTACTTTTTGAGTGCTTCACCGATTTAGTGTTGCAGTCCTATAACGTAGTTGCACTCCTACTGGGCAATTTTAAATAAAAGGATCAAAATCAATGCAGTACAAGCAGAGAGAAAGTATTTCTTTTCCTTCTCAAAACCTGGCACCTATCTTACAGTTTGGCCAGAGATTCAGGTGTGTTAGCAGCAGCTAATGTAGCCTCGAGCCTTTAGCCTTAGGCAACTAACTCCATAAAAAATAACAAATCAGATTTGTTTCATTTTCAAAGTTGTAGTCTTCTATGAGTAACGTCACTTGAAGACTTATTGAGGGCTACGGAGCTGCACAAAAGAGTGAAAAATTTAGATATGCTGCGTGAAAATAGAAGTGAATAGACTGATTTTAGTAGTCAGTGAAGGAGCTCTATTTGATTATAATGGATGCGCTCAGCTGTGGGCATGCTGCAGCAGACATGTCACATTGCATACATGCCCCATGTTTCTTGCCATTAATCGAAAACACACCGCACTCCAGAGTAGTAAATTGCTTACGCCTGGAACTCACTGCGTGCGTGAACAGCACGTGACAGAAACTTAGCCGATCTGCAGCGTAATGTGCGCTTGCTATGATGCTTCTGCAGGGCTGCCTGCTGCCATGAGAACAGTATTTCGGCATTATTCCACTCATTTATGAAGATGTGCAAGCTCCTGTACTGTCAACAACATGGTCTTGCAAATGTTTCACAATAAAATGCCTTTTGTCGACAACTGAAGGGTGTGCTGTTAATGTGCCTTTTGTCGACCACTTGAAGGGGGTGCTGTTAATCTCTACTACGCGTGCTCTATGGGCCAGTGGATCTGGGTATTTTACACATTTCTAAACCTGGAAAAAGTGCTTTTTCTGCCTCATGCGCCAGTGAGCAGCTCTCATTGGAATGAACAAGGCCCGCCCTCATGGCTGTATCCATGCTTCCCTATAATACAGCCATGGTTTCAGGCGTTAGTCGTTTTCAAACTGTGTGGCGACTGATATCTCCTGTATGTAATGCAATGATTAAAAACCTTATACAACTCCACTTCAAGAAATCTAAAGTATCCCTTTGATTTTCTCTTTAATTTAACATCCATGGTCACAGGCATCATCATTTTGTAACAACTTGCAATACATGTCATGCATGGATTCAGACGACTGGCATAGTCAAAGAGAGGACAGAAAAATGACCAAACCCAGTCCAAGCTTAAAGCTTAGCACAGAAACAGCCCAGTGGGTCAGGTAGCAGAGCTTTAGCATGTGTGAACAAATACAGCAGGTACATCAGCTGGCATGTGCACCTGGAAGTGGAAATGTTGTTTTGCTCAGTTTGCAGCTACAGGGAATGTCAGGGGACTACTTCCAGGGTTTACTTTTGGTCAGACTCAAAGAGAAGTGTTTCTTTTTGTCCCAATTGATGTTGCCAGATGGACAAAATACAAGCATAAAACCCAGGTTGACAAATACCAGAATTCCCTTTAAACTGTCTCCATTGGCAACAGGTACTAAGAGAGGCTTTGGGAAGTCCATAGTGTGTGCTGCTTTACAACATCAACATTGTAACCACAGGAAATTACTCTCTGGCTTAGTACAGATAAAACCTGATCAGACTCATGCAATCACACTCCGTCTTATTCCCGTCTGTCTCCCAATCTTCCCCACTCCTCTTCTTCTTTTTCAAAGTCGATTGCTTCTTCCCGCCTGTTCCCGTGGCTGTGGCGAGGTGTAGCCGAGCCAAGTTTACCCACCGTGCCAATCGGATGTGTTGCTGGCTTGAAGAGTGATAAACGCTCAGCTGTTGCCTCCATCGTTTGGCTGCACTCAATCTGAGTCAGCGTGCCATGGTTAATTTTTGTGTTGACATTTGCGGTTTGCCATAGCTTGAAGTGTTTAGTGACATTTTGCAAATGGTCACTGCTGAGCTCGCTGCTGAAAACTGTTAAACAAACTAATTTACTCTTTGTTGCTTTGCCCCTGCACTCAAGTACACAAGTTGCACAAACCTGCCATTTGGACATCTCATTTGGACGTGTCCTGTGTTGTTGTTTCTCCTCTCCAGTGCGGCCCTCCCTCGCATCTGACAGATCTTGAATCACCCAAAAAGCGAACAGTTACTGTACGAGTGAGAACGCCGGGGCAAGCTGCTCCCATCGGCCAGTGCTCAGCTCTCTGTGGAGTGTCAGCAAACGACCTGAAGGTAATCTCTCCACCGCCAACACACCTACACACCTGAGGCTGCTCAGGTGTGTAAGCGCGTAGGCGTTCTGTGTGTTGGAGCAACACCACAGCTCTGATGTTCTCCCTGTGTGTTTCTTTGCCTGCACATGTGTTTATGAGAGAGCCTGGGAGAGAAAGAGGAGCGGGAGTAACAGATCTGACTATAGGTTCACACTGTACAGATGAAAGACACACACACGCATGCGCGCACACACACACACACACACACACACACACACAGAGCACTCTCACTTCAAAGCGTGGACAGTGGCGCTGCCAGCAGAGAGAACTAAGCAGTCCTGGGAGTCCAGTATTGCTTTTTTAGGTGCTACCTCTCCTTTAGCTCTCAGCTAGGCAGGAGCTGAATGATATTTGACCTTTTTGGAAAGGTGGAGGAGCTTCTGATGTTATTCCTCTTCGGGAAAATCTCAACTCACCTCCATTGGAAAAAAAAGCCTCCTCGAAGCCTGAGGCGACAGGATGGTGAAAAGAAAAGCTTTTGGTTTGGCATTCTGAGACATCCGACTGCTGCACTGTATGCTCGTATCGTGTCGAGCTTGAAAATAACTGCTCTGTTGGGTATGATTCACGCTTAGCTGGAGCTTAACCGTACTCAGCCCCCCCACCCAACCACACCCACATCCATTGATTTTACATTTATACCCAGCTAAAGGTGTCTAATATTGCTGCCATCTTTACTTTATGGTATACACTTTAAAATCATAACGAGAGGCAGAGCTCTGGATTCCTCTTTCCATATCTCCAGAAGCAGAAAATCTCTAAAACATGTCATCTTAATTTCATTTAATAAAGGCAGCAGTGGATTCACAGTGATCGTGCGAAAGGCAGGATCAAATTTGTTTCCTCCTTTGAATGGAAACATGTCTAAAGGCTTCCACTGATAATTTGTCAGAGGGGGGGACTCTGTCACATGCAGCCACAAGGGGGCACTGCTTGGACACAGTTCATTATGTAATGGCCCCAGACAAAACAACCACATCTGCTTCAACACTTGTATTCCACTACCAGGAGATGGAAGATCATTTCTTATCTCGAGCATGAAAAAAAAAATTACTATTTAACTTAACATTTTCTTTAGATGCATCGACCAGTGGAAATCTTTACAAGCAAGCATCGTTAATGTGTCTTGTGAGGCGGACGAGCATGCCAACACAGCGTGCTTTTGATGTGCTGGCACATGACGTGCATTCTGATTTCACATGAGAAGCTCTCTTCATACCGCTGCGGGATTGTTGTCATTTCCTGTGAACTGGAGGTAGTAATTTATGAAAGAGAGAAAGAGGAAGATAAGAGACATAGATAGAGGTTAGAGAGAGGAGAAAGCGAGGGAGGGTGGTGAAACACAGGAAGAAAAAAAAAAAAGGTGATAACATTTTCCCAAACCAGTGTGATGGCTGTCGACCTCGAGCAAATCCTCTTGAAAATGAAGGGGTCAACCAGGGAGACAAAGGAAATACAGCGATAAGTCCAATAAGTTTCTCCTCTTCTTTAGTGCTTCCCCTGCCCCTCCCATACAGGTGTCACATAAAAGAAGAGTTTTGTCAGATGTGCCGTGAGATTGCCGGGCTGAAAATGACCAAAAATCACCCAGAGGGGGAGAAAAGTTTCATAAGATGGAGAGCTATTAGGCACACACAGAGCTGCAGTGGAGGGAGACACTGAAACCCAGGTCAGCACACTGCAGAGAGGCACAGGACACACACACACACACACACCTTGGCTAACACGACATTAACACTCTCTCTTGTCCATCCTTCTGTTATGGCTGCAAGTGTCTCAACAAGAACAATCTCCTCTCTCTGGCATCTTCATTAGCTGTTTCTAGAAAAAAGCAAAAAAAAATTCAAATAGGTTTTTCAGCCAATGATGTCAAGATTAAAGGGGTACTCCAACTATTTAGCATTTAACTTTCATACATTTCTGGGACTTGAGAAAGACAGCTGAATAAGGATTGGTAAAAATATGAGCAGCAAATACTATGATATGATACGTTATGATACAATAACTTAATTGTCAGGTAACACTAAAATTCATTTTGCGTCCGCAGACAGCTATGCTCATGAAAGACACAAATTAGACATACAATTACATAAACAGCACATACTCAAAAGAAACACACCAAACAGTCATGATGATAGAAAACATGAAATAATATCCTCAGACTCCGATCTTAATTAGAGGCATGCTGATTTTGGTTTAGCAACAGGACTAATGTATAATGGAATAGGATATCTGAACACCATGGGGCTGTATTCACGGACATTATGAAAACACTCTCGCAGAGCTCCTTACTTGAGGCTCATTTTTGTTCCCTTTATGTATGAAAATAGATGCGTCCGTTTCAGATGTTGTAAGTGTCACTGTCCGCATTCTTCCATTTGTCCCTTATGATCACACAGACACAGCCAAAGATGTCAATAGTCGGCAGAGTCAACAACAAACAAAGCAACGGTAGCGGAGGTCATAGTGTTGTACCTTTAAAAGGAGGCAGCATTGCAGAGGGCAGAGGTCTGTGCGGCCATCCAGACATGTGAATGGAGAATTCACTTATTCATTATATATATTACTGTATTTTATTATAAACTATTGATTCTTTTGTTACATTATAATTTAAATGTCATCATTGTAATCTACAGTTATATCTTGCTTGAACTACGTTACACTGCCTCCATGATCTCTGGTGGCACTGCTGTGTTTTGTCCGTATCTGTATGCTTTCAGATAATGTGTACAATTATGGAATGAATGCAGAGTACAGGCAGAAGGCTCCATTTGTCTCTGTGTCAGTATATAACATTGAGCATAAATGAGCCCTTGGACTAAAAATATTAGAAAGATGTCCCAGTTTAGGAGAGAAGGGACAGAAACTTTTAGCTGAGCGAGGAGGTGTGTTTGACTCCAATGCTAGGTGTAATGCATTCTTTTAAAAGCTGTGATTGGTTGCCCTTTTGGGACCTTGAAAGGCGTGGACACCCCGTGGAAATGAAACAAACTGTGTCATAATACGAGACTGAGAAAGCGCTGTAATTGTTTGTGAGATCACTCTTCTGATCAAAGGGTGTTTTTCCTGTTCCAAACAGGATCGCGTTCATTGCTGGCAATATTGTGTTAATGCATTGGGTGCAAGATGTGAGCGCATCTCCAATAAGATTGACCATAAACATTATCCCGGCACAATCTGTAGCATTTCAATAACTCACTGTCATTCAGCGTTATTTCTCCTACCTCTTTGTCTTTCCATCATTTTCTCCTCTGCTTAAGAAACTAAAGCCCTCCTCTCTCCTCTTAATAGTTTTTCACCTGAGGGACCCTTTTAAAGGCTAAGATACTTTGTAAATAAGTTTGATCTTTTTCAGAATCTGGAGCCATATTCACAGACATTCTGAGAATATTCTCAGAGAGCTCTTGGCGTAAACATTTCTAGCAAGGAGTCCTTGATTAGTAGCGATTTAGGGAAGGTCTTGGAGCATCTCTGAGCAAGGAAGAGACAGAAACTGACTGACAGCTGTATCTATGTATGATGTGTTCTTTTAACAGATGTGATTGGTTGTCACAGACATGCCCTTTTGAGAGCCTGCAAAGTGTTGAAACCCAGTGAAAATGAAATGAACTGCGTCACAATATGTGATTGTGAAAGGGGATTTTGTGTGATCACACTGCTGCATAGCAACATTTTCCAGTTGCAAGTGTTGTGATCACTTTATTTCTGCCATTACATCGATATTGCATTGTGTAGGAGATGTGAGTGTGCCTCTAATGAGGTCGACCACAAACATTGTCCTTGTCCCATCTAATCTTTCGCATGTATTAACTCACTGTCATCCAGAGATTGGAGTATATTTCTCCTGCCGCTTTGTCTTCACACCACTTTCTCCTATGTTTAAGAAACTCAAAGTCCCCCTCTCTGCTCCTAACACTCCAAAGCAGAATCCCACATTATCTGTAATGCAGCTACTGCATGTCCTGTCTTTCATTGATGACGTCATCAAGGTTATTTTTCTCAGACTTGACAAAGCTCTCCCAGCGCCACAGAAGAAAATAAAGAGATGTATCACTGCCTGAGTAGTACCCACTTTGAGCAAATTGATCTTCATGGGTAAAATATGGGGAGTGCACCTTTAACTCAAGTATAGATTCAGTTTTTGAAGTTAATTTTCCTTTTCTTACATTTTCCTCTTACTTTGCCTAGTAAATGTGATTAAAGACAGACCCAACCAAGAAGGCAGCATAAAAAGAAGTGTGTGTTTACATCAAGACATACTTGTCAAATAACTAGTCAAATAACTATGACACTCAAGGTTTCCCTCCAGTGTCTTTTTTTGACACTCAGGGACAGCATGTAAATTACGATTGTTACATGCAATGCATACATGTTACATGTTCTTACTTTTCAAAATAAGCAAGTAATGTACAGTTCCAACTTGTACATGCCCGTAGTCTTTCAAAATAAATTTCCCATGTACGTTTACTTCATTTTAGGTTTAGGCAACAAAAGCATTTGATTAGGTTTGTACAAAAAACATTGTTTGGCATAAATTTAGAATGTTTGTTATTGTTACTAATATAACATGGATGTCAGAACAAACATAACGATACGCTACATTGTTATTAATGTAACTTGGTTGACTTTTGGTTTCACACATGACATGGACAGTGGTCTTCTTGTGTTTTATTTGCAGATGCCAGAGTTCCCTTAGGCTTCTGATAAAAAAGGGCCAAGTCTCTTATGAGTGAATCGCGATGCAAGAACTGCTGGTTTTGCAGTCCAGACTTTAGGTTTTCCTTCTGTAGTCACACTTTCGACCTGATTTCGGTGATCAAACGTAAGTGGACAGCCGAGCTACATCGCTGTTCATACCCGTGTCTATCTTGTGTCTTCAGCTGACCACTTGTGATCAGATTTCGGGACTACTCCGCATATAGTAATTACATCCACGCTTATGATAGCCGCTCTGTAGCATGCTTGCTACTAACTTTAGCAAAACAGCACAGCTGTCGATAACAGTGTCAGCAGAAATCACAATGTCTCCTTCCATAGGAAAAAATGAGGGATGAAACACTTCATCCAATTGCCATAAAATGGGTAAGCTTTGATGACGTTGTCCTTGTTGGTGACGCAGCAGGGCGGTGTTAGCATTCAAACTACAAACATACGTGGTCACAAGCGTCTCAGACCACCAGAGCAAGTTTTTTGAGTTATCGGATCAAATATGCATGTTAGAGGCTGTTTATATTGTATTCAGTTGTGATCAGATCAAAACACATGTTGATGCCAGGTCTAAAAAGGGTGCAAAGGTGTTTTGGGGGTCTTTTGGTGACCCCACAGGTCAGTGCCCCTCTACTATGAAGATTCCATCCGGTTGTTTGGGCAGGTTTTTGCTGGGGGCATCATTCAGTTCCTGCAGTCAGTTTTTTCAATTTGCATCAGAGTCTTGTGTCCTTATGGCTCCCAACAAGGTCTGCCCATCCAGTGCAACAGCTTGATCCAGGATGTTAGGGGTTAACCATGTCTCTGTGAAGATGCAAGCGAAGCAGTCCCCAAACTCCTATTGCTGAGTGAGCCTGTGTGAGCCTCGATCCAAGTCGGGTCAGCCTTGCCCTGATACCTCCTCTCCTCCCTGTCTTTGTCTTGTGCTTTCGGTTTGGTTTCTCCCCTCCTGGTCTGACTGGCCACTCGGCATATGCCGTTTGTGGGGATCCTCTCACAGTCTGCTGCATTCAGTCCAAGCCCCACACAGCTTTTCCTGATGTTGATAGGTGCTTCTTTATCTAGAAAAGTCGTGCTTCAGCAGAAGGGGCCATGGTGTAGAGAAAATAAAAAAATACAGAAAAAAACAGAAAAAAGTAGCAAGGATTTGAGGAGCTATAGGCTGCTGCATCTACGTAGGCTGCCATCGTCATAGCAGAACTATCTTTACATGCTCTGTTTGTTTTGGTTGGCCCATTAATTTTTTATTCAGATTAGCCTTGTGGTGCAAAAAACAACACTTCAGCTCATCTACTTTGACTACTTAGGAACAGACCTTTTAGGAGAGTCAGACGAGGTCTGCTTAATCAATTGTCTGAGTGACTAGACTGTGTCCTTACCTGAGCACTGTTTGGGCCATCTGATGTTGTGATGGATGAGCTAAAACATGCTGCCACATTAATATGTCTCCCTGAGGTGATGGACGAGAGCCCAGGATCTGACATGGAGGTCAACAGCCACGATCCACTGCACAGCGACCAAGGGGAGAACACGAAATGCCCATTTCTTGTGACAACGCAGATGTTCATGCTTTCTGACAGTGTATGCACTTAGCAATGTTCACTGCGCTCTCTGCTGCTTTCAAAGACATGATCACTCGCTTGTTTTTCTCCTGTTTCTCACTTTTTCTCTCCCCTCTATACCTGCTTGTTGATCTATCTACCTGTCGTACTTTAGATCTTTTCGTTTTTATCCAGGTTGCCTTTTGCTCCTGACTGTTTTTACACCTCTCACCTTTTTACTTTTTCAAAAGATTTGTGCTTTTTCAACTGGCTTCCTGATTTTACCATCTCTCTCCCTTTGTATTGTTTCTGTTATGTATACTCTCATCATTTTCTGTTAGACATAAAAAATAATAGGCTTTTTCTCACCACTGTGAGCTTTCTTTCAGACTTCATAGCCCGCATCCTGCTACAAAAATCAAATGGCATACTGGCACACTCCTCGTCATGCAAGAAAAATAGTAGTTATCAAAATGTCACTAGCAAATTGTTTTGACTACAATACATACTCCCTGTCACCCTCCCCGAGCAGAACCCCCAAAAGTAAAGCCGAGGCTGACAGAGAAGGAGGCCCAAGAGACATGTTGAATAAACCGCAGGTTTCTGAAGTAAGTGGTGCGAGGTATATAAGCCTGTCACTTCTATTTACCTCTTCCTGTTTGAGCCCATACGAAGACCCTTTGTGTTTCATTGTAAAGGTCACACGTCCTGCAGGTCCGTGACGTAACTGCCGCGCTACAATAAGACCCACCTGGCATGTTATTTCACGCACAACATCATGCGTCATATTTCATATCATCCAGTTGCTTGGCAGTAAATTTGTTTCCCGGGAACACATATGGAATTTATTAACATGCAGTAAAGTGCCTGTAAATGTGTTTGCTCTGTGCTGTACTGACAGTTCAGATGATTCTTTATTAAAGGGTCAGTTCATGCAAATTACAGAAACAACAAACACATACATACCTCTTGTAGTGGTATCTAGCCATGCATACTGTGAAGGGGGGGGGGGGCATCTAAAAGCAGCAACATGTATTTCTCAGTGTCCCTCCCAATCAACAGCTTTGTTTTACACAGCTGCATCAGTGCCCACATCTCAGGTGTTTTCAAGAAATGAAATGGTCATCAATTCTTAAGGCCAGAGCTACCAAAGTGTTAACTGAAAATTGCACTGAAAATAGCAAAATTAGACACAGTTACTTAGGTTTTTGTAAAAGGACTTGGCAAGTTTCCTGCTGAGAGTAATGCAGTAAGAGCAGTGATGTCACTGCAACAATCACTTTGGGACGTTTAAGTAGCAAAACTAAAAGCTGTCGTTATAAAGGTGACAGGGGAAACAAAGCTAAACATTAAGCGTCTGAAATAACCAATGAAATTACGCTGCTCTTTGTGCATAAATGAGTCTCTCTTAATGGAGATAAGGACAAAATAACATCCACTCTAACACATGAACACAATGCCAGACTGAATAAAAAAATAAACAGGAGTTCAGTCTATCAGGTTTCGGTTACTCTGCATAATCCACTGGCCCAGTTAACAAGAACTTCTTTGCACCAAAGAAATAGTCCCAATGAAAACTGCTGACAGCATGTTCTGTAGATGACCAAGAGTAATGAGGACATTGTTTCGGTAAAGATACATTGTTGGTTTTTTGAAAAGTATAATTAGTCAATGCAGTGCATTGAATGGACCTCCATTGTACTGAGATGGAGGCAGAAATCTTGAAGTTGAACATGTATTCTTATAATTTTGGTTAACTAACATATTAAGCCTGTAAATCTCTGCAACCCACAGCATGTGTGTTTGTGTATGTAATGCAGCATTCAGTCAGAAACAGTGCATTTTCCTCAATATAGAAACATATGCAGACATATACAGCTGCCATAGAAGTGTGGACCAATGGCCTACTTTTCATTGATATGACACAAGCCGGAGCACAAAATTGGTTTCTAAGAGGCTCTGACAGGCAGGCTTTGATCTGGAGTATTGCTGCTTCTAAAACAAAGTCCCAGCCATCTCTCCTCTTCTTGAGAAAAGGGCCCTAATTGCTCTTCAAGGCTCTTGATATGAGATGCAAGAGAAAGAGGAGTACTCCTGACACAGATCATCATGTGCTAAATATTGTATCATTGTTGTGTATAAGGAGATGAGTGCCCATTCATATTTAATTGGTCCGGGCAGCATTGCGCCACACTCTGGCGTGCTGAGAGAGGCCGGATTGTGTGAGTAGCCCTGAGTGTGTTGTGTTGTCCTGTTCAAAAATACAGATCTAACAAGCATCTGACTTGTCTAATCAAACTTTTGTGAGGCACCCAACTTATACAAGGCTTTTTATTCCAACACATTGAAATGTTTGAGTTTTAAACAGTCAAAAGTGTCCATGTATTATCTCCTTTTCTAAAACATTTTTTAATATATATGGTAAGTGTATAAATAAGATATTAAGATATAACGCTAAGTAGAAGTCAAAAATGTGCTCACTGGTGCTCTCTGTTGGACAAATAATGCAACAGAGGTACTATTTCTGAATGAGCTCAAGTTCTGAAAGTTTCTGAAAACTAGCAACTTTTTCTCACAAAGTAGTTCATTACTACACTACGTGCTGCAAATTTGCTTTGTTGTGTAGTTAAGAACACTGCAAAACAATGAATGCATTCGTTTATTACACTGCTTAACAGTAGATATTACTTATTTGATGGTTGCAGGAAGGTTTTTCTGAGCAGCATGTTGTATGCTTTCAAAGGACGTGTGGTAGTTGTTGTAGTTTAAAGAAGAATTTCACTGCTGGAAGGATGACTTGTGGGTTTGAAACAATGACGTCCAGCGAGAAACGATTTCATATTATAGATAAACTATCATCTAAGACATGTTTCTGAAAACATTTGAGGCGAGTAATATGTAACTCACTAACAGAATCCTGGTTCATATTCTACCAGAGCTGCTCAGTCTTTACTGCCTCGGTTTTCACTGTGCAGGAATCAGTATCATGCTCATATCCTGTTCACAGCTAAAGCAGCACTAAAATGTGTTTATAAGAACATTTAGATGAGGAATAGGCAGTGCAGTTACATAATCTTGATTTGTATTCCATCAGCACAACCTAGTTGTACTGTTTGTCTGGATTTTGGGCTGAGTATGAGTTAAAGAGAGAGGCGTGGTTCTGTCTCTTGATGCACTTCTGTGCTCGTTGTGTTGTGGTGGCAGCATGGGTGGCGGGTTATGAGAAAATGCTGAGGTACAGCTTGTAGTTCAGGTAAGGAGAGCCAGTGAAACTACTAGTTGATGTTTTTTGCACCAATTTCCCTTATGGCAAGTTTTGCCAAGGCGTTGATATCTTGGCACTGGTGAGATAGAGCGGCATTTACCGCAGTTCATCTACGCATACAACCTACGCTGTATTGATACAAGGCTGGTTGAAAACCAGTGAAGGTAGCCTATAGCACCAGGAGCTTTCCAACACTTCATTTCTGTAATTTCATTTCTTGCTGCTCTTTGGCCAACCTTCACAATAAGACATAGTGTGTGTGTTTCAAAAGAGCTGAGTCATGCACACAACAGGTTTGTTGTTGTTTTTGTTTTTTTTGCCAACTTTTAAATTTAGTTTGGAGTGAGACAGTAAAACAACTTCAGATTTTATATCATCACAGTCATCCTGAACAGGACTGTATTAAAAAATTTCAGCAAACCTCTGAATGAAAAAGCTTTAATAAGAGTTTTAACATGAACACATTGAGCACATTTTCTTTGTGTAACAATGTGTTAAGACAACACACTCAAATTTTCTTTTTAAAAAGCTTAACAGAAAAATAACAAGATAACAAAATATAAAGATTATACATGGTGATAGTCAGGGTCATCCTGAAGAAGGGTTGCATTGAAAATTTCCACAAACCTCTGAAGGAAAACATCTATTTATTTCATTAACATTTTAACAATGTGGGCTCTTTCAGTGTGTTACAATAATTTGACCTTACCTTCCCAGTACAGTAAAGTGCAGTGAAACTTCTTATGTTCATGGTCAGGAACATTTTGAGCAGAATTTCATTGCATCTCTCAGCAAACCAATTATGGAACCATTTTTTTCAAATGGGACTCCTTGGTGCCGGTTTTATTAGGTATTTGAAATATGAGAAATTATTACAACATGAGTCTTTGTTAGTCCGTTTTGGCTGCTCCAAGTATACATACCACAGCAGCACAAATCCAAGCAGCACTGGACTTGACTGAGACAACTAACAGTGTTTCATGTTGCGCTGTGCTACTCTGTCTTGTGTAGTGAGTAAATGGACATAAGATGTGACAGCGTGTCAAAAGTGTCAATTGCGTGAGTTTCACGCTCAGTGTGTATGAGTCGGCAGCCCTGGTCATGAACTCTCACAGTCAAAGATAGTTCATAACAATTCGTGTCAAACTGTTAATAATTTATAGCTTTTGTTTGAAACAGACAGAGTTCAGCACCATTTCAGAAACACTGAGACCGAAATGGTTGGTCAACAACAACCTTAGATGCAAAACCAGAAAATTACACAATTTTACAATTTGACATAATGTGCTTTTCAAATTTTCCACACAATTTAATATGGATGGTAATCGATGGGAATCTACCTATTCTCTCCAATTTTCTGTTTGACTGCTTAATCTCCCATTTTACCATATGTGCTGTCAATTTGTGTAGCTACGGGTGCTTGCTCTGCCAAGTGAGCCCAATTTTACCAAATATCATCTCAGAAAGATGCTTGAGATTCTTAAAGCCTCTTCTTGACAAGACGCTATTACCACCAAATAACACACAGGAGGCAAAATGACTTATCTTTTATTTTATTTGTTTTTTTTTTCTTGAGAACCATTCCACATTAAATCTGATTATTGTTTACCAGAGGTTTGGTTTGTAACATTATCCTGCAGGTGGTAGACACTGAGGTGTTTAATCTAATTTTTTCCTTCAAGAAAAAGGTTTTGAAATCTGGGATCTAGGAGATAATTCATATTGTTCACTGTAGTTACAGACTCCTTTAAAAGAAATAAATTCTGCCAGCTATGAGCAACTGCAAAACAAATCTACCTACGCATACAAATAAAGTAACCTGAACCTGATGACAAAAGTACTTGACAAATAGCTGAGCAGCAATGCAACACTCAGTCAGCCTCAGTTGGCATCAAATATGTGCTTTCATTGCCAAAGGCTTTGGACATGCATATCGTTGCTTTCTCACACTCAGGGCACTTGACGCAGCAGGTGTTGGGCTATCCCCACATAGCTGAAACACTCTTTTAAAGTCACCGACCGTGTAGAATTATGGTAATAAAAAACCAAAATGTTCTACTGAAATATGTTTTCTCTATTATATTTTCTGTTATGCCACAAATTTCTGGCACCCTGATATTGACCCACATGGCTAAAATGTTCCTTCTGGCAGTGTCGCAGTATAAGTTAAGAAAAGGCCCAAGGAATCAAGAAAAGTTACAGAAATGCGATGTAGACAGAAAAAAAAGTAATTTAGTTTAATTTTAAAAAGGTGCTGAAATCACAGAATACAAAAGATTTGCTCTTAAGGTTTTTCTAATGTAAATTTAAATGTTTGTCAGAATGTGTTTGTCAGCTTGTCGCCGACATTAATCTTCATTTCATGAGCAGATTCTTATTAGTAATAATTTATATACTTGGCGTTTGTCCCATGCATTGTGTTTGGAATAGTTTCCGGGATTTATGAATTTAGTTTATTATCATTCAGTGCACACGCGCATAAGTGATAGAACACGGATGACATTAGAATTCAAGCCACTCACCGTCACTGACATACGCTCTAATGACGTGCTCCATAAATTGCAACATGTAGGGCGTAGAACATAAAACATTTACACGTGTTGTTGATGAGGCAGAAAAAAACGAGCGAGGAAGCAACTTGATTTAAATACGGCAATTTATCATCTATGACTCCTGGCTATACGCTGGCACTTTGTTCAGATTATTGGTTGCAACACAGACGGTTATCCTCAGCTCGACGCATTCGTCTCACAATTTCAAACGTGTTTCTGTCAGCTGGATACATCGCTTCTGCGAACTGACACTGATGTTGGAGAGAGAGGACAGCCAGCAATCCAGGTGGTAATCACAGCAGAGCAGAGCCCCTGTATCCATTTACAGTCATTTTCCCTGTCCCCCACCACTGGAAGACATCGTGGTTCATGTCTCGCTAAGAGAGTAGAAAACAGTTTCCAAAAGGCACTCTTCAAAGCAACAGCCTGCAGAAAGGCTTTGTACTACAGTGCACTACAGTCGCAGGCAGCTTTACTTCCCTAAGCCATTCGCATTAATCTCTCGTGACGCAGTGCTGCTCTGCAGTCTCTAATGGGCAGTGTACAGTCGTCAAAGTACACTGATTAATTATTATAAAAGGGCTAGTGTTACTGCACCTTATTATCTACTTTCATTCCTACTGTGTCATCGTGTTACACTGTCGCACAATAGCACAAGAAAAACACCACCAGTTACTCTTTCTAAAGCTTGACTGCAGCTTTCAAGCGAAAAAATGTTCAAAGTTCTGTATTTTTAACCCAGTGTAAGTCAGAGTTTGGGGTTTATTATTTCCATTTCCTTTTTAAGTTACAATTCTGCATTTCAATCTGAACTTTTAAACCGACTGGCAATATTCCCATGTTGGTTATTAAAGCAATGCCTTGCTCTGGGTGAAAAGCATCGACTACAACCCTAAACCACCACAATGAATGCTGTCATAGAGCACCACGCACAAATTTGCAGCCAGTGTCCTCGTAATGGTTTTCTGAATGTGCCTTTACCTCTGACTAACTCCCTGAGTCACCAAAACACTTAAACATTCATGAATATTTCCTTTCTTGCTTAAAAATCTGCCACCAGAGCACAAAACGCTGCTCGATAAATCAATCTGAAACTGTAGCCGGGGCAGTCAACAGAGTTAAAACAATAAAATTCTACTTGAACATTGCAGTGCATTTATTGATTTTAATCCAGTGTTCCTCCATTAATCAATCATCTTCCAGCAGCATTAATTCCTGTTTCTTCATAGTCTGAGGGGTCACCTGCGAGGTGAAAGGAAATGGTTGTTCAACCCTTTTGTTTTGCCATAGTAGCTGAACAAGAACAAGTATTTCATAAGGAAGATTGATCTTCCTTGAATGAGAACAACAATATGTGCTACTAACCTTATTCGCTTTGTAGACGAGCTGTGTGCTTGAGCTGAGCTCCAGAAAATATTAAAAATTGATTTTTTTTCAATTTTTTTTTTTAATCTCACTTGGTATCCAGAGCAGCAGCTGCAATTAAAGGAGCATTCTTGCATTTAGGCGCACACTTTGGAAGTCACAGCATTACGTTAAAAAGCAGCACCCTCACTTGAAAAAATTCTGCACAGCACTAGAGACACAAGAGCCCTGTTTTCTCAACTCTATTGGTTTATCTCGCATTATTCTTATAGACTCCTGGCAGTAGATGCTTTATCGGGGGCCAATATCCAGGAACTGGAAACAGCGTTTCATTGGAACAAATCTGATCCAACATACTGCTAGTCTCTCAAGTGTAGGTGGTGTGGGGGTGGCTTTTAAAGAACTAATACACTAAAAGATGGTCTTTTCATAAAACTGGACAGTCTATGCAGTAGAAAATTAAAATTGTTGCTACATGATGAGAGAAAACTGACAGAGAGGACTGTGGCATTCGTTTTTACTCAAGATGTAGAAAACCTACAACTACCAGAATGCTCTGCAATGCATCAGTACGATAAAATCTCCCGCTGGTGTGTGTAACGATGCAAGTTTGGACGTCTTTCCACAGGAAACAATATGCCGACTGGCTGGTGATACACTATCTCAAATTACAGTAAAAACACTAAGCTAAAATGTGTTTCTGAAAACATTTTAGGTAAGAAATAGGCAAGACAGTAACAGAATCTTGGTTCATACTTGATTAGCATTGCTTAGTCTTACCGTTTTACTGTTTTCTTTCTTTTTTCAGCCTCTGTTTTTACAATACAGGACACAGTATGGCATCCAATTTCTGTTCACAGATTCTCATATTAAAGGCCAAACAGAGCATTTGTTGTGGAAAATAAATAGCAATAACTGTATAAAAGTGTATGATTTATCCATGGTCATCTTTACGTATTTTTACTCACCGCATGCGCATGTAGGCATGTTAGGAGGCTCCAGCGTGTTTGAAGGTTAAGATTCTGTAAGATCGAGACCTTGCAGATTATTTGACTCCAGTTGTAAACAATTTGGACCAAGGGTTACTCAAACTTAATTTAATTCCCTGAGATTGCAAGGCTACATATGCTTCTGTATGACACATTTGATACACTATATAAGGCTGAATCATTGTGCTTTAAGTTATGGGTATGTCTCTGTTCATGTGCGTGCTTTACCAAAAATTTTTGAATCTGATTTGTGTTGTAATTAAACATAAATCAAGACTAACGAGAGTAGATGTTGTTCTACATCAGCATTAGAATATGTTTCTGGAAACATAAAGACAAGTAATAGGCAATACAGTGACAGAATTTGGTTTATATTGGATCAGGACTTGCAGTTTGATCTCAATTTAGTCTGAGTTTGACACAGGTAGCGGGTCAGCTCTATCCAAAAAAATTGAGCTGAGAGATGAGCAGGGAGATCTGAGCGATGAAGGGAGGTGTAACATAATTGATTTACACATACACATAATACCCACATTGTTATGATACAAATCTGGTCGGAAATCAGCAAAGTTTCCTTTGGCTGTTTTTGTTTTTCCCTCTTGTATCTATTTTTTTTTTTTTTTATCTTTTTGATAGTGACTCCGCACATTGTTGTTACTTGTTTCAAGAGTTACTGTTTGTCATTGTTACGTTATATAAAACAAAGCTCAATAAAAGAACATTTTGATCACAAAAAAGAAAGCATAATAAAAAATAAAAACACTCACAGTCATTCGTCCCTGCACGGGTAAGAATTACTTTAGAGTGTTTCTAACAAGAATAGGAAACCGTTCTGCGATTGCTTCATTCATAAATCCCTCTTGAATAAAATCATTTGATTCTCTGCATGTTATCTTGGACTAGGGTGAAGTGAGCTTGGCACTCCATGATTGGATTAGCAGACCCATGCACAGGGAGCGCTATAATACAGCCCAGAAATCTAATTTGATTTGGAAAGGATCGAGGAATGTAATTTGATGTTTCTTATCTTTCTTAGTGCCGGACAGAAGAGAGGTGAAAAAAAACATAAAGCAGTAAGGCTGATGTGAAAGCTGTATTGATCCCATACCAATTGAAATTGGCACAGGCTTTTAAAAAGAGCCTTGAACACATCATCTCTTCATCAGCAGTGAGAGCTGTTAAGTTTACACTGGTGTTACGCAGTTGCTGCTTGATTTCCCCCCAGTACTGCAAGATGGTAGCTCTTGACTAGAGACCAAAACAAAAAAATAAATTACACAATCATCATCTTGGTCATAAGCGTCGCCCTCTCTCCCTCTTTATGTGCAGCAACATGTGGCTGACACTGATGCGCAAAAGAAGGCATTTAAGCGTAAATAAAAGAAATGTGACGGAGCAAGAGCTCAAGCAACATCAGTCTCTTCAGGAGTCTTTCATGCACGTAAGTAACTTGTACATCAAAAACACCTTTTATGGGTTCAGATAAAGATGATGTGTGCCGCCATCCACAACTGAGGTGTTGCTTGTGAATCACTCTTTCTGTCACACACCTGCTATTGTGCCAATTAGCTCACCAGCCAGTCAGTCAGTGATGTGACAAATTACTTATTATGTCAGTCATTTAGGTCTTTTTCACAGAAAATAAATATAAAGGTGCTGGCAACTTTATTTCTTCTCAAGTCTCAAGTTTGAATAGCTGCAATGAGGTTAGAGGTATTTAAAGCCTAGTAAATCTGACATAGTAAATGTAATGATAATATTACAGAAATTCTAATAACAAATAATATTACCTCATTACCACTAAAACTAATATATTGGAGCTCTTTACCCTGAAAAACTGCATGTGATGCAGATGCAGAACTATCCCAAAGGGTTTTCATTTCACAAAAATGACCAACTAATTGTACATTATGTTGCTTATTACACAGCTACTGACAGATATTCATAGTGTGTTATTCATAGCAATAATGTGTTATTTATAGCAACAGTCTGCCCATCAGAAATATACGTCCTTTTAGGGCCGACATCATGATGGCTGTATTCGCTTGAGGCAAAACAAAACAGAAAACTGGAGGGAAACATGAATCGCCACCACAGGGTTGTAGGCTACATAAGATTGTTCAAATGTCGTCTTGCATGTATATGGGTGCCAGAATAGAAGGAGTAATGGGTCAAAATGGAAATTTTTCCACATAACAGCTGCCACTTCCTGTCATCAAAAACTAAAACGACTATGTTTAAATGCGATAAGACGTAAGGACTGGATGGAGGGGATCATCGACAGTGCTTGCATATGCGGCGCTCACTTCAGGTTCACAAATTACCTGACCATGTGAGAGGCAGTTCGCCATCAAGATGTAGTTGTTTCCTCTGTTCACAGTGGCCAAAGCCTGGCACATGGCTGTCTTCTGTCCGTGCCATTGGCTGGGCTGAACTTCGTATGGAATGACACAAAACTCATTGGTTTTTCAAGTCCTGCACATGGCTGTTTAAGAAATAGTAATAGCCATCTGAATACTTATATGCCTTTGTTTTCTATCAGGTAAATGTAAAGTCCAGCTTCGGCAGTCCTGTCTCTATCCATCCACTGAGTGAGAGCATATACTGTAGGTTAGCCAGTCTAGTGTTGTAAATTTTAGCTCATTACTTACACTTGTTGTACCTGACATATTCAGATAGACTGGTATCATCTTCCTCCATTATCGAAAACAAGCCAACAAAACTTGCTAGTTGAAATCTGTGAAAATATTGTTTTTTCTCCAGCTTAAGCCCCGCCCACCAAAAATGTCATACTGTTTACTAACAGTAAAAGACTTTATAGCTGACACTCGGGCACACGTATCACGCACTGTGCATAGGGCACAAGTGCAGGAGGGGCACCACAACACGAACACAATGCAGACATGTGTGCCTCTGTAGAGCCTCCAGCAGCTGCTGGAAACTGCCTGTGGTTCTTTTGTAGTGGAACATATATGCAGTTTTTAAGTGCGCAAGCAATTACACCACTACATACAAGGGCAGCAGGAGCCCTGATAACATGCAATGGATTTGCAGTATTATAATAGCCAACTAATAATACTTACAACCATTTATTTCTCTATGAGCTCTTTGTGATGCCACTGAACATAAATATAAATACTTTAGAAGCGTTTAAGTGCTGCATAAACTTCTGTCCATCACCATATTTTGAATTCCTCACATGAGTCCTGATGATGCAGGATGATAAACACCAAAACTGTCCAATCAGCAAGTTAGTTCAGTCAGTAGAACTTCATGTTTACTGCTTTTGGTTTGTTGGTAAAAAGTCAATGTGAACAGAAACTGAAACGGAACTGAATTTCAACAATCATTATCATTTTTTTCCTTGGGCCCAGACAAAATGAACCGAACTACAGGTGTGACAGCACCTTAAGTATCTCATCTGGCTTGGGAAACACTGCAGGATCCCACAGTAGGCACATAGAGACACAGGATTGGAACTTGAACAATATATTTCTCATTTCACCATGTCTTCAAGGACACTGTAATAATGTTATATCAAAAAATCAGTTTAATGACACATGATAACACAGAGCCAGCATTAAGTTGCTGAAGAGATGCTTCTCATGTCAGATTTGATTTTCTCCCCTTGTTGCAGTGAAAACATGTAAAACTCTTGAAAAACCACTATAATCATCTCAGCTATATGCCATCTGACTACACGTTGAGCTATACTTAAACCATGGCGGACTGTATGCGTCAGGCTGCAGAATTCTTCACTCTATCTAATAACTGAAGAAACTGAAGAAACAGAGCTAATCAGAGACCTGTGGGTGACCCGTGTTTGAATCTAATGTCTGGCAGTTTTCTCATTCACTCACATGCTCACTCATTCACACTCCCACCCATACTTTAAATTTTGCATGCTGCCTCTTGTCAAAAAGCTGTGTTTCACATCGTAGACAGTGCAGCTGCACTATACAGAGCGAAGGACGTGACAGCCTTTTGCAGGTCATTTATATTGTGCAGCCAAGCTCATTAACTCAGAGCCTAATGTTTGTTTGTTTGAGCTTGTTCCATTTGATCCCCATTAAAGTGCTGTTCCAATCCAATTGGACCCTTCCAAGCTGCCATTGGGGGCTGCCAATATTAATGCACTGCACCGACTGTTAGGGAAAACAGAAAAGTATGACTGCAAAAAAGCTTTCATGTCAAAAAATGCCATATCACAGGAAGAGCACTGATACAGTATATATCAAAGTCTTTTTTTGATTCCCTTTCTGGTTTCATCATCTTTTTATAACATATCTTTGATAGTCTAAAAAGAAGGCTGAGGCTTGACTCCCACTACTCTCTGAGTGTCCTCAGCTGACAACCACAGTGACCTTGTCACATTTTTTTCACAGCTTTTTGACCACAGGCTGTAATTATTTAATGAGAAGCCCAATGTACCCTGGCCTGACCCTACCTCACGCCTTTCCCTGCCACTACATGTGCGGCGATATCTACGCTTGGATCTTTACTTGTTCTTTTGGTCCTTTCTCTGTCTCTGGTCTGACCATCTGTCTGACTGACCGACCAATCAATCAGCTGAGTGACTGACTGACAGACAGGCATTCTGTCCTTTTCTTTCCTGTCAAGGTTAAATTCTAGAAATAACACGCCAAAAATCATGTCCACCTTTTAGTCTAAGTCAGTTTGTCATTGCCAGTTTTGAGGCTGCAGACGAATGCTGCCATGCAACAAAAAATCTAATAAATAGATTGGGGCCGGAGGCAAATTATCAAATAAGTTGAGTTGAGTTTATATTATTGCTTCCCAAACTAAGGGCTGCGCTGTATCATCTAATGACTTTCATTAATCAGCAGTGGTCAAGAAAAAAAGAGTCCAAAGTAGGGCTGTCAAATGATTCGCTTTTAAAAACATGATTAATCACAGAATACTAATAGTTAACCCTTTGAAACCTAAGCAAATTTGTTTCTAAAATATGGGAAAAGGATAATAAGCAACAAAAGAAGAAATGACCCAAAAATTGGCACCTGGGAAATAGTTAATAATAATAATAACATTAAATGAGACAGAAAATATAAAAAAAAAAAACAGGGGAACGTGCTTAAAAAATAATTAAAATGATTAATAATTAACTAAATAATTAATTCTGTAACCTAATTTTACTTATGTAACTAGTATAATTATAAAATGTCTGCAGCATTTTTCTTTTATATACATTTTTCCCTAGCTTTAAAAACTAATTTTCTTAAATCTAGTAATTTCTTGCAAATTGTGGAACATTTCTTATCAAGTTGCTCACTGCCTTTTTTTCCATGTTTTGGAAAGAAATCGCATCAATTTGCTCAGGGTTCAAAGGTCAATATTTGTGTAAGGCACCTGAAAGCAGCACAAGAAAAGTGGTGCCGCTCCAGGTTTCAAAGGGGTAATCGCGTTTAATCCATCAATATTTTCAATAATTTTGACAAAGTAAAGCAATTCTTACGAGATCGTCTTGATTAGGAATCAAATGACAGAAAAATGGACACATTTCAACTGCAACTGCGAGACTTGCTCAATCTCATAATGCCGGACAGGGGGCGCTAAATTTGCTGCCAGGACTGGACTGTAACATTGGGAAGAACAGAAGCATCTGCATCATCCAGATCTAGAGCACCTCATGTTTTGATGCTGTCCTGATTTTGTCCAGAGGAAATTTGCATCAGATGTTCTCACAGGAGTGTACATTTCACCATTCACTATTCCATGTCTGCCAGTATATCCCCCTAAATCCTACACACTTGACCTTTAAAATGAATATTTGTGCTAATCTGCTTATTTGTTTAGTGTTTGTATGGACCTTATATTCAAACAGGCTAGTGTGTTGGTTCTGCATGATACATTGAAATACATGTTTCAGTGTTCAGTGGAGGAAGCATAGATCATTATAAAATTTAGCTCACTATGGTGAGCTATCTCATTACTATGATTTCACAGATATTTGGAATGGCATCTAAATGAGATATTCATCACAATATGTATGCATTCACACATGCCAATGCTACCCTTTGTGTGCACAACACAGTGGCATGCATATTCATCGTTTCTCTAAGAGAAGCTAGGGAGGAAAGAGATGTATCTATGTGGGAGAGAGTGAGAGACAGCAAACAGCCAGCCAGCCAAACAGGAAGGTGTGTGAGTCCAACAGTTCCCCGGCTGTGTGGAGACGTTGTGGGGTTGCCCAGCACCAGAGGTCTGAACAGATGGATCTGGTAGGGCGCACCGGAAGGTTTTTGGGGGAGAGAGTAGTCCTGATGTTCACGGCTAGCTGACTCAACCACTGGGGGGCTTGCTACAGAAAAAGATCGGAGGAGCTCGGGACATTTCAAAAAAGGGAAATATGTGTGTTTTTGTCTGTGTATTGGTGATATGAAGGGTAAAATGGTCAGATCTTCTGGGGTTTTTTTTTCATGTTTTCCATGTTTTAGCTGTCAAACAGCAGGCCACGATTACGAAAAAGCAATTATGATCTGTCTGACTGAGCACATCACTGAAAGTGCCCTCAACCAACAAAATGAGTTCCAGTCCAAATGGAGGAAGTGACACAGCACTAGTCATAATAATAAGAGGGGATATGTGAATCCCCCACAAATTCACTGTACATCCATCATTCATTCAGTGATGGTGGCACCACAACAAAGCTGCTGCCATTGATAGAGAAAATATGGACGGAATTACATGATTTTGTTCAAAAGGTACATAGAAGTGTGGGCAACAGTATAAAGTATTGAGCCTGTGATTTCCCATGTGGAGAGTGGGCCTCATGTCACTTTGTTTCACTCGTTAGCAGTTGTGGTGACAGTTGTAACTAAAAAACAGATAAAAAGCCATTATTAATTACTTGAGGAGCGACACAGGAGAACTTAATTATGTTGATTATGAATTAAGAGCATCAAACTGTGTCCAACTCCCATGTGCATGCCTTTTAAATGTCAGCTTTTGTTTGTTTCACACATGCACACATCCAAAGGTGGGTAGGTTACTGAGCAGGAAGTGGGAGTACTCTACCAATATACTCCAATCGCTCTTTGGCTGAGAGTGGTGTACTGTAAAAGGCCATACTCTTAACTACATGACTGCGGCTAAATTGAAAAATATAGGTCCTCTGCTTGCAATCATGGCAGGTTGTGTACAGCGGTGCTTTGAGCTAAATGTTAGGGTGAGCACCACCAGAGGCTTCATCTTAGTTTAGTTTGTTAACATGCTAACATATGCTATAATTAGCTCCTAACCCACGTAAGCTGAAGCCGATGATGTCAATAGTTTTACAAGTTTTTGTTATAAACAAAAGTATTGGACAAATGGAAATTTGGACTTGATGATGGCACTGGATGAAAAGTTAAGGGATTACCTAAGGTATTACAATTCATTCTGAGGGGAAATTGAAACCTGTACCATTTGTGGCAATCCTGCCAATATTTACTGAGGTATTTCAAACTCAAAAGTTGAAGTACCACCAAAATCCATAATGCATCCTCTGAAAATCACAGTCATTTATACCAATATGTGTGCCAATCTATGTCGTAGTTGTAGAGATATAACATTGGGTAATTCTAAACTAAATGGTGTTAGGTAAAAAGTTATACAACCAACAAGTCATAGCGTCCTTGGGACCGTGCTTGTCTATACAATATTCCATGTCAATCCACCCATTCAGTATTCGTCAAGATGTTTAAATGTGAACTGCAGTGGTGGACTGACGGACCATCACTGCCACCCTTAAAAACTAATTTCTGGTATTGGCTAAAAAAATACTTTCAGCTAATTTCGATAAAACATTATAGTGTTGACCATTGTAACGTTATACTCATTGCAGAAAATCAGATCAGAACTATATTTTTGGTCTGCCAGGTTCTTGATAAACGTGAAATAATAACGGCAACTTTCCAAAGTATGATGATGAGCTGCAATGTAAAATGCAAAGAAACGTATAACCTGTCTTTTGCTTTACGTCTTTTAATATTTGTTTTTCAATTCTCAGTTTGTCTTTGTGCCTCTCAGCTTTTGTGTGCTTGGTCATCACGGTAAAAAGGACAAATTTTTGGTTGGGGATTCTGTGTGGCGTGGCTCATCTGTTGGTTTGATAAACTGTAAATCATATCCTGACAGGAATTCTGGGTAGTGAGAATGGATGTGTAATGCCTGTTGTGTGCCATGAGCACTAATTGTAAATTGCTCACCATGCACTACGACATGATTAATTAATAGCTTTATTATTTGAGTGTAATCAAATGTAGTGGACTAATTATGACTGTGAAAGATTTGGTTTTTGTAGGTACTTTTTAGTATAAGTTTAAACACAAGCACAAACTTATAGGAAAGACGGCAGCTTATTAAATGCACAGGTTTGCAAATCCCAAACTTGAGGCAAAAATCTATCAAATATTTCCATCATTCATGAGGTGCGTTTGTTTGTGTGTCTCCACAAAAGGTAGGTGTTCGTCTGAGAGATTTTAGCAGTTACATCTGACAAAAATGTGGGAATGTCAGCCAATGTGTGGACTGATGATTAATTTTCAGTCAACTACAGCTGCTGCACGGCAACTGATACCAATTAGTCCTGCTGGCCATCCATCCTGTCTGGTAAAAAGCAATGACTTTTGAGTTTGATGGTGGAATGAATATCAGCTTGTCCCTCGGCTACAGCCACAAAATCTCTGCCAGACCTCTTCACCCTCTTCCATGCGATCTTAACTTCCCCGGCGCACTTACTGTATGTCCACCCTTCAGCTTCATGCTTCAGGGTCCAGTTGTGCCCACTCTCATCTGACGCGCCATGATCCATTGGAGGCCAACAGCTATCGTTCACCCGCAGGGACGACTGCTCGTGCCCTCAGCAACTGATTTGCATGGCGGCTGCCTGCTGCACTTTTATCTGTCCAGCCTCTTAGGAAGAGAGGACATAAAACCAGCAGGAAGGCCAACCTCAGGCCCTATATGCACCATCCAGGGGCCCTGAGGAGCCCTCTCCACCACCCCTCAAACCAGCCCCGCTCTAAGAACTCTGAATTAATGAGTGTGTAGCGAGCTGTATGAAGAGTAACACTTGCTGGCGGCACTGCGGAGAGGTAGGCTTCATCTTTCTAATCACATGCAGACATTACATGACAGGTTTAGTAAGTGTGACAGGAGGGTGGTGAGTCCCTTACTTTGTTAAAATACGGTAGCCAGTGAGCTCAGAAAGAGGGTTACATCAATTTCTCAATTCAGGAAACCTTTGAGATTCCTTTTACAATGGAGTGAATTACTCCAGTTTTTAGAGGACATGAATGTCTGCATGATGAAGCTACAACTAGAGCAACATGAAGTGCACAGACAATTTTCAAAAAGAAAGCTATTTTTCCCTTTAATTTAAAGAGATGCTACATCTATTTCAAACCAGCTTTGTGTCAAAACAATTTGGGTAGTATGTGTAGACGAAGTGTGGTAAATTTCCCTATATCTTAACCATGCCCCAAGCCAAGTCTATAGCATTTACCTAATTTGTAGCCAGGAGACTTTTTCTGCGCAACTGGAAGTCTGGTTTGAGTGCTTTGTGATAACAAATCAATGGCCTTATGTTTTCATGTGATTTATTATATACCTTTATTTAATTGATATGTATTTTATTAACTTTTATAACTGTTGTTAACATTATTTAATATAGTTGTATTCTCATTTTTTCAATTAATTTTATTTACTCATACCAATTTATATATTTATCCATTTATTTGATCCAAGATTTATTTACTTTTTATCAGTACTATATACTCTATACTATAGGACCTTTGTTGGAGCAGACATTTTGTTTTGTCAAACACAGCTTAGTGTAAATGACATTAAGAATGGTTGAATTCCATATAGGTGTGTTAATGCCAGGGAGCTGGCTTTGTAAATGGTTGTTAGAGACGAACCAGACCTGCACTGAATCCATCACTGGTGAAACCCTTACAATGCACTATGTTCGATTTGTGTCTGACTTATCCCAACTTGCTCTGACGTCATGCACACATGGCCATAACCTCGCTTTTAAGAGCCAGACACTGCAGGTTATTTATTGCCAGGTTATTTATATTGCACTTATCAAAACAAGCAATTACAAATTGCTTTGCCAGGCGAACATAAAAAGAACACAAGGACAGAACACAATGTCAGATACATACACATGCACACACATATAATCTATATATGTATTATTATAAACCATACAAATAAATCAATAAAATAAATAAAGATCACAGGAAAGCCTCATTACAACTTAATGATGATGCTTGTTAGCCAGAGAAGTGGAGTGTGTTTAGTCCATAGGGCATAGGTGCTGTGAAGTGACAGAAAACATTAAAGGGATTACAGAGGTTTTTGGAACCGAGTCTAATTATGTCTTTCATTGAAGGAAACTTATCTTTTGTGGTCAGTATTGTTGCTTATCCTCCCCATGTGTAGCCTATGTATGAGAAAATGTCTGGACCATTGATTGAGTAGTTCAGTTTCTTCATTTAGGGTTGTTTGATTAGTTTCTTTGTAAGCGATACATATTCACATGGATGGAAAACTGAGCATGCCTACCAGGCACAGGGCCGGAATTGTCAGGTAGCCCCCCGGCCTTCACCTGCAAATTGTCTCTCCAATTAACGAGTAAGACTGGCCAAGAAAAGATTCAATACTACCACAAAGAGATGCAGAGAGACCAATATGAGATACAAAGGAACCGCAAAGATACACTAATATTCATAAGTTCAAAAAAGAGAACTGCAAAGAGACATGAAACAAACACAAGGGGACACAACATAGCTACAAAGATACACACAATGACCTCAAAGAAAACAATAACAACCATAAAGAGACACAGAACAACCAAAAGTGGCCTCAAATTGACACGAAATTACTTAGTACTAAATTAGTACTTATGGCAAAAGATCGCAACAAACAAAAAGCCTCTGCATGAATAGCTACTGGATGGCGTCAGTCAAGAATTTGGCTGCACAGAACCAGCCAGTATTATTATAAACTGCTGGATAGCCATACAGCGCCTTCAGCATCTGCATAATACGCAGATGGGCAGGGTCACTTGAGAACCAGTCGCGTCTGCATGAAACGTGGCAGGATGCCGTCAGGAAGGAAGGCTGCTGGTAATAACACAATATAAAGAGTGTGAGGGTGCCTGTAGGGCGGGTGGGAGAGGCAGTAGATGGGTCCAACTAACCCTGGACTTTGATATTGGAGGTTTAAATGTGATTTTTTTCTGCATCTCACCATGTGCCTCCTTCCCCTAAACCTAACCATCCCTGCCTTTGCTGCCTAATCCTAACCATCCTTGCTAGCATCCTACAGCTCTCACAGTATTCTCTTGATGTTGGTCCCCAAGGTTCGCACAGACCTTGGCAAAAAAGCTTTTAAATTTGCCACCCCCTCTTCATGGAATAATTTACAGAGGGACATGAAACTGTCTGAGCTGATCACTCTGGGGGAATTTAAGTCACTTTTAAACGATTGAGAAAATACCACTCCTTGTCAATGTGACTGCTACTCTAATGTTCACCAAAATTGATAATTGCACATAATAATGTATTTGATTGTTTTGTATTGCATTTTAACTGGAGGTTATGGCCACTCTTTGTGTGGTAGTTGTTTTTGTCTGTTTGTAATTATTGTTGTAACCATTGTTTGAGCTGCCCTCTTGGCCAGGTCACTCATGGAAAAGAGATTTTAAATCTCAATGAGTCTTTTACCTGGTTAGATAAAGGGGATATATATATATATATCATGACATCACGGTAATGGCATCCCCCAAAGAGCAGATGCAGAAGAGAAGAATACCTAGAGCGTAATATGTAGACACGAAAGTCCACTGCAAAGCAAAACATGTTGATAAAGACTACAAAGAGATGCAAAACCACCACAAAGTCTGGGTTTCTTGCTCATATGTGGGAGAGGTGGTGGGGTCTATTGCATATTTGTGCCCATGGGCCCATTGTTTCATTATCAATCCATGCTTATTCAATAAACATATCTTCTAAGGGCTGAAATCGGCCCAGTTTTTCAGATTCTCTGCCGAGTTTCACCAGTGGCATATTTAAACAAATAAAACTTTTGAGAGACAAACTTGGAACACTATGAAAAGTAGACTCATTTTTTTTCTTTTTTTTCGTAGGTGGAGTCTCAAAACCTTGAACCTAAAAAGTATCATCAATTCACTGGTACAAAGTTTGGTGCCCATTAGGATGATTAAGTTGGAATTTATGAGCAAAGCAGAAATTATTCACTGGCTACATATCACATAACAGTAACTGCTAAAAAGAATTATTTACACTGAGTAAAAGTTCAGATCTGATAAATTTATTGGTTATTTATTACATTCTGGAATGGCATCATCTTCTGCTTCTACTTCATCAGCAATTAAGAACGCATACCCAAATTTTTCAGCCAAAGCTGTCTCAACATTGTCTGCAAACAAAGGGAAGCCTACAGATGGATGTTCTGTTGCTGCCTGATCTTGACACTTCCCAGGCGAGGCGCAGTTCATCTCGCACAAACCTAACAATATCTTGGTCGCACAATTAAAAGGAATGGAGCACCAGCATGCTTTTAGTTACACCTCCCTTTGATGAGTCAGATGTCTTTAGCAAGAAAGGTCTATTCATGTGAAGGTAGTACACAACTTTTTGACAAGGTTATCTGTAAGTGTTTTGACAAAAGTAATTTACAGTGCATGAATCTCAGTAGCAGGGTCATCAACTTCAATGGATAGTTTTAAGTAAGTTGTGCTTCTAGTCTTGAAGAACAACTTTGATTGAGGCTTTTCAGCCTTTGTCTGTTTGAGGCTTTTGCAGGATGTTAAAAGCAACCACTGCCGTTGCTGTTGCTGTTACAGATTGCTACCCATTTTAGCAAACCAAATCAAACATTTTCGGGTCAGATGGCTGGACAGCATCAGTTAATAATTGGGCCAGATAGAGCCCTTTGTGTCCACATAATACGCTGCTGGATAGCGTAAGGTTGGAGCGCTTCTGGTACCGACACTGGCACTGACAAAGCAGCAATATGTGACAACTTGGGATGAGAATTTGTTGACATATCCCACATAATGATGAGCTAGCAATTTGTGCATAACCCACATATTTTGACAGGCTTTCTAAAAGGTACATGACAGAGACACGGATCAAGAGAGGAAGGGCAGGGGAGCCACAGAGATTGCTGAAGCACAAGGCCCAGTGTTTGGTGCTATGCTTCTGTCCATCATAAATTTAAGACATTGTTTATCAGTGCAGCTTTAGATTAAATGAATTCATTAGGTGAAGACAGTCTACGGCTTGCTGACTCTTGAGGACAGATATAATCCCACGTGTATTTCATGAATCACATTCCCATAGTGATTCCTAGAAAAAGCCATTACCTCCTGACAGATCTGTGGGTAACCATTTTTCGCTTTATTTCTCTGCTCAATTTAAAGCCATCCTTCTGTCTTTTCTATGTCTCCAGCTGAGATTGGTGTAGATGAGGTTGGCTGAGTTGGTTTTGAAATGGCAGGGAAGGGAGTGAGCAAGAAAAGGGAGGGAGGGAGGGATTCTGAATAAAAGAAAAGGCTTATCTGAAAAGCTGATCAGCAAGGAGGAGTTTAGCGCTCGACTGACAGCATTATCGCTTGTCATTGGCTTTACATCTGTTTGGGTGTGAGGTGGCACTTTGCAAACAAATGTGTTGTGGAGATAAAAGCAGTACAGATGTGTTACTATTTAAATTGCATGACAGTATACATTTTTAATGCATGACTCTTTGACATCCTGACTTACCATTAAAGAAAGATGATTTGTCTTCTCAAGTCGTCCTTACCACTTTGTCACGTGTCAGTCTCTGCTGCTGTCAACCTCTCGTATTTCATTCCTCATTTAACAATTAGCTTTCTAGCAGTCCTAAGACAGGATGTCAATAGGTCTTTTTTGGAGATGCTAACAAATTCTGCTCAGCCTTACACTTCCAACGAAAACGGGTAAAACATCCTGTCATATTCCACTCTGCCCCTTTTAACCATCGCTGTTGAATTCCCAGCGTGCTCCTACTTTCTGCCCTGTCAAAAAGCGTCATCATCAGCAAGTTTTCCTCAGAATTGCGTGAAAGCGCTCTAGTCAGTTTCTACACAGTGTGCCAGCTGAATGACTCCACAGTAAGTGCTGCCCCGTACAGGTTTCCCATGTGTGTGGCCTTGAAACCCTCCCAGCACCCGTGTGCCACCCTGTCACTTTGATTGCATTTGCTGTTCTCCTCAGAAAAACAAATCCAACATCTCACCATCATGTAGTCCTGAAAAGATTCGGTGTCAGTGCAAATTCTCAGTCTGTCTCATCCATGTTAGATTTTAATGTATGCAGCTGAAATAGATCCTAAATGTTTGACTTTTTGCCTCCTCTCATCTGCCTTCCTTTCTGTAGTCAGAGACTGTCTCGCTACTTTGATTTTCTCTGTTCACTAGGTGAAAGAGTTGGCAAATAAAGATTTGATTTGTCCTGCTTCTCTTTGAACTGCAGTGAATAACAACACCACACAAAATCACCAAAGCACTCGTTAATACCTCAGAATTGCATTTTGCATTCGCTAAACTGGCTTAAATGACTTGTGCATGAACATAATTACATTTTGCATGTGCTTAATTTAACTTTATTTCATGTTTCAGCATTGTAATATCTGCCCTTTTACCATCATTCTGTGGCACATGTTAAATTATGTTAAATTAAACATCTTTATCTCTCAGTGGCCACCTGCTATTCTATTTTGCGTTCATGCTGTGTTGTGAAGCCGTGCACAATAAATGCTCTATGGTTGCTCAGCTCTACCTCAATGAGGGATTCAACCGTCACTCTTTGAAGTGTGAGCCTGCTCTTTGCCAAACCTTTGAGTTGGAGACACAAAAGAAAAAAAAAAAAGATTTTCCTTCTCTCTCTTTCTTTCTAGTTTAATTACCTACAGAGGAAAATCGTTTCCTTTCACCTATGCTAGTAGGTGTATGTATTTATGTATACTTTAGTTGTTATGTGAGGTCCTAATCATAAAGCCTACAGTGCCATTTAAGCCTTATGAAGCCTATTTATCATCCAAGAGACCCTTAGCTGTTGTACCTTTCACTAATACATTCTAAGGGATGTAACACTAGGACGATTTTGTTATAGGTTCAGAAGCAGCTAATTACAGTACCTGCAAGTATTTAGCAGTGAAGTGATTTTATGTTAAAATTAGAGTATGTACTAGGCTTGAGCGGTACAGAATTACGGTATAGCAGGGTGCTGACAAGTCCTGAAGCTATGTTTTTCAATAGAGGCACTCCTATTTCTATTAAACTCATTGTATGTAGTGCACAGCATGCACCACCAGAGCTCAGTCTGCAGTTTCTACTTGTACAGGCAGCTGAGTTGAAAAACACAGCAACATCCAGTGGTAGAGGGATAAGTTGCAGGACTGAAAACAGCCAGTGACCAGCAACGGCAAGGAGAGACTGTAGGAAGTAACGACATGTTTTTTACATCTTACTTGGTGAATTACGAATTTATTTTGACCAAACGGTAGGTGATTTTTGGAACAGTGGACTTACTAACTAGATTACTCGCAAGAGAAACCAAGATGGTTTGAGTGAGTTTTATTTTGTTTTTGTCAAGTTTGAATGAAGTGTGTTTCAAGATGAGTTAACAAAGCAATTAAGCCTCGTCAGTCTTCTGTGACAGAGAGAAACTGGAATTTCAAAGGTGTACATTTGTATTTCTTTGTTTAATAAGGAAAATAGGTGTTACTTTTCTTAACATTTTGTGGGTTTCTATTGTGTATTTATTAGGGAAAAGCTTTACTAAAAAGCTGAAAGTAAGTCATGCACTCCTTGCCACGGTGGTGGTTGTGGTGGGTTAGCATTGGACACTTTTACAGTCATACCCCAGTGAAATTTCAGGAAGGTATGAAATATTTCAAATACCAGAGCATGTGAGTGCCAAGGAAGTGACTGGGGAGCACAAAAGGAAGGTATTTGGATGTAGTGCAGAGCGGATTTTTTATTTATTTATTTATTTTTAAAGCTGGAGGATCTATTTTTCTCCTGCTCCAAATTTATATAACACTCAGGTTTTATTTGCGAGATTACTGGTGTTTAAGCTAAAACAAAAAATACATACAAAACAGCTTTTTCTGTTTGGGGGCTGCAGTGAGCGAACAGAGTGCAGTGGGGTGAAATTTGAGTTGAGAGCAGTGCGGCCTGAGGTGGCTTTGAGAACGAGAAAAAACAGCTCTGTGAGCAAGAAGTGGAAATTCTCAGCACTCCACCATGCTCACATTGTCTGATAATAAAATGCATGTATATATATATATATATATATATATATATATATATATATATCATATTCTTATATACATTTGTGACACCCACAAAAGCTATGGTAACATTTTATGTAATTGTGCTTTATTTATTTTGTTCTATTTTTGGGTTCCAAAAAAGATAAAAACTAGCTAGTTTTTTATAGCCCAGTGTTGTTGTGTGCCATAAAGCAATACATATTTTTTCGTGAGATTGTACCAATTCACCAAAGTTGCATAGTACAGGAGCAGGTGTTCAGGGTGAGTAGTGGGAATGAAAGAGGCACTATTCTTCCTGTTACAAGTCAGTGTATCATCTATATGATGTAGAAGCTGTTATTTACAGGTAAAAAATGCCTACTGTTACTTAATGTGAGCAGGGATTACATTTTTTTTCTCTTAAGTGAAGCGAAGTGGGAAATAGGTCACATGCTTCATGAGTCACGATTTCCAAAGTCTGTTTTCTTTTCAATTTATCACATCTTGTATCAATAAATCAACTTTGTTTACCTCAGTCAAGTTAAAAAAAACTTCATTTCAGTGTATTAACCTCTTTTTTTCAACCCTCTGGCCTTCCCATTCCATTGTTGGACTTCAATACAAAATGCACAGCAAATGTACCCTAACTTTAACTGGGTGCTCAGTTGCCTAATCTCTTGCCATGACCACAATCTTTCCCTAAACTGTTGTTGCAGCATGTAGATATTGCAGAAAGGATGATTTTTTAAAAATGTTTAATTAAGTCTAGGCTTTGCAGAATCATCCATTATTCTGACTCTCTTGCGATATGGTTGGACTACAATCAGCAGTGATGTAATGTTGTACAAAAGTGCTTTGTGAAGTGCAGTGTTGCTCAGAGTGAAGACATAGCATAAAGAAACCTCTAAATGGTAGCACAAGCAAAATTTTGCAAAATGCAAATGTCAAACAAAACAGTTAATCCAAAGCTATTTCAGTGTATTGGAAAGTAACTTCACCACCACCCCCTATTTTCTTTCAAAAGTGGTGAATGTCATGTTGTTGAAAATCTCACCACCACCTCACCATCCACAGTTGGTGGGGCCCCAGTACAGCCTAAAATGCTGGGCTCTCTGGTGAAAGTCCGGGGTTTGTTGCACCCATCCACTGCCCCTCCTGTCTGCACAACACGTTCTCATCCCATCTCGTCACGTTGCCGCTTTGTCTGTGAAATTTCGAGTCTACATGCTACAGGATAAGGGAAAAGATTAGGGAAAAAGAGGCATATGGTAGAAAAAAACATCACATTCAAATGGGAAGTGAACACCGGACTTCTGCATCAAAGTCTGGGTTTGATCGACCCATCCACCTCTCCTACCCCCCGCTCTATTGGTGACTTGTGCTTCTTGTATTACGTTGTTTCGAGTAGCGTTTCAACCTTATGCCGTCCTGCCATGTTTCATGCACACACGACAGCTTCAAACTGGCAGTGCTGTCAAATGAACTGCCATGCGCTTATTGGGTGGTTGCACCAAGTGGCATCCAGCCATCTGCCAGTGTATGATAACACTGCACCCAGTTCTGTCTGGCAGCTGATGCCGTCCAATGGCATTCCATGCACATGCAAAAGGTCTCTTTTGGTGTCACGTAATTATGCCAAAACACTGACACAGTGGCAGTATTTTAAGTTTGGAATGAAAATGAGCTGGCCCGCTTGTTTTATAACACCGCGAAAGGTTCTATCTGACTGCATTATAAACCCGCTGCCCGGTGACATATTGTACCACAGCAAAAAGTGGCTTTATATTATGCCAAAATCACTGACACAGCGGCAGTATTTGACAACTTTAGAATGAGAATGGACTTGTATCTTCAGAGGACTTCAGAGCAAGGAGTAACCAGCCGTCAGAGTAATGGGCTTTCTGTCCAATGGGACTTTTTTTGAACTAACAGGGCCTCCGAATAGTGGGCTACTGAAACAATGGACAGCCCCCATACACACCAGGCAAGCAACACCTGATCTAGGAATTAACGAAGCTCTTTAGCCCTTTCAACTACAGCAGTATGGCAATCTCCAAGCAGCAGCCTGCCCTTGCTGCCTCTCCAAGATGAATAAAAGGACAGGAGTTGGGGTATATTAGACAGAGGAAAATTACTTCACTATTCTCTGCTGCTCTCTGATCCCTTTTCTTCAGTTTTCTCAAAATGCTCTCATTCATCTTCATATTTCATACAGATTTTAGCACAAGTCAATCTGAAAATATAACAGTAGAAACTACAAACATCATATTTGAGTAAAATATTTGGTTCGAACCAGGTAGAGAGTAACACATATTCACTCCCAGGAGATGTCCGGCACCATAGCCCTTTGCATCTGTGCAGCTAACGAATCTCTACTGGCAATTAAATGTCTTGGTCAAGGGCTTGTCAAAGAACAGGTAATTACTTTCCCCCAAACAGATCATCCGGTCTGGTGAATCTAACCTATGACAACTCCAGAAGCACTGCTCTGCATTTCAAAGCTCAAGGCGACCTCTGTTCCACATATATGACACATTTTAGAGACACAGCTCTGGTGTAAACCCAGTGTCTGCGTGTGACTGTCTCTCCCCTTTCTTGTGTCCCGATACAGACGGAACCGCAGCTAATGAAGCAGCAGCAGGAAGTACCAAAGCGCTGCATTGACAGCCAGAAGGCAGAGGAGCAAAACTACGCACGAATATAACTGATGCTGAGCGGATCCGACAGAAGAAACAACTGGACCAGGTAAAGAAACAGAATGAGAGAGGTACAGAGACAGAGAGTCAGAAATAAAGAGAGGACTGTCTGTGGGGGTGGGGTGGGTTGTTAAAGGGGTCTTTCCGTGCTTCAGTGAGCTAACTGGCTGCACTGACTGCTACAGGGATGAAAGAGACCAGAGTCTGGTCCGCTTTAAGCTCATTAAACACAGAGCCAGCCTCTCCTACTGAATCCGAAAGGCCTCCACAATCTCTCTAACCCACACAAATAAAATGCCGGACATACCGAAAGAAACGTTTATAACACAAAGTGATGGTGTCAACAGTTGACGTAGCACAGCATTGGGTGTACGGCATTACTGTAATAACATCTCATTTGTGTGAAACGCAGTTTACTGTTCTAAATTCAGTAGTATGATATTTAGGATTATTCATTGCTTTTATTAATGCAGCTAAGAGTGAAGAGCGAAGAGGACCTTTCCCGTCACTCTTAGTTGTGCTAATAACGGTAATAGGGAGAGAGAATGGGGATGATGTGCAGCAAGGGGGCCACAGGTTGGAACTGAACCCAGACCATTGCAGAGGTCTCAGGCTACATAGGTAAAAAGGCTCTACTCAGGCCGCCCCAGTAATCACGTAACATTTACCAATAAACACTAATGTCATTATTTTCATTACGCTATTCCTTAATTACACTGAAAAACTTTTTTCTTTTTATTTAGAAAATTGCACCTGTTTAAGTATTGCTGTAATTTGGGACTAGATATTTTTTACTTGTTTCAAAAAATCTTGGTACATTTTTCCTATTATGTTGGCAGATAATTTTGCCTATTTTACATAATATTTGCCCCATTTTATTGCATTTTTTTCTTTTTTTTGAGAGCTCACTTTTTGCAGTGTATCTGCATGATAAGCAGACAGAAAAAAAAATTCAAAGTTGCCAACAATAGCAATGCCACCCAGTGTGCACCCAGTGCCTTCAGTCTGCGCAGTCTCTGCTGACTGTGGAGGACCAGGTTGTCTGACAAATGATTTGAAAATCTCCTCATGAGGAGAAACCACTGCTCTAATGATAAACATATCAAGTAAACAGCAGTTAGTTAGTTTGCTATAGAGCTGATCTTAGTTAATTTCTTAAATTGTGTGTACAAATAGTCTAAATCTTTAAATTTTTGTCAATATGGACATGCTACACATCATTAGCTCGATTTTAATCTCAGCATTTCAGTCGTATAATTCTTTGACTAAAACCATGAGCATGGGAATATAATTCGTTTACCACAATGTTCAATAACAAAGACAAAAAAAGTGGTTATTCCCTACCTCTTAACCCTTTCACCTCAGCAAGATGGAGTCAAGCAGCTGAGCAAGAAATGGTCCAATAATTATCAAGAAATAAGTAAAAAGTTGCAAGACAATTACTTGGAGATTATGTCTTTGTTGGTGTGCCTGCAACTTTTCTCTGAAAGAGAAAAATAGTGACTGACCTCTTTGGAGCTGTACAAAGATTTTTCTCTCAACTACCACTTTCATTGTGCGATCTCTTTATACAGAGCAAAAGATAATTGTGTTGATGAAGGCTTTTCATTTTTCCCTCCTGAGAGGTGAATCACTGTTTAACAGGGTAATGACTCGTGACTTTAAGCACTGACAGTAGCAGCAGAACCACATGTGGAACCTGACTTTAACACTGGATATTGTTTTCCTAGAAAGATCTCAAGTCATAATGTCGGTGACTTTTTTTAACCGTTTGAACCTGATTGACGCAATAAGGTTGAAAGACTTGCAACCCCTCTTCTGAAACGCATAACTTAGTCAAATTAGAGCACACACACTTCATTTTCTTTCGAGTATTGTATCTTCATGCACAGATGCACCTCATATTTGCATGTGTGCAGACTTTTCTGAGCATGTTGTATCTTCATGCATAGATACGCTGAACAGAATCTTTGAAGACCTCGCCTTATCACAAGTTATCCAGCTGTTGTTTGAACATCCATAGTGGCAAATTTAGCTACTATGATGCTCAACATGCATCTCAAGCCATTGTAAGCCTACAAAAAGTTTTATTAAAATAAAATCTAAGAAGTACATATAGTAAAATAATACTAATAATAAACTTTATTTATAGAGCACTTCTCATACAAGGGATGCTGCTCAAAGTGCTTCACAATAAAAAAAAAGCAACACATAAAATCAAACAAAAAAACAAGATTAGATAATTTAAAGACGGGCAGTGATAAACAAGATATAAAAGTCAATGTTAAACAAACAGAGAACAGTAAAATAGGAGGATTAATATAAAATAATGTTACAAGAATGTCATTAGTAAAAGCAGGACTAAATAAATAGGTTTTCAGCAGTCTTTTAAAACTGTTCAAAGATGGGGCGCACATAGGAGAGCGAGCACTTCATGCTGTGTCCTCGCCGCAGAAGCCACGGGTTTGACTCCCACCTGCAGCCCTTTGCTGCATGCCATCACCTCTCCCTCCCCCTTTCACACTCAACCTGTCCTATATAATAAAAGGAAAAGGCCAAAAAAAATCTTAAAAGAAAAAAAATGTTCACAGAGCCTGCTTCTTTTATAGTTCTTGGTAGGGTATTCCATCATTTTGGAGCATAGTTAACAAAAGCTGTGCTGCCTATTTTCTTGTGTGTATAATTATGTGTATTTAAAAACCCAGCAGCAGAAGATCTGAACACTTATGAAGGGTTATAGAATGAGAAAGAGAGAGGGTCTGCAATTCTCCATTAAACCAGTAGATAATTTCAACAAAAAAATCCATTTCTCCACAAAAAGAAGAAGTGTCATGTCCTTGGTCTGGCAGTGTTATATTTGATATCTAGATGTACAATCTGTTTCCAACATTTCTGCTTTGCTGTGTTTACTGAAGCGAGACACTGCAGGGACAAATATGATCAAAATCATGTGAGGACAAAGGTGGCTGAAGGCTGTTTTTTGGTTTTTGGGGATGAAGGTGACTGTTTTTGTGTGCAGTGTGTGTGTTGGAAAATGTATCCTTATTGGATCCTGCGGCATGTTATGTCAATGTGATCCTGGAATTGAATGCCTGCATTGTAGATGGCATCTAGCTTTCTAAAGCAAGTGTTATATATTTAGTGTTGACAATACAGGTGTTTGAGCTTGAAGGACATTGGGGTGCTGAAGGACCAGTGTGAAGGATTACGTGTCATCTAGCGGTGAAGTTGCAGATTGCAACCAATTGATACTTCTATCGTGTGCCAAGCGTGCAGGAGAATTATGGTAGCTGATGCAAAAATACTAAAGGCCTTATCTAGAGCCAGGATTTGGTTTGTCCATTCTGGGCTACTGTGGAGAAATCGTGGTGCACCGTGGAGGAGGACCCGCTCCCTGTGTAGGTATAAATGGATTATTCCACAGTCACAACACACAACAACTCATAGTTGCAGCTGATAATAAACTAATGAGTATTTTATTCAGTTTATGCCACTATGTCCCCCTAAAACCTTCACAGTGGCCTTTTAAGAGATCATTTTTGGAATACAGTTATGTTTTTGTATTAGGTTTACTCTGCGCTCTTCCTCACCTGAGACTGACGCTGTTGCTGCATGGTGGTCTCTCATCCGATGGTAACATTACCGGAGTGTCATCTATAATGTGTTCTTCCTGTTGATCACTGTCTTTTCAGTCAGGTTTTATTCTCCTTGACCTCGCCATTGCTCTCATTTAGACACGCATTAGTGTCCACAATAAAGAAAATCAAGCAAGGCTCAGTTTAATATTTGGCGCTCTGTGTATTTATAAAGCACCACTCCATATTATCAAGTGTGTCTGATGTAGCTACAGCTGTTAAACTGTTTTTTACTCTGCCTGTGACTGTTGAAGTGTACAGTCTGAACAAATCCTAGAAGAACCGTGAGAGACTTTCAGGGTTGGCCTTCCTGAGTACTAAAAATAAACACGCTCGCAGTGTGGACTGAAATAAGGTAGTATGGGATTTTAGTCATCAGTATGCCATTGGTAGGACTCCCAAATAGCCAGTCCACTCTGGAGTAACTTAGCTAGTGGTCAAAGTTTTTCATTTTTTAATTATCAAAGTGCAAATTTTGGCCTGGACCACAACTGCAAAACAGCACAGAGTGAAAACGGCCTGTCAGACTGGGCCTATATTATAGTTTCAGTATTGAAGGAGGGATACAAGCAGTCACTCATAATTTGGACTACCCTGGTTATGGTTAACATCTGATCTCAGTCATTTCCAATGTGAGGAGTTTCAATCTGAAGCTTTTGTTGTAAACGTAAAGCACAAATGTGGTGAAAAGAAAGAAAACAGGAGCCGAGGAAGAAATGTGTAGTGCAGAAAAATTACAAGCTAAAAATGAAAATTGTTGATGCAAGATGCAGCTAAATGTGTCAAAATGACAAATCTTTTAAGAGCCAAGGTTGCTGTAACCACAGTTAACCAGGTCACCAACAACTGTTGGACTGCTTCAAGGCTTTCTGTGGACGTGAAACAGGACAGTTTACATTTGTTTTGTGGTTTTGAGAAGATGTAAGCCTGTACCTTGGAGTTTGGTTGTTTTTGTTTCCAAATATTTGCTGTTAATAGCCTGCTTGTTATTATTTCTTATTACATATGCAGAGTTTTTATTTGCTCTGTTTATATAGTTCTACATGGTATCTGAGTGTGCATACATATATGTAACTATTTTTTGCACTTTACTGACTGGACACATTGTGGTATAGAGGTTAGTAATACAGTATACTGTGACTTAGTTTACCACACTGGTCTTGTTTTGATTCAAGGCAGTGGTGTTATACAAACTGAGGAGGCAGGTGTCAACAAGAAATGCTAAAGTGTCTTGAAGGTCTACAGCAACATCAGATTCTCTTCATATCACAAAACTGTAGTATTGTTAAAACTTATGCCAAGAAAATGTTCTGCCCGCGCCCTTTGGACTCTCGCACGAAAGGCCTCTCCATCCCAAAGTCCAGGGCTGAATGTCAGTCCCAGTTCTCCTGTGATGCCAGAAGATGTGTACTCTCCTGCAAGCTTGTGAGAGAACAGATACTGTGGTCCTGTTGCTGAGATGAACATGTATTCACAGTTGATTTAGCCTAATCTTTGGTGCTCTTTTTGAGAAATTGATTTAAAATAAAAAAAATAATTTGTCATAAAAGAGAAGCTTATTCTCTACACAGTCGTGTGACAATCTGAGTTGCGTGGGCAAGCTGGCTTTTTACAATAACTTTGATAATTTGAGATCACAAAGACCACTTTTGTAAGTTTGCTTTTATTGTGACATTAACAATATCAATACACATATTTTCTGCCAGTTCCACTTGTCATGTAAATGACAAAGACAAAATGGGATAATAGGAGTGGGAGTGCAGTAAAAATGATTCAGGGGAAGACAGAGATACTGAGGCAGAGACAGAAGACAAAAACGGTTTTGTATTCAGCAAAAACATGAAAGAAAGACTGAGTTGACAATGAGATGACATGATAGAGAGACTGAGAGCCCACCAGCTCAAACCCGTGGTGGATTCATTTAAATCCAAAACTCTATCGTCCCTCCTACTTCTGGGTTATTTCTGTAGCAGGAATATTGCTATATAACCTTTCAGACTGCAGTCAGCCCCCAGCCGCTTCGATAAATAATCAATGAGCCTGAATTATGCACTAATAAAAAGGCTTCTCATTTTGGATTATTTTATTATTAAAGTTTAGATATTTCAAAGTTTTCCCGGGCGCTCGTGGGAGATGTTATGGCCACACTTGGCACATGCAGATTTAGCATAAGGCATTGGGTTTATGGTTTGTTATATGGCTTTAATTCATTTTATTAATTCAAATGATAATGAGGTCTTTAAAATTACATAAAGGCTACCTGGTAATTTTCGATCACCTTTTTCTATTTAAATCAAAAATGGGTTAGGCAAGCAGACAACTTGCCTCGGGGCCTTCAATGTCCCAAGGGGCCCAAAGGACCCAGGTAGTGGGCAGTGGCAGCAGTGTAGCAATTAGTTTTTGGTAAATCAACAATTTTTTCTGGTCCTATGCACCACTAAAGCACAATTAAAAAGTGTTTTTGAAAGGGCCCCAATTTTACCACCTTCAATATTTCAGGTAATGCTTAAATGGTTCATATCCTTAAAACTGCATGGGGTATTTTTACAATGACAGTGTATCGAATAATTTATACCATGGTCTGGGTGATTACCCAGTTCTGAGTGGCTGCAGGATGTCCGTTAAAAAATCATAATGGACACCTACTAAGTAGTTCTGGTGAAACTTGTCTGTTCATCTTTCCAAATTAATATGCTGGCTACATAAGAGTATCAGCCTGTATCTAATATGATTAAGAGTCACAGTCAAAGACTTTATTTAAAATGTTGTCCTTCAGCACCTTGTCCTCTGAACACCACATAATGGAGACTAGAACATGCTGCCGGTACTACACCCCTCTGAACTAAAGCAATCATTCCACATCTCACTCTCATTACTCTCTATCCAACTCGCCGCTTCAGTCTATGGCCGACTGCGGCACATCGATTGTTCATGGAAATCTTGACAGATTTGGGGAAAGTGACATGTTTGGATAGCATGTTTGCATCTTGCTAACATAAGATTTGTTTTCTGGCTAAAAGTTGAGCCACGAGTTCAATGAGCTCAGCAGATGAGAAAAATATTCCGGTCGTCATTTCTAAAGTTTGTCTTATTTATAAGAGTAGTGAGAGTTATGGCTTGTGGAAAAACTTTAGATTTTGATTGGAAAAAGCATAAAACATATATAAATATTCTTACTGTTCATTATCATACTTTAACGGCATCCACGTTGGCCATTAAAGTTCCCATGAAATCTGCTAATGATTTAATGTCTTTCAGCTACTTGTTTTGGCTTTACAGAAGCCACCTTTATGGTTTGGTTTATTTTTATTGCTCCCATAATATAATTTCTAGTTTCAGGCAGCAGCTGATTTCAGACAAAAAGCTGTATAGAGTGGGTGTTTTTTTTTTTTTTTAGCGTTTTGCTGAAAACAGCAACCTTTTGCTGATCAAAATGCTGATTCTGACTCCTCCACCTGCTCTGTTTTTTTTTTTTTTTTAGCTCTTTTTTATATCTTTTACATGGGACATGCTCAGGTCAGTGAGGGCTTCTTTCATTTCAGTCTGGTATAATTTAAAGTCTTTCCTGAAGTTTTTCAATTTGTCCGCAATGTCTTCCGTAAATCTCTGAAGCAGCTGTACCATCCTGCATTCTTCTGAGTTTTGTTTGTTTGAGCTGTCTCTTTTCCACTTTGTTTGATGGCCATGCGACAGTTTCAGAGTGCAGCCTTATAGCCTCCCACAGGCAGTCGTTTAATAATTCTGCTGTAAGTTTCTCCCCAATTTTTAGTGTTTTATCTAACCAAGGGTAATAGGGAGCTTTTGTCTCATATTGTCACTAGCCACATGCTTCCAGGGGATGTCAGAAGACAGAACAGAACAGAATTGCACTAAAGGTGCAAGCCAAAAAAATGAAACACTGACCAAAAATATTCTGAAATACTCCACAGATTTGAAGAGAACTAAAGAGTTTGGTCTTAATTCTCTGTTCACTGTAACAAATTGTTGTCAAAATACAGCAACATTCTCACAGTAATGTACATACATTAAAAAAAAACAACCAAACTAACAGTAAAACACTGTAAATCTTGATGCTTTTTGGAGCCAATATCACATTGTAAACCTCACATTCCACTATAAAATACAATAGTAAATTGAATGTTAAAATACTGTTGAGGTAATTATCTGTAGTGACACTTTAAAATAAGGGTAGGATGCCTGAAACTCCAGCTTCCACTAGTTTACCGTAATTTTAGGCGATAAGTTGTTACAGTGAAATTGATGTGAAAATACAGCCAAATTCTGATGGTAATGTACAGTTTTTCCAAAACACAGTAAAACACAACAAAAATGATGATGCTTTTTTCGCTATTATTACACAGTAAACCTCCAATCCTACTTTAGATTACTGTAATACATTTAACGCTAATATACTGCTGAAGTAATTCATGGTAGGGACAATTTAAAATAACAGCAAATACAGGTGCCAGTAGTTTACCATAATTTTACAGGACAATTTTTGATAGTGGTAATGGCTTTTACATAGACATAGTCATTTGTTGATATAAACATGGTGATTATAACAGCTTTAAACATATTTTGGTTTATTAAATTTTTGACAAACCAACCAACATATGGCAAAACTTTGGCAAGAGTGAATTCCAGAGTCAAAATACTTGTTATTTTGGCACTCTGGGCAACATGGGTTGGGAGACTTTGTGTTTTGGTAACCTGATAACACTTTCATACTTCATTAATTATTACTGAATGTAAATGCACTCATATAGCAATTTGCACTTTGCAGGGGCAAACATGCACCTGTTTCTGTAGAAAAGTTGACAGTTTTAATAAGCAAGGACTGAACATGTGAAATGGTTTAAAAACAAACACAAGTCAATGTTTTCATTTTTTACTCTATTCTGAACAGATGCATTAATCTCAGCTGCCAGAAGCATTTGCTCATTAATTAAAAACTGCTCTTTAAACACTGTGACACATTTGGCTGTCATGTGAAGTGGACTTGTAGGAATTTCATAATGACATTAGATGAATGGAGGAAGTTCCCAATCCCTCCAGCTCCTTCTGCATCCTCTGTCTTTGTACATTCCATCCCAAAGAGATTGTGCAATCACGAAACAGCTTTGTGTGTCTAAGTAGACGCATGTCTGTGCATTTTCTCCCCAAGCTGACCCACCCACTCCTCACATCTCTCCCCGCTCTCATCAGCGCTAAAGGTGGAGCCAAGAGAACCATACAGAACACACCATATGCTGCTTGCAGTAATCGGCTCATTAGGTGCCAGCCTACTTAGTCTCTGCCTGAGATGTGAAATATCATGACAGCCAGATGCATCTTGTACTCTCACACAAGCACAAACAAACAAACACGCACACATGTGCAGACACAAACGCAGTAACACATACAAAAAGTAAAATCTGCTGTCCGCACGCAGATATGTAGACACTTAAACTATGGCGTGCATTAAGCGCCTCCTGGTCTCATGGTCCATAATTACCATATCACCTTGTCAGTGTCTGTGATTCACACCACTTCATCCCCTCAGAGTGATGTGCAACCTTAGGTTCGGCCCTGGTCTCTCACTCTATCGCTTTGAACCATTGTGTCCATTGCACACATCTGATTTTTCAAAGGGCTTTGGAGTGATGTGTTGTGATGGCTCTTTGGTTTTCTGCATTTGTGCATGAGAAAATGGCATTGATGGAATAACTGAGCATTTTTGGAAATACTTTAATCATGCTCCTTCCTTTCTGAGACTGAAATGAAGAGATCTAAATCAGTATATTGATTGTGTGACACTGATTTTTTTGGCTGGCTTTGAGAAAGCTGTAAACACAAAATTTAAACTTAACATATTATCACCTGAAAAAGTTGCTAAGGCTAACAGATTAGCAAGGATTTAGCAGACTGGGAGCAACTAAAGTTGGAGTTGAGTTTTTAGTCCAATATTCACTCTCTTTTCAGCATTTTGTTTTTTGTCTTTATGCTTAAAATTACATTCAGAGATGACGACCGACGGAGCCTTTTTTCTGTTCTCTGCATCCATTTTTGTGCACTTTGTACAGACAAAGTGGAGCAGTACATGGGGAGATTGTGGGGCAGTGTAGCCTAGTTATTGGTTTTTCTTACGTTATTTATAACAGTTTTACACTAAAACAAAACAACAGAATCATTCATATTTCAATCAGGAAGAAAAGGATAATATTCAAATAAATAAAAGCACACCTATTGTAATGATACCAAAACAACCCCCCCGACCCCCCTCACAAGAAAAGAAACAAAAAGCAAAATGAAGATAATAACCAAACCAAACAAAACAAAAAAAGTGTAGTGTGTAGCATAGTTCAAGTGAAATCTGACCGTAGGAGACGAAGAAGAAATTTAAATAATGGCAGAACCAGAAGAAAAACTTTTTTTTACTGAGGGTGGCCCAAATGGGGCACTGACCTATGCAGAGGTGGCATGAAGTATGAACGCTGCTGCGAGTACGCGCGTCAGCACAGCTTTAATATACCATTTCTGTCTCCACTTTCATACCTACTTGAATTACTAATATTGTAGTGTCTTTCTTCCTGTTTATAGCTTAGTTTAATAGATAAATAGACCTACCAATCCTAAAACAACAGAGTCACACCATGCAAATATAAAATTTATTTTATAAAAGTTAACTTTATTAAAGAAATTGTTTCTCCAAAACTAAATAGTACAATAGCAAGTGTCAGCTAAATTTGAATAAGTAAGCCTGTGTGAACAAACTTTGTTAATAGTTGTTCAGTGTTCCGTTTAAGAGTAAATAAACAAAAAATATTTTAATTGTAAAACACTTCAATTTTACTGAGAACATAGCCAGTCATAATGGGGTGGCACCCGGGGTGGCCAATCAGACTTTGGCGGTGGTCTGTGCCACCCCAGGCCACTCCCTAGATACGCCCCAGGGCAGAGCAGAACAAATTGGTAATATATGATGAAATTAGTGAAAAGAATTCTCCGTCAGCATGGAGGGACGTATACAATCGCTGCACAGACCACCATCGTTCAAGCTGTGTGAAACTTTCCACATCGCCCTCTAGTGCCATCTATTGGCTGTATCTATTGTCCATGCCATTGTAAAGGACACATATAAAGGGTAGTTCTTGGACCTTGTGCTGTGTTTTGATAGTGGCTCAGTACTTCCTCAGAGCTTCCTGTCTTTGTGTTTTTGTGAGAAACTGAATGTTGATGATAGACTTAAACTTTTTCTCTTCTGTAAGACAACTGTGACCTCTCGCTGTGTCCAATCTATATCTCTCATAAAACAAGTAGTCATCAACAAAACAGACTGTCCCAAAATAGTTTGTGTCTTCCCAGCCTGATGAAAGGATCAGATCAGGGACAGTTTTGATAAACAATTTCTCATCAGACACTTGTGTCCATGCTGTGACATGCACAGCAGGCCATGACCACACAGCTTTATATGAGCCTGCACAAGTATTGGAACACAGAAGATGAATAGAAATGTAGAAATAAACATGAGAAAAATAGCTGCAGCTCTGGCTTCCAGTCTAAGGTAGTGATTAAACATAGAGGCTGGAGGCTACCAGCATTATCTCAATGAATAAATCAGACACATTCATGTACTGCAGACACAGAATAGACCCTATAGATATGTCTGATAGACTCATATCTTGACATTCTTGTTGCAAATTTAGATGCATTATGAATTTGTTCTGGCTTCTCTTTCGTGACTTGATTGTCTGATGTCTTTGATGTTGATTTGGTGCATCAAGGTCAAAGTTGTGACCTTATTTAAAGACATTAATACAATTTGATTTTTCTGTGTTAATGACATCAAGTAAATGTTGGTTGAGGATAACACCTGGGTTCTTGGGCTGTATTTACCTAATGAGCCATCGTTTATCACCATTTATTCTCCTCTCAATAAAACCGTTAAATCTCTTGTGCATTTGAATTTAAGTGTGACAGTATACGTCTGTGGTTTGCCTCTCAATTGGTCAGCATATGGCTGGTTTGACACCATCGATGCATCATTTGAAAGAAGGAGGAGGCTCGGCAGAAACATGTCGCATTGGAAAAAAAGCATGAAGGCACAGACGAGTGTTTAAAATGCCTGGGCAGTAATGCAAGCATCTGAAAAGCAATTGATTCGGCCACCACTGCTGTCGGAGACACAATTTCATCTGCTTACCTCCGTTTCAGCACGAGGCACGATGATGAAGAAAGGGGACAGTAACGGAGTGGCGAGGTCCCAAACACATTAGCCCGCCTCACCTCTCTCATTTTAAACAGTTCCATTTACATCCCATCATATCGTCACTGAACTTAGGGTTTTAATTTTGTTCTTAGTTTTGCTGTTTTATATTATTCACATTCAGGTTGGTCGCCAGGGACGGTCAAAGGGTACAGATGGGATCTTAAATGGTTTAAATTAAATTAAACAGTTCATTTTCTGACTTATACTACTGATAATACAAGTTATATGTGTTTGCAATACTTTACTTTTACCATTAAAACACATCTTGTTATCTGATCTTCCACTCCTCGCAGTTATTGTCAACTCGACCAGCCATTTTCACTATTACAGCGGGGGTCAGATGCTCAGAACATACATGTGACAAAGGTGAGGAGCTGGGCGACTAATAAATATGGTGGCTCAGGCTCAGGTTCAAAGCCAGAGTGAAAATACTGATTATATGACACTAGACAACCCGAGGCATCGATTGGTACCAGCCATAGATTGTATAAAATATGGCAGTAGCTATTGCCCTTAAATATGTGTAAGTTTCCCTCCTCCCCCTGTTTTTTTTTTTCCTCGCCCTCACCCTCTGAGTGAGGGACACTTCTTGGACTACTTCCTGTCCAAAAATTAAAAGGTGACTTAATACAAGGCTGAAAAGCATTGTTTCACCACACTCAGGATCACAGAACAATGGGCCCTTAGGCTCAGATATGCAAATGGCCCCACCACATCTTCTATATAGGCGTAAGACATACAAACTGTGGAGGATTTGCCAGGTGTTTTTTTTTTTAGTTTTGTATGGTTTTGTAGTTCTAATGCATCTTTTTGTGGTTAAGTGTCTCTGTGGTAACCTTGTAGTAGTTTTGCATCTATTTGTATTTATTGTGTGTCTTTTTTCAGTTCTGTTGTGTCTCTTTGTGGTCCTTTTGAGTTTCTAGTCATTATTTTGTTAATGTGAGGGGCATTTTGCAGTCAAAGGCCACTTTGGGCGTGTGCCTGGCCTGTTAGGAGTCTAGATACAATAGGGATGTTTGTGATTATGCCTGTATTTATTGTTCTGTATACATTGACGTGTATCCTGCTCATGTGATTGGTCACATGACTGTTCACATACCTATTTAAGATTATGTATCACCGTGCAAATCTAGTCTAATGAAGAGCTGTCTTGCCTGAAACTTCACTTTGGTGCATTAAATAAGTGTTAACTGCAGTGTGCAAACCATTTTTAGCCTATTTACTTTTCACTCACGTTTGGTTCAGCACCAGCTCCAAGTTTGTATTGGATGTGCGCGCATGCTTTTGCTTTTGTTCAGTAATCCATCCATGCCCAGGGTGGTGGTTTAGATGTCATTAAAAGTCTGAATCTGTAATCACACCCAAAAGTTATGTCATAGTGTACTGACACATACTGAGGTACACTTTGTACATAATGTCAGCAAGGTGAGAATTGAAACCACTGGAGATTGGCAAAAGAGGATTTTTCTGGTTAAATTGCTTTTAAAAGCTTGGCAGCCAAATGCTTTTTGGCATGGAGGTGAATGTGACAGCTTCACTGTGGCCCATTGTGGGTCCACTGCTGTTGACAAAGCCACCTAAACAGGAAGAGGGGGCAGTATGCCACTTCTAAATTTTTAACAGTTTTTAATTTTGGTATAATATGGTATGCTTGTACATAAATATCAGAGTTAAAACATGGAATAGAATTCATATAACCTCTCGGCATGAGTCCTGCATCTTTTTTCAGTACTACAATGTCCTGAAAAAGAAAAAAAAATCAATGTGAAGCCCGGCATTTGTAATATTTGGATTTGGTCACCAAAGTTCAAAGCTACCTCTCCAAAAAGAATTATAACCCTCACAGAGGCTCAGCAGAATACATAGGAGATAAGTAAAAAGGAAAAGGTTACGTGTGTGTCAGTAGCAGCTTTTAACATCTTTCACATCCCCCGCAGATCCAGGATTAGATGGTTTTGAAGATTATCGAGATGCCTGATTTCTAAGACCTAAGAACTGTGTAGAAAGGACCTTTACTGAAGGTAAGTGCTCCATGCACTGCCATACACACACACACAAACACAAACACACACACACACACACACACACACACACACTCCCTGACAAGCACGTATGCCATATACAGTATATATACACAGCCTTTAAGAGCATGACTCATTCTCTTGGCCCTGCTGTAGGCTCAGGTTTCTTTTCCACACCGCTGCTCTCAGTCGTGCTTCTTTTTTACATGCTTTACTTACATGAGAATAATATTCCATTGGGAACTTTCATTCCCTGGAGTGAGGGCTTTTGGATCTCACCTGGTTCAGATCATCCTTTATGTGCAGAGTTGTTTCTATTGTTGCAAGGTTCCCTCAGTTGCTCAAGTTTCTGCTCACCCCAAGTTTTGTAGTTTTGAAACAATTAGTTTTTAAATCAAACAGTTGATCAACAGAAAATTATTTGTCAATAGTTTGAAGAGAAAAGGTTTAAAATGATCATTAAATTCATTTAAAATTAGTTAGTAGTAAGTAGTAAGTAGTAAGTAGTAAACTCAACATTAACAATATGTACTACATAAGTGTTTATGTTGACTGTACCAGCAAGGAGAAACATTCACGGTATTAGTTACCTTTATATAATACTTTGTTTTGTGTATAATCTTTTGTGGCATTCTTGCTGCATGGATTACATATACTCAGTGGAGGAATGTTACTAAGTACATTTACTCAAGTACTGTGTGGATGTACTAAATTGTAAGTACTTTTACTGTGCATGAGTATTTTATTCTACACCACTTTCTAAATATTGTACTTTTTACTACACTACAATTATTTGATCATTTTAATTGCTACCTACTTTATGAATTAGGATTTTTGTACACAAACCACATGAAAATATACAAGTACAACTGAAATTATTCAGTCAGTTGATAAGAAAATTAATTGGAAACTGTTTACATAGTTTGTCAATTATCATGTAAAAACATTTAATGGTTTCAGCTTGCAACATATATACAATAATATATAATACTGCTTTTCCTTTTAATTTTTTTTGACTTACTAAGCAGATTTGCATTTTTTGCATGAGTATTTTTACTTTTAATATCTTAATACAATTTTTCTTATTGTACTTATGTACCTTTAATTAAGTACCGTTTTCTATGCAGCACTGTTACTTTGTTCCTAACAAATTATTTTTATTTTTTGTGATATTAGATATTAGTAATTTTACATAAGTAAATGAGTACTTCACCACTGCATTTATTAACAGTGTTTTGTATTAAAGCATGTGCTACATAGACAGTCATCTTTGACTTTTTCATTCAAAACACATTTTTTTTTTTTTTTTTTGCTGTTGCAAAATAGTGGTATATAAACATATACAGTTTTTTCATACATGGAATATAATGTTTACATGCTCAAACACATAAACAGACACTCCAAAAACCCGTTCATGATTGGGTTATTAATGTCAATGTAAACGCACTTAATGAGAGCAGTGAGACTGAACCAGCTAAGTCGCAGCTGTAAAATTGAAAGGAGTGAAAAACACCCTACAGAGCTGAGGAAAAACTACAGTCAGGTGATGATTCTCTGTGGGTTTATCACATTATCACATGTCATGATAATTTCATCCATTGTTGATATGAAAATATTGAATGTCGCAGCTTTAAATTTGCAGAGCTCTTTGTTGATAATGAATGGATTTGAAGTATTAGAAATACTCTTCCATTGCCCTTTTTGTTCTCTGGGTTCTTCCCTGAGGCTGCCCACTTCCTAAAAGGTTAACATGGGTCAGTAAAGTTCCCCGCTGAGAACAAAAAAGTATAACTTAAGGTTTTGCTTTACTTTGCAGAGATTGTGGAAGAGTCCCGCTAGAGGCTGCAACTGCAAAGTGATGTTCATTAACTAGACGTTGTGTCTGCTTTTTTGTCCTGTCTGTGCTTTGTAACATAAAATGAAAATGTCACGTATCACACAAGAATAGTTTTTCACTCATCAAAGTGAATTTATCCCCATAATGTCATGTCTGAGGTCGCAGGACATCATAGCCCCTCTCCACTATCATTTCACATCCACGGCTTGATGTAGCCCATGCAGCTTTGCCCGGCTTTACTCGTGGCTTTTGCTCGCCCTGTTGCCAGACTTGCAGCAGATTGCATCAATGCCACCACATCCCCTTCTGCCAAAATCATTGTTCTGTTTGTCAGTTGTTATTTTACTCTGCCTGATTTTGTCTGGTAATGCTGTTCTTCAGGGTTGGGTGGACTTCCACACTTCCACGTGTAGGCCCTCTATCTGCAAGGAAGCTGAAATGAGAGCCGGGTCCATATCCGATTTGCCTCAGTAATTTAATCATGCGAATGTTCAGTGCTGAGATTGGAAAACACAAGCAGCATCATCCCTGACATAAACCCATGTGAGATTAGGCTGGGAGATTTGTTACCACAATACTTTTGGCTACGTTGAGAGAAATGCTGTGATAATACAGTCTATGCGGATCAGAAAACAGAGGGGCGACAGAGAGAGCATGTGATAGAGAAAGACACAGAGACATAAGACCGACAGACTGATTGTGAGTGTGTGGGTAAGTCCTGTATGAGATGTTGTGACATGAACCTATTTACAGGTTGTCGCATGTAGTAGGATTGAAGTGGAGTTTTATTTACCTGTATGGAAATAATGAAAATGGAAAGGCACCAGAGATGGAGCATGATGCCCTATCATCTTCCTCTTCTATCACACGTAAGCACACACAGACATACAAACCATTGCTGCCCTTCAGCATGTTTGCTGTTGTTGAGACCGTATCGCAGAAAGGATGCAAAGGACACAAACTCAATTTTACTTGATCCTCTTTGAGCACAGTGGATTTTTCTCAGCTAAGAAGGAGTAGTAAGTGAGGGAAGAGTTCTTTTGTGCAATTTTACAATGCCCCACGTAGAGGCTCAACACAATAAACTGTAGTCCAGGTTATCTAACTCATTCAGTATTGCAATACATTGCTACAGTGTGCAGGCTTGGCTTGATTTTCAGTAGTCGCTTTTTTCAGTCCTGTGGTGAATTATCTGTCATCCGTTTGAGATGACGTCGTCAGTCAGAGCTGCTGAGCAGACATCCCTGTTGCTGACACAATCCATTTATTCCAATTCCAAGTCAAACAGCCTGTTTTTGAAACTGTTCACCACAATGTGGTACAATACTGTGGAATGCAGTGGTAGAAATAGGATGCATGGGTGGCACTGGGTTGAAATTGTCACCCACCACAACAAAGAACTGAGCTTGAAATCAAGCAGCAACCTCAAGGGCTTAAAAATGAAGTCAATGCAGAAGTGCTGAAAACTGCAATTGCTTGAATGACCACTTGAGGCTTGCTCCAAAAGAGAGGCAACCCCCATAGACAACATTGTTAAAATGCCCACCTTTACATGTTTACAACCTGATATAAAAATAGCTATATAATATATAGCTATGTAATAGCTTGGTCTTAATAGCTAATTTCAACATTCATGAAGACTGTACAAGGGGTGAATTTTTATTTAACTCACCCTTTTACATTTTTACTAATGCTTAAAGTTATGCATATTTAAGGGCGGGCCCACTAGAGTGACTGGCTGTCAGATTCACCTTTCCCTCCTACCCAACCCTACTATCCTGTTTAAATATGGCAGCCTATTCTCATTCCCAAGTCATCAAATACTGCCGCTTTTGTAGTGTTATAATGCCGCTGCTCAGCCAGATGGCACCTGGTGCAGCAGTATGATATGCAGACATGCGGCGGCAGTTGATAACGAGGCCAGACGGAACCTCAGGCCTTGTGATACGCCGCTGGATGGCATCAAGTGAAATGCTGCCAGTAATTACATCATAAAATGAGCTAGAAGGTCCCTATAGGATGGGAGGGAGGGGTAGTGAATGGGCCCAACAAACCGTAATCCTAACCCTGCGCTTTTGTTGACATCCCGGCGTTGGTTTCAGCTTCTCCGAATGTCAGCAGCAGACGCAGGAGATTACCTAGAACATATGATGTAGACCCGGAAGTCTACCGACAAAGCAACAATATGAGACAACTTAGGATGAGTTTGTGTTGAATATGGTCACTCCTTGCTCCAAAAACCCAAGATAGCCATACCATAAATGCTGATACGAAGCTTCGGAACAGCAGTCTACAAACTTCAAAATGAGTCACGTTACATCTATTATTTTACACAGTCTGTGATTGAATTGCTGGCAGTGGTTTCTAAATGTATGTTGTGTTTCAGCTAATACAATAGGCAATGTGTGTGGGTGGGAATCCAGTGAGGGATCATGTGCATTTAACGAGCATCTTCTCGATGTTGGTTTGGGCACCCACATGGAGAAGGTGCACACATTGACATTAAATGCACAGTGATGGGCATAAAAAGTACAGTATATAGAGGACTAAAGTTCAAACCCACAACTTCAGTATTCATCTGGGAGATGGGAAAACAGGAAGAAAACATAAAAAAGAAATGCTGTGGCAAAAAAAGAAACCAAATAAAGTATACAACCTAATGCCAACAAGCAGGCATATATGTAAATAGAGGGGTAACACTCTCACCCTGCTCTGCTGTGTTTGTGGGTGGGAGTCCACTGAGGGATCATGTCCCTGAATTGTATTGGTTGGGCAGGACGCCTCCACAGAGAAGATGTGTAGGGAAATAGACAATCAAAACTAGGAAAACTAGTAGGAAATTTAGGAAAAAAGAAAAACGTTATTGTGTCACAAATGTACAATACAGGAAGAACCAAAAGCAAAATGCAAGAAATGCGCAAAAACAAACAGCAAACAAGCAAGCATAAAATGTAAATAATAGAAGGGTAAAGTGCTCACCCACAGCAGCAGCATTTGTAGATATAAAGTCAGTGAGGGATCATGTCCTTTTCACAGTGCTACAACTTCTGCTGGTTGTCTGAGCACTCAGTGGATAATGCAAGTTTGATCAGTGTTTTCCAAAACCCAAAATGACGTCCTCAGATGTCCCGCAATGATTTAATAAATGGATGATTTGTCCAAAAAAAGTCTTAAATTTGGATAAAAATGACCTTAAAATGGTCTTAAAAGGCACTGAATGTAAGTGTCTGATACCTGCAGACACCATGGTCTAATATCATAGAGGATTTAATTTTTTTGTTTTTATTTCTTAAAATAATCTCATATATGACTTCACTTATATAAACTCACATATAAATAGCATTTCGGGGTGGAGCTACAGTGTAGAGCAAAATATGAATAAATAGTCTCAAATTTTATTCAATAAAAGCCAGTGGCAAACACAGAAGTGTGACGGGAAGCCAGTGAGGGTTCATGTCCTACTTGCTGCAGCAGCCAAGTCTGACAGAAAAACAAACAAACTATGACAAATGTGCAACACAGAGTAATTAAGCAAGCATGACATGTATTTATGTAGAGAGCCCGCAAATTGAGAATTTCTCTTTAAAAGAAACAAAATCAAACAGATGTCACACAACCATTTCATGGTCCTCTGGGTGACAAATACTGTACAGTATGTGAATCAGTGCTTCCCCAAGAGATGCATACAGTGTATGTAACAGTGTAATCCCATGACTAGTTATATATGCAGTACCATAACATGTCAATCTTAACCTGCAACAGTGTGCCTTTTTTATGTGTGAAGAAGTTTTGGATGCAGTTTGGTGGCACAAAACCATTCAGCTATCAGACTGTGGACACAGAGACAGCATCTGTTGGCAGGAGAAATTCACTGGGAATCACTGCTAATAGTGAATAAGATTATTATTATTTTAAGTAATGTTTAAATGGAGCTTGCACAAGTTTCACTCTTTAATGTCCATACAAATTTTGTGAACCTGTGAAACATATTTTCTAAAGTAATTTATGATAAAATATTGCAGCAGAAGTGAGCATATGTGCAATAAGTAATCAATTTCACCAGTCATGCATGCAGTGATTTTTAATGTTCAAGCAAGATTTTCATTTGAAAAACAAATGTCAGTGCAGTGCTTTATGTAATCTGAAATGCTTTGGAGCCACATTAAAGTAAATTTTGGTGGCATTATCATCTCTTTAAGTGTTTGGTAAATGATTTTTATATAGACATTTATATAGCACTTTCTAGTCTAACGGCACGTTCACACTGGACACAGAAACACCCCGATATGTGAATTTACGCGTGTGCAGTCACCTAGCCGTTCATACCAAAAATGCATTTCTACACACCAGCCAGCAAGCGATTCTGCTCCTCTGCTCTTGTCTTATCAAATGTCCTTAACCCCTTTTCACACGTGCAATGCAAACCTGAAATTATCTACACATTACCTGAAGGAGCTGTATGTGAGAACACAAATGTCCTAATCAGTTGGATCAGACATTATAAGAACTTTATAGGCTGCCAGCCATCATGAACAAAGTTTGTGCCCACAAAATGTCAAACTGGAGAGATGACGAGAATTTTGGTAAATCAGATCCCAAAACTGAAAAACGCTGCAGAGCGTCCTGTTTGAACAGCCCAATGAACCTGTAAGGAAGCGGGCTAATAATTGGTGCGCTTGGCAGCTCATTGTTGTCCAGTTTGAACCAGGCTTTAGCAACCATCTAAAGCAATTTACAACACAAGCATTCACCCATTCGTACATTGTTGGCAGAGGCTACCATGCAAGATGCCACTGGCTTATAAGGTCTGATAACAATTCACAGCCTTCTTGCCACAAATGTAGATTCCAGAGACCAGAATCGAACCACCGGCCCTCTGATTAGTGGACAACAGCTCTAACTCCTGAGCCACTGCGGCTCTATTTGTATTTAAGTAGAATTAGGATTTCCGTGGCATGAAATAAAGAAAAATATTTTCATTTTTCATTCTGTATGAACCTATACCCTCAAACGCCGGCCATTATACACACACTTTGACTTCACAGGGGTGTTTTTAGGCCTAAATGTTCCGTGTCCTCTTTTGATCACTAGTTGATGACTTGCATTTGATGCTTTTAGGTTCATCATTAATTCATTAGATGGAGAGTCAGAGGACCTACATGGGGAAAATAAATCAGTGGATATTAGCCCGTCGTTCAGTGCTGTAGGAAGCCTCAAGGGTTCCACTTACTTTGACATCATCCTAGCATTCATTGGTTTGGCTTTATCAGGCGAAAGTTATAGATTGAAAAGGAAAGCAGTGGAAATTGAGAATTAAATTTATCCACATTCAGACATACATGGTTTCATCTATCTCTCACCTTATTTTTATGTTTCATTTTTTCATGTTTTCAAAGATTTAAATGTCTGCTGGTTAAAAAAGCCAGTCCTGTTTTAGGCAGAAACAAACCTCTATGCACAATATGTTTCAAATTAAACAAAATGAGCAAATTAGTTACCAGAAGTAATTAATCGAGAATCATACTATTTAAAATATTTCTCATTGTCATCAATTAATCAAGATATCATTCTTTTTTTTATATTTCTCACTGTCCCTAAGCGAAAGTAGGGGATTACAATTTGAAATTCACTGAATACATTACAGAATCCAATCCCAGTAAGGCTCTGTAACTTTGTCATTTGGGGGTCATAATATGGTAAATGAACTGCATTTATGTAGTGCTTTTCTAGTCTTAGCAAACCCTTTATAGCCTCTCTCAGAACAGGCACCATTCACTCCATGCACGCACGTATGCACGCGCGTACACACACGCGCGCGTACACACACACACTCACTCCTTTTTCCGAGGACACTTCAACATGTATAAACAAAGGTTATAATGCAATATAAGACACTAATGCAATTTGAGGCACTACTATTTTGGTTGGCAAAAGTGACTAAATATACTAGTACCAAATATTACTAGTCTAATTTTATTATATTTAAGCACATCTGAATTACAACATTTAACACAGTAAGTACAACCTGAGAGGTTTCAATATATCACAACCTTAGTTGAGTAGATGCAAGGGATTCTGAGGTATAAAGTTTGGTTTTAAAACATATACTTAAGTATACTTTTTTATTTGTTGGGTTTTATTGTTTCTTTGGGTAGCATGGAGTTGGAGCGAAGGGATATGGGGGTATGATGATGTTCAGTATACTCAGTATTCAATTGGGCAGTTTTACACCCAGTAGGGTGTTTCATTGTGTAGGGTAAAATGGGTGGTATCTGGTCTGGTTTACCATGAGTTGGGCTGGCTTTTATATACATTAAAAATTAAAAATATATATTCTCAAATTGTATTTCTTAGCAATGCAAGCACATCTAGTCACTTTGATGCATCTTTTTTTTTCATTCATCTCAGAGGAGATATGAGTTACCGTCTACCCACACATACTGTAGTATTTATGCAAATCTGCATTTTCATTGTAACAGAAACCTCTAGGCCAATGCTCACAATATTACAGCATCATTATTTGTTTGGCTTTTTGATAGCATGGGATTGCATGTACTTCTTTCTTCTCTCTCTGAAGCTTTCACAGCTGTCTTCCTGTGTGTGTGTGTGTGTGTGTGTGTGTGTGTGCGTGTGTGTGTGTGTGTGTGTATGTGTGTGTGTGTGTGCGCTTGGTGGTAGGTGGGTGGGGGCATTTTTAGTTGAAACTGCAAAAGCCGGTTGCAATTTACCATGGAAGATGGAACATTTTTTTTTGTTGATATTTGTTTGGCCCCTTCATCTTTTTCTTTATTTTTATGGCAGAGAGCAGAAATGGAAAACAGTTAAATAATTACAGTGTATGATATAGCTATCTACATGCATTCCTGCGCACTTTTGGGCACTTGAATTGTTTTTTATCATTATGTCATATGGGCTACAGTTCAGAAAATAAAACAGTCACAACACTTAAAAGGATAATCTTTAGTTGTTTCATAATTTTTAAGTCACAAACTGTACGATTTCTAAATTAGAGCACATATACCACCACTACATATAATCAACTATGTCCGAAGCAAATGACAATCAGGAAATGCTGCGTTTGTTAGCTGTGGCTTTCAAAATAAAAGCCTCAGCTTGTACATTGGATTTTACTGTCATTTGTAATGCACTGTTTATAATTTAGCACAACATACAAACTAAATTCCCATTTTTTAAAGCACTGATAAAGTTAAGCGTAGTGAACTGCAGTCTCAACAGAGTAAGACTGCATCACATCAAACCGCCCACTCTGTATCTGTTGCGGCGTGTGTGTTTTGTATTACACATGCAACATATCCCTAAATAATTACACCATTAATAGATGGAGACGGCTAGAATAACACACATGTGGTTTGTGAATGTGATCGGGTGGCGCTGCAGCACTCATGCTTCCTTTATCCTCCTGTGCCTGAGGCTGCTGTGTGAGAGACATCATGTCCCAGCTGGATGTCACTTGGTGGGGGACAGTGTCTGTCCCTGCAGGCTGTGGCTCCTCGTGCCACATCCATGCACAGCATAAGTTAAAATGCTCCAACATGTAAGTTTAAAACAAAATGTAGCTAATTAGTTGTTTTGGGGTCAAATATGCTTTTCTTTATAGGTATCATTCTACCATTTTTTGGGAAAATGTTGTGAGAGTTGTGAATGCATGCATAGAGGAAACCAATAATGACATTTAGTTGGACTCTCGGAGGTACAGTTGGGTAAAAAATGTTGTGAATATGGCTCCAGGTTTTGGCAAGTGAATCAGAGGACCTCTGACGTGTGTCAGTCACATGCTAAAAGGCCTACAGGTTCGTTTGGGTCTGTAAATCCTGTATAAAGGCTTGTGACGAATGCAAGAGTCAAAATTCTGTCTATGAACCCATCTCTGGCACCCCAATGTCATACACACATGTGTCTGCAGGCTTTTTTTTCTGGAGAATAAGTAAAGGATGCCCTTTGACTACTTAAAGGGATAGTTTTGGTTTCTTAAAGTGAGATTGTATGAGGTACGTAGCCATAGTCAGTGTATTACATACTTTGGATGTCAGTCGGCACACCTCCAGTTTGGAGAAGCAGGCTCGAGTCCAACCCGCAACTGCTCGGCTGGAGGCCTCAACAAAAGGTTTTATAGTCTCCAAGAAAATAAACAAAAATATATCATCAATATCAGTGTAAGCGTACGCTACATGGAGAATATTTTAATCACCGTCAGACATGATTTCTGCTGGGGAAATGAAGCTGGTTATACTCTTCTCTTCAAAGCCAGATTCCATAGAGAAAAACAGTGATTTAACTTGCAAAACGAAAGAGCTGCCCTTCTACCGCTGTACAAATCTATTATTTAGTTGTTGTTGTTGTGTAACTTTGGCGTTTTAAAAAGTTAGAGTAAACAAAGTCACAAAAAAACAATAACTAACTGATCAAAGCAGCGGTACGTGGCAGCTCCCTTATTTACTACATTACAGATTTTGTCAGTGGAGACTGGTGGCTTTGACGGCACATAAGTGGGGAACTGAAGCCCTTAACATCTGTTGCAAAATTCCTGTCAAAAAAGTAAATTGCTTACTTTCTGTTGTGTTATTCCCTTCTGCAAACTGGAGGCGTGCTGACAGACATATACTGTTTGTAAAACAGCAAAAAGGATACAGACTAACAAATGGATAACCACTGGATATAAAAACATGTTCTCATCCAAAGTCATCACATTATGCCGCTTTGTCAGTGGACTGCCTGCCTATTTAATACGCTCCAGGTATCCTCCTGCGTCTGCTGTTCATGTTTCAGAGTGCCGCAGCCAATGCCGAGACGCCCACAAAAGCACATGGTTAGGTTCAATAAAAAACAACATGGTTTGACTCTACATTCATATGGGAAGCACACACTGAACTCCCGGGTGAAAGTCCAGCGTTTGATTCCACCACCAATCCCTTCCACCCTCCAGGGACCTTTGTGCTGCCTATATTACAGCTTTACCGGCAGGATTTTAAATTGTTGCTGTCTAGTGGTGTATCATAACATTATGTCCAGCTTTGTTAAAAAATCATGTCCCCTAGCGGCATATCATATGAACATGAAAGGTGGCTTTTTGCTACACTATCTGACACCAAAATCACTGACAAAGCGGTAGTATTTACTGACTTTGAAAGAGAACCAGCTCAATAAAACCCCACTCCAAAAGATTTAAACTATACCTTTAAAAGTGCTTCAAAAGACACAATTTCTGCTCTCATTTCCCCTATAAGATGATGGTAATTTGTTGGTTTTGTTATCACTTGGGTTGTGGTACAATCTATTGTTTAAAGACTAAGAAACATTCGTGTTTCGCGTTTCAAACTGTACTACTTTTGGTCCACTGTATAATATTATTAACAGAGCTAATGCAGGGTAGGACAGGATAATTACACAGAGGATATTAGTTAGCTTTTGCTCCTTCATTTGGGTAAAAATCTATGTCTCTCATATTAAAAATTTAAAATTAGTTCTTTCTTTCAGCTTGCTCTAATTGATTTGCTTTCCTCCTCTCTGCTTTAAATGCACAGTTGTCTATCCTATAAAATTATTTCTAGCAGCCTTGCTTCTCTGCTCCTCTCCCACACATGCTACCGCCTGGCCAAGTTTGTGTTCCAGAGGTTCAGACTGTTACAGCTGTGATTGAAATTTTTTTATGTTGCGAGAAAGATAATGGAACTGTAGGAGGGAGCGCGGGTGACAGCTACTGTTACCAAGATACTCTGAGGCTGAACGCTGTTGTGGAATTGAGATGATTTCAGTCTGCAGTAATGGTCCTCATCCTGCCCGCCTGTGATTCTCTTGTTTCACACGACTCACTCACTCGCTCCTTCTGTCTCTGTCATCTCTGACTCCGATGCCGGGGCCGCTCATTAGCCCGCTATTAAAGGACAAAGGCGGACCCGGGCATTGTGCATGATATGCAACCGTTGCCACGGTTACTGGGAGCCCATCCTGTTAATATCAATCAAAATGGCAACCTGTAGATGTCGCTAGTCCCCTGCTGGGCGTGCGGTGGCATTCAGATGCATTATGCTGATTATAAACAGCCATAATTGTGATTGCTTTGGTTGGCCCTTTGGTCCATCAGGGTCCCATGGTCTGCCCGTGGTCTTTGCCTCTCTCATATTGAGATTGCATTTATTTGTGTCCCGCTAATTTACAATGCAGCCATAAAAATTTGTCTCCTTTTTTTCATTTGCTCTTTCTTCTCTTGCAAAGTGGCAGTCAGTATACTGGCGCTGGTTTAATTTTCTTGGTTGCACTTTTTTTTCCCTTCTCTCTTGCAGCACCAGAATTGCAATCAGTCAGTTTTGAAATATATTAGTAAAAGCTGGCTTCCTTTTGACAGTATGACAGCTTAGATTTTCATGAGCCTCCAATAAAGAGCAAGTCATTGTGCCCAGAATAACTGCTTGGAGAATATTGTTCTTCCCGGGAAGATAACAATGCCATTTCTACAGTGGACACTTGACTTGATAACATGCATATTGATCACTGTCACTTAGCTGGCAAATTGCCTCAGCACCCCCGTCTAGCCAATCGCTCACACAGCATGGCTTGGCAGTCTACATGGTCACATTAATGTTGTTTCACAAGGGAGGTATGGTATGCTGTCTGTTAGCAGTCCTTTAAAAACATTTCCGTGGTATTTCAGGTGCCACTCCTTTGTCCCTTGTTGTGATCTTCCCTTATGAAACCCTCTCAATTCATGTCCAGCGGGCATGTGAGCTGAGATAAATGAGTGGATTTTGAAAACATTTTCCTGCAGTTGCTCGGGGCACAGCCAGCAAGGCTCAGTCATTTGTTCCTATGCACTATGTGGACTCAATCAAGACAGGGCGAGCGGCAAGGAGAAATAATGATGGCAAAGAGACCAGTTGGTCTCTGCTTTTTCTCTCTGTTCAGCAGGAAACATACATTTTGAAAATTGACACTAAATCTGCAAGGACCATATGTCCTTTTTTATGTGCTGAGGATCCACACTGTTCCTTTTGAAGTGGAAAACACACTGACTGTTTTCATGTGTCCAGCAAAAGGCTGCTACAACACAAGGGCTTTGATTGTTGTAATTGTGGCTCACTGTGACAATTAACATCTGGACACAGCAGAGGAAAAACACCACATGGAGGCACAGATTTATGCTTTCATGGCACATTCAAAGACTGCCTCAGTCCTCTTATCCTCAACACCAAGCTGCTATCTAACATGCGCGGGCCATCTTTTGCTTATTACATTAAAAATGCATTCCTCCCTATACTCTGTAAAAAAAAAAAATGTTGCCTTATGTTACCTCTCAGTGGCAGCCCATGGGGCTTAAAAATGAAGCTGATGCATAGTGCCAAAAACTGCAGTTCCTTAAATGGCCACTTGAGGCTGGCTTCAAAAGCAAGTCCATCTCCATTGACCCTCAGGCTAAACTGCCCAACTTTACAACAGAAATAAACATTTTTACAGCCTAGTTCAAAAACTAGTTTTGGCCTCTGTTGCTGTTTTCCCAATCCATGACAAATGCATGGTGTGATTTTTTTTATATAACTCATTTAAATGGTATCAGGGTTTAACTTAATGAGAGTTGTGGCCGCTTTTTAGTGACATGTGGGTGTAATCTGTTGATAAATTAACATGGCAACAACATTGGTTAAGTACCATAAATATGGCATAACCTCAGATTCATATCTAGAGTTAGCTTTAACTGTCAGCATTTAGTGTATTTTCAGAGCATGAAAGTTAATTGTAACATGTTAGCCACCAAAAAAAATCTTCAGCATTTGGTTGTTCTAAAAGAAACTCGAAGGCACTGATGTTCAAATTGCTTTGCCTGAGGGCTACCTCTGTAAGGTGAGAGGAGGCCAGGGGCCATTCAATATCAGACAGGGGCAGTAAAGGAGAGTCTTTCATGGCACTTTTTTTTCTGATAAATAGGCTCTATTTTGATGGGTTTTTTAATGCACTTTGGCAAAGTTTTTACATACAAAGTACAAAAAAATAATCCAAGTCTGAATCAATTTATTTTCGTTATGTATTAAAAATGGTCAGTGAGTCACCTGGCATTCTGTCCATAAATTGAAAATCAATGTTCTAAGGAAGCAGATGTTCAGTTTACAGTAAGTACGTTTTGTTTAAATGGTTTTAAGCCACTTTCTCACTAAAGGTTAACAGCTAGTTTCATTATTTTATTCACCCTCTCCTTCTTATCTATTCTGGCTCCAAAAATTCAAGATGGCAATGGCCAAATGCCAAACTCGAGGCTTTAAGATGAAAGTCTACAAACCAAGAGATGGCATCACGGTGGCTAATTCCATTATTATTACAGTCTATGGTTATCTCTTGAGGGTTCTTAATGCATGCTTAATGCAAACTACAAGGTGCTGATTTTGATTCAGAATGCAGGTTTAAGATGCTTCTTATTGGGAGTTCACATCACTCCCACCATTAAAGATCCAAATTAGCTTTATTTTAATTACTTACTTGGGTCTGTATTTATCAAACAGCTGAGGGGCACTCCGTTGGTTTTAGTTGATGAGGATGATTAGTTTAATCATCGCTGCAAGTTCTACTTAGTAAAAACTGTTTGATGTTGCTTTATATGAGACGTTAACTGGGCAGGCAGTTGAATTATGGGAAGTGTAGGACGTGTTTTTCACTGGTCAGGATATCTCAGTTTCTGCTCCATCAGTTGTGACTGTTCTTCTTTTAGTAGGTTCCTTGAAAATCTACAATTTCCATGCATTATATGTCTGCCCTTGATACTAAAATAATGATATTATATATATTTGTCTGACTTCCTGCAACAGACTTTTCTTCAATTCACTAGTTTGCTTTTTCCTTTTCGGCCAATGGTGGAGATGTTACAGACCTCACAGTTAAACTCTTTAACTTTAGAAAATAAAAAAAATCACACATGCATTTGTATCATTGTAGAAAATGTAAGTTAGCTGCTGCGCCTGATTCCTGCTCTGAGCGCACATGTAATTAATCATGTGATCACTTGAGAGCTGCCCTTAAAGGTTACTCCTACACTTTACTGAAAGTACAAATGAAAAAAAATCAGACTTAGATTTATTCTCTTGGACTGAGAAACGTGCTGCTGCGTTCAAATCTTGAAGCTTTGATGCTGCAGATTTGAAACCTGTAAATAAACATTTGCTTACAGTAGGTGTTCACACATGCATCTGTCACTCACAACATAAAAAAACGGCCTCACATAAAAGGATTAAGCCTTTGCTTAGGACCAGCTTTTCAGCTTTTGCAACTTTCTCCCTCTGTGGAGTGTTTCACCCCCCTGTGAACCTTCCTGGCTTAGACTGATCTGAACCGAGCAACTCTGTCATTCACCTCTGTGTTGTGGAGATGCAAACTTGCACAAATACACAACTTAGAGACAGGCTATTTTCACTGCAGCTTCACATTTCTGTGAAGGTGCTGCATATGAATGGGCTTACTGCTGTTTGCCCCCCAGTCATGAGTATATGAGTTTGCACGAAGTGAACATCCCTCACCTCATGGTCACCGTCTATCCAGTGGTACGCTGTCACAAATGCAGTCAGCAGATAAAGTAAATTCTCTTATCGTAGCAGGGTCCATTTACCTCAACTGCAGAGAGAGCCAGACCTGTAAATGAAACAGGCTGATATTAGTTGCTGCTTTATATCTTTATATTTTATCATATTATAATAGGATGATTTTAATTTGATGTAACACTTACTCTGACTCACTCTAAACTGTCACTACGTCCACATTCTCACTCCCAAATACCCACACTTGATCACTGGCCCTACATGCCAAACTAGGAAACCTTAGGTACCCCTCTACCATCAGTTTTGGATGTTCAGGGATGGTGTGTAATTTTAAGCTTGTTACATGAATTGTTTTCACAGGTAATGTAGAGTTTCCACTCATTCAATGCATACAGTCTTTTCAAAATAAACTTAAAATGTAGGTACAATACTTAATTTTTAGGTTCACCTCATGAGGTTCACGCAATAATAGTGTGGAGTTAGGTTTAAAAAATATCATGGTTTGGCTTAAATAAGTTTGTTTGTTGCTCATCTAACATAATATCATGTCACATGCATCTCTATGCACACTATATCTTTATTCAAACATTGTGCCTACTTTTGGTTTCACATAGGACTCTAACAGCGGGCTCCCGGGTCAAAGTCCAGAATTTGTATCCACCTTTCTCACACCTGTCTTTTTCTGACGTTTTTCACTCTTTGTCTTATCACAGTTTCTCAAAACATCAAAAAATGCTGTAACGAGGTGCATCTCATACTGCCACCAAATGGTGCATCAGTATGTGACAGTTACAACTACTGCGCAAGCATCGGTATTTGACAATTTGGGAATGAGATCAGATTGATCCTGACAGTAGCACATGAGACGGATAATCTGTGAAAAATAAAAAAAAAACAGGTTCCTCTGGCTCCTTCTAGTGCTTCTAATGGCATCTGCAAGATTCCACGGAAACATAAACAACCAATCAGATCCAGAAGGAGACTCTAAAGCAGTATCTATTATTGCTCAGTTTATTTTGCGCTACTTAAGCTTTGGTTTTGAAACCTCTTTAGGTCCTGTTGCTTTCTCCATCTCGACAAAGCCACTCCTATATTTACTCATTTTATCTTAGGCTTAGATCGACTCCTTTTTAGCTTGCTCTTCGCCGTCAGTCTTCCTTTTTTTTACTTATCTTTGCCGTGGTCACTCTTGTTACCAGCACTGTGTGTGCATTAGTAGTGATTGAGTTAGAGACTCCACCCAGCTCTGATTGGTAGTTTTCTTTCAGGCATGGTTTATTCTTTAAAATGCCATTAGGAGCACCAGAGGGAGCTGGAGGAATATAACTGTTCTTCACAGATTGTGTCTTATGTACTACTGTCAGGATAAAGGAACTGTCAGGATATAGTTTAAAAGAAACTAAGCACAAATTCCATTAGTGTGAAAACACAGTCCTGTTTTACTTACTAATCTGCACCTCTGAATTCTGAGTTCAAATCATTTGAAGAGACATACTGTTTTCAATAATATTTATTTGCAGTTTCTTAAGCTTTGCCATTTTTCTATTTGTATTGAGAGAATGTCAATGAAACTCAGCACTTCCTGCAAAGATGCCTCACATTGAAAGCCTCCCAGCAATTCAAAACACATGAATAAAGGTCTTTAAAGGTCTGAAAGAGACCTGTGGAAAACAGACCGAAAACTTTTATTCATAAGTACTTTTTTAAATGAAGAGACCCAGCCCAAAAAGAACCCAAGGACAGTGAGACTTGGCCTGAGTCATTGAGGAGGATAATTAAACATGAGCTAAAATGCTATCAACCCAGACGCTCCCTAGCAAAGAGGATTTCTCAAACTAAACAGTCTTTTCTCTTAATATCTGAAACACACTGGTGTAGCCAGCAGATATCTTGTCTTCCTTTTTTGTTTGCCAGTCAATTTGACTAATCTTTATAAAGAGATATTTGCATATTAATGCAGATAGATTTTAGAAAAGCAAAGATCAAGCTAAATCATAGTCAGACGATTGCCAAAGGGTTCTGCGTTGCATTTCAGCCAATGCGTTCTGCCTCCTCACATGGATTGTTTTCCTGCTGCTTAAACACGATTAGTTAATACAACACATTCTCATCCTAAGTTGCTTTGTCAGTGGACTTTCGTGGACTTTCCTACATATTACACTCTCCTCATGGATCTGCTGTTGATGTTCCAAGATGCTGCAACTAACGCTGGGACGTCAACAAAAGCACTTGGTTAGGCAACAAAGCAGGTTGGTAGGTTCAAGAAAAAAACATCAAGGTTTGTCTCTACAGTCACACAGGAAGCAAACACCAGGCTCCTGGATGAAAGTCTTGGGTATGTTGGGCCCTCCCAACAACCTGCACTATATAGATCTCCCAGCTTCTTATATAAGGTTGTTACCAGCAGTGTTCAACCTGATGCTGTCCAGCAGCGTATCATACAACCGAGACAAGTTTCGTCTGGTGGCATTATCAATTGACCCCTCCCGTCCGCAGTGGTTGATGGAGTACCTGCAAGCCATACATGAGTAAAAATACAGATATCTTATCAGAAAATGACTTTGAAGTTAAGAAGGTAAAGTCACCTATCAGAATATTACTTGAGAAAAAGTCTTCATATTTTCTGTACTTACTGTAAGTATTAAAAGTAATTGTATTAGATTTAATGTAATTAAGTAAGAAAGTAAAAGTGCAAGTACTACATTCTAAATGTTTTTAATAAAAAGAAAGCTGTCAGAATTTTGAGAATTACAAAGTTTATTTCTTCATAGCATACAACAATTTAAAAATGCAGGGTACATTATACTTAAAGGTAAACTGTTTTTTTTTTTTACAACTTAAAGTGTTAAAAAAACAAAATCCAGTTTTCCTTTCCTTCCATTTATTCATTTGTATGTCTGGCCCATCCTCCCTTCCTCACTTCCTTCTATTATGCAGTACGTAACCAAGATATTTAGGGGAAATGTAGTGGAGAGTAAGAGTATACATTTGGCTCAGGTTGTAAAGGGTTAAGTTGAAGAAAATGCTTAAGTACTGCAATTAAGTATTTTTACTTTGTTATATTGCACCAGTGCCCGTCTGCATATCAAACGGATGTGCCAGGTCCCATTTGGCAGACCAGTGATGTATTATAACACTAAGATAGGTTTCGTCTGGCCGCATTACAAATTGACGATGCCTGCCGGCGTATGCCGCCAGGAAAGGTGGCCTTTGGCGTTGGTATCTTATGTCAAAATCACTGACAAAGTGGTGGTATTTGTTGATTTCAGAATGAGAACAGGGTGGTTAGCACAAGTTATCAAGATTAGGCTTATTGCTGCCTGTTGTGGCTGATTGCAGCCATTCTCACTCCCAAATCATCAAAAACTGCTGATCTGTCAGTAATCTCTGTGTCAGACTCCAACGCAAAGAGGCACCTCGTGGCAGTGGGATACACACTGGTTAGCAGGACTTTGTAACATCACCAGAAATTACCATAATGTACAGAGCTGTAAGTCCTTATAGGACAGGCAGGAGGGGAAGTAGACGGGTCCAGCCAACCCCAGTCTTTCACCAAGGAGCCTGCTGTTTGCTTCCCACGTGAATACTGTGGCAACCCATGATGCTGTTTTTTTCTAAACTTAATCACATACTTTTTTTACACAAGGAAAGAAACGTAAAATAAGGTGTTTTACCCATGTTGTCAGAGTATTTTGATGAAGTCTGTATGCATGTAATGAGCAGAAACTGTACATTTCCTGTGAAAACGGAGATGTATTTTGAAAAGATACAACAAGAGTTAATTGACACCGTCCCAAAACTTTAACAACAGATACAGGAGGGTACCTAGAACATCATATTTAGATGTTTAAGTCCACTGACAAAGAGGTGTGGTATTTGGGGAATTTTGATGAGAGCGTGTTGAGGAACCATAACAACCTCTTTTAAAAAAAAGGAAAAGAAAAATCATCAGACGAGTGAGTATGACATGGCTCTATTTATGGAGTAAGTGCTATGGAAATATACGTAATGTACATTATGCTTAATTTAGCACCCTCTCAAAAGTCGCGATGTCTTTCTCTCTTTCTCTTTCTCTGTCCGATACTGTCTGTACACTGTACACATAATTGCTTTGAGTCATTAATAACCTATTAATATTGATGCATGTTATTTAAATGAGGGGGTTAACGACTCAGTGGACCTCATTAAGACTTGATGGGGTCAAACTAGGCCTGCAGTCCCACCACAGTGTGCCTGATTACACTTTTAATAGACTGTTGCTTCAATTTAGTGGGCTGTCCTTTCCACGTATAGGCTGCAAAGATATGTTTTAATTGTTAGTGATTCTTTGAAGGAGGAAGTCTGACATTGTAAGCGAGCACATGACACTGTTTAATAGACTGTTTGACAGATCTCTCTCCAAGCAGCGACTGTCCAATCATAGCTTAGCAGCCATGACTAGTCATAACAACGCCTGTCATGGACATTATATTTTTGTGCCAGTGTGGAATTTTTTAGGGCTCTATATAGTGGGTACATCTACACACTCAGAATCTAGATTCTCAAATTAAATAGCAGATTAGTTGATTTTGGATACAGCCTAAATCAAAATTGTCTCAATGCACATGTCAACGTTTCTGCCAAAATGTGTGAGACTGCAACTTGTTTGGTTGAAGACGACAAAGAAATCCTGTGCGTTATAAAAAGTGTTTTTGGGTGGAAAGACAAAGAGGAGAGCGAGTCAGACCTTCCCCTAGAAAAAATGCTATAATATAAAAAAATTCTTGGTCAGCTCTTTGCTGCAGTATAGTCTTTGCAAATTGGTCTGTAGCTTAAAATTGTTTTATTTTAATAGTTGATGCTAATTTGGTGGCAGGATTGCAAATGAAAAGGTATACCGGCAAAAAACTTTGTTCTTATTCTGATGTCAGAGGGATGAGTGGGCCTTATACTCAACAATGTATGTACTCAGGAGATACTTTGGGGAAAACACTAGTCCGTCAGTTACTATGTAAAACATTTGCTCTATGGTTGTTTGCATTTTCTTATTAGATTGGATCCTGTAAGTTTTTCATTTATCCACATATTCCATGGAGCAAATTATTGACTAACCACATTAGTTTGTGGGTTACAGGTTTGTCTAAAAGCTGCATGTTCATTACTAGCATATCTGATGTGTAATATTTCCTACAGTGTGGAAGATTCGGGGAAGTTTATACATTTTTATCATCCTATGCTGACTGATAGATGTTCCTTTAAGGGACAAAGTCAGTCACCTAGAGCACCATAGCTAAGTTGGTTATTTTTGATGATTTCTCATTAGCTTTTATCCTTGATAGTCATAAATACAATGCATATAAAAGATAATAACAACTACAAGTTATCACTATTAATAAAATATTTTTTTTGGGGGGGTGTGGGGAAGCCAGGAGAAGCACAGAATGTGCTAGGTCCATCGCTGCATATGTCTTTCTCTTGTAATGTGGAAGTGAAAACAAATATATTTTTTAGAAAATATAAAGTCTGTAAAATGATATCACGATAACAGTATGATCTCACATTTTTCCTCATAATGCTGCTATTCTCACAGGGCTAGCTCTACACTGCAATACCAGAGCGACGCTATTTCTTTATTTGTGTTTCCTCTACATGCATCATTGACATGGGAGTGAGGAGTTTTGGACATGCAGTGTCAGCCTCAATCTTTAGCATGATATTATCTATGTAGCTATCTATACTGATGACCCTTTTGCAGGGTTCTTTTTCAGCTGGAATTATTGAAAAGACAGCTGGGCATAGGCGGATTATGAGACATAGGGGCCCCTGGGCACAGATGTACAAGGGGCCCCGCCACCTCTCCAATATAGGAGCAAGATACACAGACTTTGTGGTTGTATTGCGTCTTTCTGTTGTCGTTTGGGTCTCTTAAATTAACTCTCTTGGGATAATTTTGAGTCTTATGAGGTAATATTGTGTCATTTTTGGCTGTTTTGTGTCACTGGCTGTTTCCACTGTTGTATCTTCTATACTGTACATTTGTGCGTTTTTAATCGTGTATTATGATTTGTGTTTGTATGTACCTTTGCTGTGTTTCAGCCTAGCCAAAGACAAATTTCTGCTGAGGTGGACAACAAAGTCATTCAGCCTGTCTGTCTGCCTTTCTTTCTGTATTTCTGTCTTTATGGTTGACAATTTGTGTAGCTGTGTCTCTTTGCAGTTTCAGTGCATCTCTTTGTGATCTTTTTGAGTTTCTTCCTGATGGGTATATGTTCATTTGAGTAACATGTTGCAGGTGAAGGCCAGGGGAGGCCCCTGAAAATTTGGGTGCCTGTGCTGTGCCTGCTAGGCCCATTAAGTAATTCATACATGCAGCAATTTCAACCAGGTCATAGAGCTAACATTAGCTTAAAAAGCTAGCTGCACGTGATAGAACTGCCATCATTTTAGCAACATCTTTGGTTACCAGCTAGAAATAAGAAGGCTGCTCTTGTCTGCTTGACGCCTGCAACTCTCGAGCCCTGTCTGTCTCGATAAAACATCTTTACTCAGATCTACAGGGATGGGGTAAATGTGAGAGCCTGTAGCTGGTAATAAAGCAGCCAGCATGTTGTGCGGCATGTTTTTGAAAAGACTGCTCGATACTGTCAGCTCACTCACTCGTTTTATCTCTCGCTCTCTCTCTCTCTCTGCAGCCCTCCCACTCGAGAAAGCGTGTGTGGAGCCGAGGCACATTTTTGGTGCGGCTGCAAGATTCCAGAGGCGGCCGAGCACAGCTCCAGCTGTGCCAGAGTACCATCAGAGGGAGGAACAAAAAGCTCAAGGTCTTCACTGACTTTCATATCTGTCTCTGTGCCCCTCCTGTTTTATCATTCCTCCACCCTACTACTTTTTTTTCAGTCAAAGCATCTCTCACACTGTCACACAGACACATGTTTTTTTGTTTTCTGTCTTTTTGACCTTTATTTTTATTTCTCTTGTAGTCCTGTATGTTTTCCACTTCTTTGTCTCTCTCTGTCCCACCTCTCTCCACCCCTCCCTTTTCTCTCCTTCTATCTCTTCACTTTATCTTTTTTGTTTTTCCGGTTTCTCTGACCACTGGCACAGAAATGCTGCTTGCGGCTCAGCAGACCCGTTTGGATGTAGTCCTGCGGTGCATGTTAAGGCAGCAGTATTTCCCATCAGCCCCAAAGGGCCTTTTTTTCTCTTCCTCTCTGTGTGTCTGTCCTCGCCTTCTGTTGTCCTCACAGTACCACTGCCACCATGTCCAGCAGCCTTTCCTCTCCATTCGCCTCCATTGCCCATCCCGCAGAGGGCTTTTCAGGGCTCCCATAAATCATTTCTCCCTCACAGACTAGTTGTGAGTTCGGGCCAGTTCACTTAAATGAATAATTAGGCCCCCCTCCACCGCCACCACCACCTCCACCACCATCGCCTAATTAAGAGCTCAACCATAAAGAATTATGGTGGTTTGCAACCCACATTTGGGATCTTTTAAAAAAAAAACATTCATATGAATGCCAGGCAAATTCAAAAAGTCATTAGCATTTTTTTCTCTGTGACGCCGTAGGTGATCGCACAGTTGTCATTAAGAGAGCTGAGTGTGAAAAAAAAGTTGCCTTACTATGTTTAAAGGGATTTTGTCAGAGTACTGCAGGTGTGCAGAACAGTGTGAGGGATCTGGAGTTAGTCTCAGATACCGTTAAACGCATGTTGAATATAAAGCCTACCCATGCCCAGAGGTGAAGACATTCTGAGCTGAATTATTTGATAATTTATTACCAGGCTTAATTAAATGTGGCCCCCTGGTACTATTGGCGACGCTTTAGCTAAACAAGTTTGCATCCAGGCAAACTAATATAAAGTAAGCACCGTTTAGACCTCCAGTAAGCCAAAATTGAAGAATCTGTTTTTCTGAAATTCATTCGTAATGCTGCTAATTAATACCCTATTATATGCTTTGTTGGCCCTTTTGATGTGGTCATATTAGTAATACAATGTCAAATGGAAAGCAGTGCTCTTGATGTTTGCTCATTGGGATTATAAAATGATTGACACAGATTGAAGCCTTTATCTACAAACCGGGACAAACAGAATTTGGAGCCTGACATTAAATGGCACACAGTTGTAAATAAATGCCTGTCATGGCCAAAGAAGGAATTAGATTAAATAGCACTTTTAGACTCACAGAGACATTTTCCTTTCCCTTTCAGCTCCATTGTTGTATTGTGTAGCCGGGGCCGCCGGCAGCAGTCGTGACACTAATTTCCACAATAATTGAAAAACAAACAGGAGGAAAAAAAAATGTTGAAAAAACAATTTGTTGTGCTGCAAAGTTAAATGAACAGGTTGTACGACTGATTTAATGAACTCGCTGCGTTACAAGTTTGTATTGCAGAGACGCTTGTTGCATTTCTAAAAACATATCCATCAAAGTCTGTAAATGGTTCACGTTTTTATCAGTGTCCTTCACACATTATTGTGATAATTATTTTATTCATTCTCTACCATCCTTTTTGACTCTTAGCTTGCGGCACTTTATGGATACTAATATAGGGAATGAGGAACAGTAATTACAGAACAATGCTATCATCCGAAATTGTAGTTGTAGTTATGTTTTCACTTTAGATAAGAAAATGGAAAGAGAACAGAGGGAAAGCACCTTTACAGAGTAATTGCACGGTTTTCATAAATTGGGTGGCATTGATGTATTTTTAGTGCGAGATCTTCAACCCACATGAAGAGCTCCAATGTGGAGTGGATCTCTGTGGGTGTTTTTGGACCAAACTGTTCTGTACAGTCCCTGAGCAGAGGCATCTCATCCCTACTCATGATATTTTGACGATTGGGCAGAAGCCCCCGGCGTCATTATAATGACACTCACCATTTGGACATTATCTTTTGATTCACTATGGATGCAAAATGAAGTTTTTATGTGAGTGGCAATGATGTGATCCATGCTGGTACTGCAGGTTGTATGAAGGCTTTCTCTTTTATCTGATCTGTTCAACAAGAAAAGCAAAGGCATAGAAACTCCAGCAACACCACACCCTGATGAAGGTCACAAGCCGAAATGCGTTGATCTTTTAATAAAGTTCCTCTATATAATACAAGTGTTGCTGGAGTTTCGGTGCCTTTGATTCATCTCACCTCTTCATGCACCTTGGAAGTAGGTGAAGTTGCTTCAGAAACCCTCACCCTGATACAGCAATAAAAGCATTAAGGCAGGCTCAAATCACCTCCACACAACTTCCACTGAAATGCAGCAGTGCCAAATGTCAACCCAAATGTCAGAATAAATGTTGATATAGTACGTTTCTGTTACAGAAGCACAGATATGTTTGATTTGTACGTTATTATGTAGTGTGTGTGTTGTAACTTTGTTTCTTAATGTTTCAGCAACTCTGTGGTTAAGCTACGGATAGCTTTAGGCACAAAATCTGAGTTATGGTAAGGAAAAGATCATGTTTTGATTCAAAATACTGATTTTTCAGTGGCACATACCTAGCTGGAAAAGCAATGTCTCCGTAAGAAGCAATCACTTCTTGTACCACTATTTCTGCAGAAAATGCAGTGATGGCTTTGTAAAAAACAGACACCTTTAGTGTCACTATCTCGGCAGGCTGCTCAAAAACAAGTATGTTTGTAGGCACTTAAACTGAAAAACTTTCACATTTGTTGGCTTGAAACCCACACAAAGTGATAGGTTGCTTAAAAACACATCTGTTGACTAAAAGGCTGCTGGAAACAAAACAAGGGGTCACTTAAAAACACCCACATTTGAAAAAAAAACCATGGTTGGTGATTAAAAAGGTGTTGAAAATGTTGCAATGATTTTCTAATAAACAACTGGTTTTGTTTGTTGGTCTCAAACAGTGGTCTATGGGTGACATGCCGTCCACCATGGTGGATGTCTGGGTGAATGTCAGCTCATATACTGCGTTACTTTAGAATCGTGATAAGACCTGTATGAAATATACAAACTTAACGTATCCATGGTTTGCAGAAACATACAATGCCGACATCATCTCCTGGCAACTGTGCAGCAGATGTATCGCCAGGACAACACATGCCGTCTGCACTGGTGTGGCTCTACATGTGCTTTAGCAGTGAGAGAGTAGCGAACCGTAGTTGAGCATCATCAGGTGATATTCAGAAAGTTAGGAATTGAGAAGTTGCCACCACTCGGTGACTGACTGTTCTCGAACTAAACTCGAGTGCTGGAAATAATGATAGTGCTATACCATCGCCTTTCTATAGGGAAACTGCTGGCAGCTCACTTCAGCCTGTCATCCCTCAAGGTGCTGATGTACTTGGTGCTGGGGCGCAAAATGCACAGAGTCCATGCTGTTGATCAAAACAGGGTGAAAAGGGTTCACTGAAATCTCACAAAATTTAGCTCGTATATGAAGATGTTGATGTACATGGACATTTCACAGCAGAGTGCAAGCTCATGTGGATTAGAACAAACGGTGCCGATGTGAAATAGAGGATCATTGATTACCGGGTGTTTCTGTAATCTGTAGTTTTATACGGCCTGAAATAAACTGTAAATTGCTGCCTATGTAACAGCTGACAGTAAACATTAGAGCAGCTATGTGTTTTACCTGCTCGCTTCAACTGCACATAAACACCCACTGTAACAAAACATGTAACACCACATGTTTTTATTTGCCAGAAAAGAAGCAAACTATCTTTCAGTACATTGACGTGACATCAAACACAAGCCAGCAGTCAGCTAAGAAAGTCACTACAGTGATCCTTACAGTGCATAGGGAAACATGCATGCACTGTGAGACTGGCTCTTTTTGCAAGACACTGACAATCCCCCTGCCAATACTAATGGCTCCAGTGGGGTTATAATTTCAATGGACCACAGAGACTGCCAGCACTTAGCGGACGACCACATCATTAGAGACGAAATGCCCCTTTAACAATGTCCCATATAATAAAAAGGAATTCAGAATAGCAGACCATCAACAGAGCTATAATTAAAAGGGAGACAGCCACTGCTACACGCTCAGCATACAGACATAACAGGCTGTCTTTATATATATGCAAACTATTCAAAATAGCATAAAAAAAATAAGCTCAGAATGAATCGCTGGATCCAGACTGGTGCTACACATTTTTAACAAGTGTAAACAGACATGGCAATAATCAATAATGCTGATCACATTATTATTTACACTAGAAGTCTATGTGCATCTGCCCTGATCTCCTCCTAAGGTCATTTTTCCCCTTTGTTTGATTCTTCTGTTATTCATTCATGCTTATTGTTTCCTGTTTTATTTTGTTATTCAACTCTCTCATTTCAGATCACTTCCTGCACTTGTGTTTTCTCATCATTTTTGCTTCTCTGCCTCACGCTGATGAGTTTCACCTGTCTGTCACTAGTTCTGCAGTCTACTCGCCTGTTCTCACTCCCCCAATTAATGTTCTGTACTTTCTGGTTCCTTTGTTGTTTTTCAGTTTGTCTTCAGGTTTAGTTCTGTTACCTGTTTTCCCGTGCTTTCCTGCTTTCATCTGCCTAATTTTAGAAACTGTGAGCTTTTCTTTTTTTTTTTTTTTTGCTTTGTAAACCTTGTTATTTGTCCTGCTGCTGCTCATCTGTTGTCTGCATCGGGGGCCAATCTTGCTACTTGCTTCCCAAGACTCGACACTTTACTTCAAACGCAGACTTTACTTCAAATACATTACAGAAAATATTCCAGACACTACAAATCAATGATAAATCAAATCAATAAATCAAATATAGAACAATACATGTTATTTATATTATTTAATGTATATTTTAATTTCTGTTTGACTAAAAGTCTATATGCTCCACACAGGTCTATTTCACACTCTGTCATAATACATCTTTAAATGCTTCTTGAGAGTCTACACAGGCCAATCGGTTAAACTTTGTTAACTAACTCTGTCCTTTAGAAACGTTTGCTGTACTTCTACACAGTCTAAAAACACACGAGAATCTACATGTCACAGTAAAAAGCTATAAACTAATAGCATTTAAACTGCTGGGGATAATCTGCCATAAACAAACATTAACCATATAGCTGGGATCAATTTAAAGAGGTTCAGTTACTGAAATTCCCTCCCCTGCTAAGGTCAGAAACTCGTTATCTTTAAATTGCATCTCATAGGCTACCCCTACATCTATCAAATAAAAAAAACAACATGCATTTCTATATCATTTCACCCATATTTGTCCATTTTTAAAGTAAGATACGTGTTATATAAGACACGTTCAATAACACATTAACATTAACACATTCAATTTGTATGGGAAACTAATGGCTATATTTACCATGACTAAAATTAGTCTTAGCACAGCAAACTTTAGGGCTGCATTTCAAATAAGAGACAACATGACAGAATCTTCTGAAAAAAATTTAAAAAGTGCCTCTCTTAGAGAAACTGTAAAATGAAGATTTGAGCAGCCGCTTTTCTCTTGGTTTATTTTTTCATTTCTTTCTCCTTTTTTTTCAGAGAGAGAAATGAGCCTGTAACTTCCCTGCTAGTAGTTTGCCACTAACTCCATTCAAGACAAGATTTATTCTCATGCACGCGTGTGGTGCCCACTATTGAGGCCGGAACGAAAGCTTGCTTTGCTTTAATAATGTTCACGGTGGTGAAATCTGATTCACAGCTGTAAGTCGATCCAAACATGGTCAAGGTTTGTAGTGCTAGTCGCAGACAGAGTCTACAGCTGCAACGATGAAAAAAACTCAGTGATGATTATAGTTTATTTTCATTAATTTAATTTGGTTATGTGTCCAAATACAGCCGTAATTCGGTTTGGATCCAGGCTGGTCGTTTGGTAATGCCTGAGGCTTACAGTTACTACATTCATATTAACCTGCTGAACTCTGCCACTTATGCATATTCCAACCTTGCATTTAAATTCAGATTTGCAAGATACAAATATGTATTCAGTAATTTTGTTCCCCGGCACTTTCTCAACACTATGCTGTCATGTTAATCACACATATGCAACCTTATTCCATAAAAGTTAGGACTTAAACCTGTGTTCAATTAACCCTTTGGAACCTGAGCAAATTGGTTTGATTTCTTCCAAAAACATGAGGGAAAAGCAACTGGCAACTTAACAAGACATGGCTCAAAAATTAACAAGAAAGTAGTAGATGGTTACAGAAAATCATATGAAAATAAGTAAAAACAAAAAAACAAAAAAAAAAAAAAAGGAAAATTAAAAGTTATAAAACAAAAACAAACAATAGAATGACCTGGTAAAAGTGGAGAAAATTATATATATGTGTGTGTGTATATGTATATGTTTTTGCTCTGCAATATAATTTAAAATTTATCATTTTAATTATAAATATCATTCTCTGGACATTTTCCCTTATTTATTTATTTATTTATTTATTTAGATCATGTTCTAATAGTAATCCCCTCTTTGTAAAAAAAAAAAAAAAAAAAAAATTTCAGGTCATTTTCCCGTCACCTTTTACCAATTTGTCACATTTTGTGGGACGTTTCTTCTTGCAAAGTTGGTCAATGCCCTTTTTACTCCACTTTATTTTTTTTAAAGAAACCAAACCAATTAGCTCGGGTTTCAAAGGGCTGAAAACAGTACAGAGACAAGATATCTGATGTTAAAACTGATAAACTTACTTTTTTGTTGTTGTTATTGTTGTTTGTTTGTTTTGTAAATATATTCTTGTTCTGAATTTGATGCCTCCACCATATTCCAAAAAAGTCTGGGACAGAGGCATGTTTACATCACCTTTCTGTAACAACACTAAGTAAGTGTTTGGGAACTAAAGACACAAATTGCTGTGGTTTTGAAAGTGAAATTCCTTCCTATTCTTGCTTGATTTCAGTTGCTCAGTCAAACTCAGAATGAGTGTATATATTTACAAAAAATATGTAACATTAATCAGTTTTAACATCACATATCTTGTCTTTGCACTGCATTTTATTTAACATTTGTCAAAAAAGATTTGCAAATCACATTTTGTTTTTATTTACGTTTTACACCCAGCTTTTTTGGAATTGGGGATGTACTATAAAAGAGTCTATTAACCCTTTATGGATCACCACTGCTCTTAAAGCTAATGCTGAAAATGTTCTCATGCTCCCATCATGCAGTACTGCTACAGCATAAAGAATGTACACTATTTGTAAAGATAATGTTGAGATTGCCAAAAGGCAAAAAACATTGCGCGTATGTGTTTCTGAGCACCATTTCTTTGACCGCCATGTATTTCTTCCTGCAGGCAGAGAAGCGACAGAGCTGAACATGGTGGAGTCCAAGATGAGGCAGTATGAAGAAGGAGTGAAAGGTTGGCCGATGAACAGAACATAGAGAAGAAATAGGAGTGAAAAACTGCAGAGAAAAGTGAGATTGCTCCGCTAGGTAAGTGCTTGAGCCCCCCCGGGCGAGAACTGAACTTGAACTGTGCAGGAGACTGAGACGACTGAGTAGGAACGATTGAGCCAAGTAGAGAGCGGGGAGGACAGACTGTGCAGTGCTGTATATTACTTCAGTGGAACAATTACAGTGGGTTTTTGGAGCGTCGTACACGTGTTTCTGCCGCTTGTGTATGCGTACATTTGTAACTGCAGATGACCTTGGTGATCAGCAGCTGTCAGCACCAGCTCCTGACATGTGGCAAACGATACTTAAGATCATAAAGTCAGACAAGGGGACACAAAGGCAACTTAGGTATGAAATCAGACAATCAATGAGCCAGAGAATCGGCTGACCTTTCCTTTTCCTTTTCCTACCATCATTTGTCTGGCGTCTAATAGAAACTGCGCCATGGAAGATTTAACAGTGATATGTGGATGGCCCTCATTACAGGCTCTTACACAGGCTAACGCGCTGCTGAAGACGTCCACTTGAGCTTGTGTGTATCACCTGTGGCTCCTACCATGGAAATACTTCAATAATCAGTGTGTAGGATTTCGGGAGATATATCAGCAGAACAGGAATATAAGATGAGAAGTAAGTTTTCTTTAGTGTATATTCAGCTGAAAATAACAGGTTTCCCACAGATCCTTAAAAAGTCTTAAAAGTTATTACATTCATTAATCAAAATTATTATTAATAAATACACTAAATTATTCAAAAAATGAATTACTGGCTGTACTTCCACATTTTCATAATGTCCCCCCACCCACCGCTACAGTGGAGACAAAGAATAAAGATGTAGACCAAGAGAGTTACCTGCCCCTCTCTGTCTCTCTCAAACTCTAAAGGGTAAAACTAGGCAGCAGTAATCGAATATAAATCAAGATAATGTCACTGCACTGCCTATTTCTTGTCTAAATTGTTTTCAGTAACATATTTTTATGCCCTGTTTAGCTATAATAGTGAGTTTGTTCAGAGGAAGTGGTCTTCATATGACTTCCTGCCCAGTGAAAACAGTAGCCGAAAAATTGGAGATCAAACACCACCGATAAAATATAAACCAAGATTCTGTTACTGCATTCTATTTCTCTCCCAAAATGTTTTCAGAAAGATATTTTAACTAACTGTAATATGAGATGTATTGTTTTTTTTATTGCGTCCAATGGACAAGTGCCACTACTTCACCCCGGAGCATTTATTGGTCTGCTGTGGTGTATTGCATTGTGGTAGTTGATTTTCTACCTTCCTGTATCTCTATTTCTCTGTTCATGTAGCACCAATTTCTTCCTACTGCATAGACGGTTTTATGTGAGGACTCTCCTTAAATCAGTGAAATACTTTTAGATCTTAAGTTATCAGAGAAAAAGGTGAGCACAGATTGGCCAGTGTTCGGCTATTGGCCTGTCTCCAACATGCCAAATAGTGTCAGAGAATCACTGATTTGTAACGTGAAACTACTTTATTCAGTGTTTTTAGCACGTATAATCACCTGGTTTGTTTGTTATGGAGTGGAAGAGACCTCTGTGGATCAATGTGCTTCTGCCAAAAACCACCTGAACAATGAACACTAAAGGATTCTAAACCTGGAGAAGCTTAAGCACGTTGCAATCTGCAACCCTCACCACTAGACGCCACTAAATCCCCCTAAATCCCCCTAAATCCTCCTACACTCTGGACTTTTAAGTATGAAACTGAAGGCTAACCATCACAATACTGTATTTTCTAGCCTTTGCTTGCAATTAGGGAATTTGTAGTTAATTGTATACCCAAACAAGAGTTCATATCTCTGTGGCATCAGTGCCAGGATACTCAGTTTTTGGCTTGTGGAAAGCAATTGAAAGATTTCCTGCAGACTTGCTCACACACACATTTGCAGTTATACAGACACAATAACACACATAAACAATTGGATCCACATGCGGTCCCATTGCACATATGATTTAATCAAACCACTATTTCCTTTCAACATTTCAAATTCATCATCTCCCCCCCAAACACAGATATGGAAATCTTTGGGAGAAATTAGCCCTTGTTGCTAGGCTCCCAAGTGCTCTTCATCATTTTCAAGATTTTACTAGCTCGCCTCATTTTCATTTGCAATGAAGTGCTATTCCCACAATTGTGAGCATGACTCAGAAATTCTCAGATTTCTCCACCCACAGGAGCTATACAACATCACAGCTGATACACACAGGAGACATTAGTTTTGGAGAGCGAGCGCATGATGAAAGAGACAACCTGCTGGCGGGAGGAAGTTGGCCCACCTTGGATAATAGCAGCAGATTGAATCGCCATACTTGGTCAGCCTCTCAGCCATCTGCTGGTACCATGGGAGTCTGGTGTATAGACCCCCCACTGTACCCGCCCCAGCCCAGGCCTGGCCTGGACTCTGTTCAGGTGGCTGCTACATATGCTGTCATCTCTGAACCAGTGCCCAATTAAGCTTCATCTGATGTGTTTACTGCCTGAAACAAAGCACAGTTTGATTCTCAGTTGTAGAGCAATGCAGTTTGAACCAAACCAGGAATTTGAAGGGAAATTGAGGGAGAAGAACGAGATTGAAAGTTTGCTTATACAAGTAGTATGAGATTGGACTCTGAGATGATACATGTGAGGCCTGTGAGGGGTCACACGTGACTCTAGAGCTGTGTGTACCATTGGTTTGGCTTGTGACTCTTAAAAGTAAATCCTCTGCTCAGAGAGACCCCTTGTCTCTTGCTGCATGCATCTAGGAGTTGCAAGCAGTTCACCAGAAAATGGATGTTTCCCTCTCTGTAAATTTTAGTGGTTTTCACTATCCAGTATTTCATTATGAGAATTGTTGAAAAGACCATAGCAAAGATTTTACAAGGTACAAGGTTGATTCATTACTCATTTTTTTAAATAGTTTAAAAAATGAAATTAAAATGTGTCCTTGCTCCTGCTACATCTTTTAGAGTTGAAAGAGGAGCTGATGAGTCTCACAGCCTGGAGAATGAAGCTGCTTCGTAGTCTGATGGTTCAGCAGAGGATACTTTGTATCTTTTCCCAGATTGCAACAGGGTGAACAGACTGTGACTGGGGTTGCTGCTGTCTTTCAGTATCCTTTGGGCTCTGTGCAGACACCTCACTTCACCGAGGTCACTGATGCTCTGTAGATGGGAACCAGTGATGTTCTGGGCAGTTTTAATCACCCGCTCTAGAGCCTTCCTGTCTCTGGCCGTGCACAAACCATGCCAGTTTGTAATGTTTCGAGTCAGTTTGCTTTCTATTGCTTCTCTGTAGAAGTTAACCAGGATCTTGCTCTGGAATTTCGCCTTCCTAAGATTCGGTAGGAAGTAGAGCCTTTGCAATGCTTTTTTTAACCTGGGTGGTGATGTGTAATGACCAAGATGGGTTCTCACTGATAGTTATTCCAAGGTACCTATAGTGACAAATACTGAGGTTGTGATTTCTCTACGTGGTTTGTTTTGGATTGCATATTCTTTTGCCTGTTTGGTTCGGTTAAAAACAATGGACATTAGGTCACGATTCGACCACTGGAGCATATCCAGACAAGGTTCAAGAAGTTACTACATCCAAATTATTGAAAATAAAAACTTAACAAAAAAAAAAAATCACATTAAATGTAGACAGAAAGGCAGATCTTTAAAAAGTATTTCATGCACAGTTCATATCAAAGCAAAAAGTTAAACTACGCAGTGCTGATAAAAATATTGTCGTGTGGTGAACATGCTGAAATATTGCTGTATTATTTAATTTGTGTAGAAGCTGAAGCTTTGGGGCACATTGACCGGAGGATCTGTGTTGTTCGCCTGTTGTCAGGTATGTTTTGCGAGTGTATATTTTCGATATGTTGTAAAATGTCCCCCCTTTCTGCTAATGTGCTTCATGAAAACGGAGCTGAAGTTTGAGGGCATATTGAACGGAGGATCTGTGTTGTTCGCCTGATGTCAGTTGCCAGAATAAACGTAGACTGCCTCCAAAGATATCCTTGTCGCTTCATCATCCAAACACAACACAGACATCACTAACCACCACTGGTTACATATATACCAAAATTCTGTTACTGTATTACCTATTTCTTGCGCTAAATATTTTAAGAAACATATTAGTGCACTTTTCGGCCGTAAAACGAGAGTTTGTGAGCAAGAAGTGGGCACTTTACTCTTTCCCGTATAGTAGAAACGGAGGCTGCTAAAATTAAGATCGAACGGTAAAACAAGATTCTGTTGGTGCGTTGCTGATTTCTTGCCTCAAATGTTTTCAGGAGCATATTTTAGCTTACTGTTTAACTGTAACACGAGGTTGTTTGTTACCAACCGGCTGCCACATTGTTTTTTGAGGGGTACTCATATTACAGCAGTGCAATCTTTTAGTTGTGGGTTTTCTACCTCTTGAGCAAAAGCAAATGCCAGAAACCTTTTCCTTTTCCTCTGTTTTCTCTGGGCATTTAGCACCAATTTCAAAAGTATTTACGTCTCTCTAGTGCATAGACAGCTCAGTTTTGTAAACAGAACATCTCTCCAGCAGTGAAATACATCTTCAACTTTTCATTTAGCACCACAGTGAGGTTGATATTTTTGGTTTAAAAGTGAATGCTCCAACAACCGCTGGATGGATTGCCTTAACATTTAGTACAGACAGGCTGCTCAAATGCACTGTGTGTACATTTTCCTACGGAAAGGAATGCACTAAAATTCATAGATATCCCACATAAACATAAGCTGGTAATTTGGTCATAATCAACATATTTTGGAAGGCTGCAATCACATGACCACACTGGAGTAAAGAATAAAGGAGGAAGCAGTCCTGTAAGAAATTTGGTGGGGACCGTTGATGGGATGCAAAACAAGAGACCAGTGTTTGGAACCACGTTTCTTTTCGTAAACCTTACCACAATAACTTTACGTAAAGTGCATCACTTTATGTCACTTTATGTTTCTTGGATTTCATACCACAGTCATCTTAGGATGCATTGTTTACACAAAATCATTGTGAATTTCAAAACCTGTAACATTTTGCCTTTTCTGCTTGCATCATAATCAAAGACACATTAAACTTTATGTCTGTAAGTATGTTGCTATGTCTGTAATTGTAGGTACTGTCATACTGCCACACACGTCTTGTGTTATTAAAAAGTACAAAGTTTACCAAAGACATCTCTTAGTCAAAATATTTAGGCCAGTTTTTACATTCACGTCACTATGAGTACAAAGGACCAAAAAACTAAAAAGTAAAATCCCTTTGAGCATTGCATCCTCATACACCTGCTCTCGAGGCTGTAGATTTTTTTTTTTTTTTCAGTTACCAGAGGCAAAATGAATCAAGAGCATCTCTATTTCCGGCTTGCAATGAATGTGCAATTATTTTTTTTGTGACATCATTCTTCAGTGCCAAAGGACATTGGTAAAGTGGATATATCACCTCACTTATATACACAGGAACTATTCAGCAGTCTGATGTTCTCACATCTGTTATCATTACCACCCCGCACACCTACAGCTGTCCTCAAACGTCACCGCACTCAGTTCGCACTCAATCATTTGGCAGTTAAAAACCATACTAAAGCAATCGAGAGCCCATTTAGCTTTAGATCACTGAGCTGCCGGGTGGCCTCTCACTGTGCTGCTGGACCTGCTTTTGAATTAATATACCCCCCCAATTTCCAATGACTCATGACGTTAAATGTTAAACACAGAGCGTCGAGACAGCTGCTCTAGCACGGCCATGCTAATGATGTCGGTATTGATTACTCTCTCTCACTCAAGCTCCTCTGCAGGTCCATAACAGAGAGGGTGAGACAGAGAGATCTGAGCAGCTAATTTTGTTTTTTTGAATAAAAAATCAGAGTGTAAAGTCAGCACTGTGCATTTTTTGCAGTGTAGGGGTGATTTATGTGATTCAAGTTTAGTAGCTGATACTGTGGAAGTTAACCACAGCCTTATTAGTGTACAAATCATCAGCCGAGAAGAAGCGCCGCGGTAAGTCTGAGCGATTGGAGTTGTAAAACCTCCATCCACTCCAATCAGAGACTGAATCCAGGCCTCTGCCTCGGCTGCAGACCACCAGGTGAAATACTACTTGAGCCTGCGAGTTTTACAGTGACTTGATTAGCGTATGTCCGCTGCACACTCCTGCAGCCGTGCCTACATCCTTAATCACCCGGCAGAAAATCTTTGAAGGCCTAAAGCAGCAATTACAGTAAAGTCAATCGATAATGACAGGTTTTAGAGGAGACCAAATGACTTTTAATGGATTTTAAAAGGTGGCATAAATAATGCACGGGCTTAGGTGTATAATTACGGCTGACTGCCAGCTGCTGTTTAACCAAATGTATGTAAAGAGAGACACTTCCCTCCCCTCCTTTTTTTCCCAAGCACATAAAATAAGAGGCCGAGCGCGATATTAAGGTCGACCTCTCTTATGCAGCACTGTGTCCGACGAAAGCCAAACTGTCACCGCAAATTAATGGCATCCAAAAGCCAGCGCTTCCATTTGAGAGCGCTTCCTCTCTGGACGCTGCACGCAGACCAGGGCGCTGTCTCCATTGCTGTGCCACAGAGGTTTGATGCACCAGATCCAGCCGGGCTTATGTCAGGCCGTTCACCCCAGCTGGCCTCTGTGGTGTCCCTTGTGCAGAGCGCTCCCTCAGCACGGAGCCGGAACACCCCAACAGACAATACTTACATTCACTGGAAGCTGCTTCTGAACCTGACGTTAACCTGTGCAATGCAGCGGATACTAATCCCACTCACGGTGTTGAAGTGTCTAGACAGCTTTATCCGAACAGCTGGGACCATTAGAGATGAGAGGTGTGAAATAACAAGAGAGTGTGCCAATATATCACACATAAGCATTTGTTTATTTTCACACCTCCCATATGCCTTTGTTTGAAATTAGAAAAAAAAGATAGATTTCATCTATGCCTCTCATGGTGACACATTGTTTTCTCCTACTTCATTCCCTCTCTATAGGCTGTGCTCATGAAGTGTATCGCCTGTTCTATCAGTGAAAGAAAAGCATTTTCCCTCTTCTTCTTCCTCTCCATTGATGCTGAGGGAGCTGTGAGGCATGGAGTTCCTCTCGCTGTAAACATAATATCACCTCAAACTATGCCCCCTAACAAGCAGTGGAGCTGCTCCCACCCACGCAGTGTGGCAAGAATCTCTGCATAGGGGACATGTCACAAACTTTTAAGCACTATATCAGAATCGGCTTCGTCGACATAGTTTTTAGTTGCTCTCAATGTACACAGAATAGACATACCGCTTAAAACAAGGACAACAAAGCTGTACAGCTCTTGACATTTTAAAACACATTTTTGACATGTTGTTGTACATTGTCTGCTTTTTATTTATGATTCTTGTCCTTACAGCACTTGTTTCTTTTCTCTTACAATGTGTATTGTAATAGTTAAGGCAAATTTCTCGCATGCAAAAACCTAGCTGGCGAAAAAACAAAAAAAACTGCTTTTGATTCTGATCAGGTCACCAGAGCCAGAGGATCAAAAAGTGAATAAAATAAAGATGAATATTGCTGACTTGCTGCACCTGCTCAGATCTAAGGTCAAAGGTTTAACTTCTAAATTGTGTGTGGGACTTCGGACCATAGGGACGTTACCTTTGGTTTTTCATGCCTAATTAGGTTGGAGAGCTGGACTGTGTTTGGATTCATAGTGGTGCAGAGTGTGGTTTTATAGGAGTTCTTTGCTATTTTATGTTGTCGTTAGACTTTTGTTAAGTGCTGTGTCTACTGTAAATGTAACTAATATACAAAAATCGTCATCTTTGCGGACATTTCCCTTTTAAAATTTCAGCAAGAAATTGCTCATCAATCTTGGCTAACTGGCACATTTCTAAGGTGTTTTCGGACCAAACAGAGGACTTCGTGAGAGGAAATGCTTTTTTGGTTTTCAGGCCCACATCTCCATTGTCGTTCAACAGAGAGCAACTTGCGCAAATTTGAACTCTGGACCATTTATGTTATTCGTCCACAAACAGACATTCTTCCAACTGTACAAACACGAGCTGTGAGCTAGCTACAGTAATAACCGATGCACTGACCGTGTGTGTGGGTGTGTGTGTGTTTGTGTTCAGCTCCGCCTGTCTGAACTCACTTGAAACATCGCTTCTTTCTGTTATTTCCCTCCAGTCTCTCCTTTTTCCTCTCATCTCTGTACATTTAAGAAGCAGATTCATAAAGCCCCAGGATAAGCATGAGTTTTTTTTTCGCTCAAGTTGAAACACTTTCAACTCACGCTGCCCCAGATGAATTCCCTTTTAATTGCGTATTTCCATTGACTTTGTATGTAATCGCACCGCCTCTTAAGTTCACTTGCCATTCTGTCTGAAGACACTTAGAACTTTTTTGTAGTTTTTTTTTTTTTTAGTTTTGATTTAGAGATACATAGTTGCTACTCGCGGAATAAAATCAGTTAGCTGGGTTAGATGTATATATACGTGTAATCATTCTTATTGTGTCTATCCACATTTCCTACAACATGTTTTTTATGTTGAAATGGAGGCTACATACTATGTTCACTGATAGAACCCAGTATTTTTTACCCACTGAGAAGCAGATAGAGAATATCATTATTAAATGATATTTCTCTATACCTGGATAAAACAACATTGTTCTGAGTAACCACCAGCTAATGAGATATGTTGCTCACACAGGAGCCAATCGCATTTGGCAGGCTGAGCAAACTGATGCCATTGTGGAGGCTTGCACTGGCACACGCTATCGCACATTAGCCAGTGCAAAAGGCATGCAGTGACCTTCAGACTCACAGATATTTCTAGCACTCTTGAGTGTTTGAAGTGCCCAACATTTGCACACACCTCATTGTCCTCATTTGACTCCTGGTAGCGTTTGAAGCTTGATGATCCTGCGCTTTATGCTACCACCGTGCAAGAAAAAGAAAAAGTAGCAGAACTCTCGCTGTAAGTCTTCCTCAATTTCTCTTTTTCCCTACCTCCCACAATTCCTGACTGACAGTTTTCTCCCTCACCCTCCTTTTCCATCTGCCTCCTGCCCTCTGCTCTCCCTCCTCATCAATCCCTCCATTACCCTTCTTGTCTCGTCTCTTGTCCCCCATGCTTCGGCTTTGACGTGGTGGCGGTGACAGTGCTGGAGAGTGGGGGATATTAAGGGAAGTGTGTGCGAGTGTGCTGACAGTCAAGTGTGTGTGTGTGTGTGTGTGTTACCACCTGTTCTTAATGCCATGGGAAACTCCTCTGGCTTATTTCCAAAGGTGAAAATCTCAATCCTGAAAAGAGAAGCAACACAACAGCTATCTACAACTTCTTAGAGAGCTCTGATCTCCCCTGGGAGGACTGTGGTTTTGATTTTCATCTTCTGTTTCCCTCAGAGGCTTAGGGAAGGTTGCGTCTGTTCAATGCTGGGGTCGGATGCCTTTTTAATAGAGTCTGGGGTCAACTATGACACAATTAGGCAGTTCATCAGCGCAGAGTTATTGAGGAATCAAGTCCTTGGGGCCACCAGGAGTGTAGATCAAATGTAGATCAATGTCTCTTTTGAGCAAACTGACTGGAAGCTATTATGGCACAGAGTCTTTTTTAGTGAAGTCGCACCTCTGTTAAATTAGTCATGCAGTTCAGATGGAGACCTTTGACATTATTGCAGCACCAGCACCTGAATGCTAATGCTCACATCAAAAAGCTCAACCAGGAACTTAGAAGAAGACTTTAAACTCATCCTCAAGGATTAGATTTTTTTGAGGATCTGTCAAATTCCTCTGCAAGAGAGCAAACACAAATGCAAGTTTGGATTATCTTGGCTTTCTTTTCCACCTTCAACTTTCATCAGTAATAAGCCTCCATCACTTTCTGCATCTATTGATTGTTGGCAGGAGGAGATAGCCAGTCTAACCTCAATGTTTTTATCTAATCCAACATTTTCTTCCCTTCAAAATGAAGGTCATCCATTTTCACGGCTCATACGTGTTGAACTGCTAATGACAATCAGAAAATCAATTTAATCAATCAAGAACTATTCAAACAGCGATTGTCTGATCCGAGCAGGTAGCCTGAGACGAGATGTGTTCAGATACGGATCTGGTGTTGTCCATGAAATCCACACCGATTAGACCATGAAATTAAATCATTTAACGATACCGCGCGCTCTCTGTGTTTATCTTGATAACGGCTGAAAATTGACATTTTAAACTACATCAGCCGCGGATCAAGATTGCATCTTGTTCTCGGTGGAGCACGTATCCTTGGCAGAGATCATACTCATATGCCTGTTTTTCAGAAGATTCAAAAAGAACATGAAGAAACATGAAGGAGATGAACTCATTTTGACTATTAAGACAGCTACTGTAATGCATTTTATCATGAAAGCAGTTCTTGGTTTTTATTTACCTCATTTAAAAGCCGATGCTTGATTTACTTCTGCCTGGTTTGTCCTTTGTTTGTCTATGTGTATACAAGTGAGTGTGTTGTGGTACTTCCTGTGATTTGGATGATGTGCGATGAGCGATCGCAGCTTGACGCCAATTCTTGTGTAAAGAAGCCGAGGCAGGAGGTGTCGGGCAGAAGGATGACAAGTCTGCAATAAACTGTATGCAAATGAGGCCACAGGTTATTATATCTGCCGGTGTGAGTGTTCAGGAGTGTGTGTGTGTGTGCGTGCGTGTGTGTGTGTGTGTGTGTGTGTGTGTGTGTGATCCTGCGTCTGCGGCCATGTTTATAAGCCCGCTGTGCAAGAACAACTGTAATGAGAGCTGATCAAGCATGGCACAGTGTTGTGTCACTGCGTGGTCGCTCTGTCTAACCTTTCCAGAACCTCCAGACTCTCCTCTACTAGTGGGATTCAAGATTTAATTAGACCCCAATTTCCTTTAGTCACTTTGTCATTGATGTGAACTCAGTCCATGCATCCAACTGATAGTTGTGTTGTACCACTGTAGAAGTATTATTTGTTCATTATACTGCACTGCAGAGTGGGTTTGCTGCCTTCACCTTCATGTTTCTCATCTGGAATAGTGCACCACAAAATAAAAGCTGGGATATATAAAACATGTTCTCATCCCAAATCGTCACATATGGTCACTTTGTCAATGGACTTCTATGTCTCCATATTATGCTTTGGGTATTGTCTTGCATCCTGTTGGCGTTCCAGGATGCAGCAACCAACTCCAGGACGTCAACACAAGCATGTGGTTTGGATTATGCAACAAAAGCACATGGTTAGGTTTGGAAAAAAATCCTGATTTAACTTGACATTCATACAGGAAATGAACACCAGGCCTTTGAATGAAAATTGGGGTTTGGTGTACCCATCCACTGCCCCTCCCTACCGGCTTATAGGGACCATTGTGCACCTTATATCACATTGTTACCGGCAGCATTTCAACCTTACATGGTCCAGCGGCGTATCATAAAGCTGCAACAGGTTCCATCCAGCCATGAAAGGGGGCTTATGGCGCTGGTATCTTACATCGAAATCACTAGCAAAGCAGCATTATTTGACAGCTTAATAATGAGAATGGTCATATATATATTGTCTCTCATTGTACTTTATAGTAACTGTCAAATCCCACTACCACCAATATAGTAGTCTCAAGTTTCAGGGAACTGTGGTTACTAAAATAACCTCTATCTCAAAATTGTTAAAAACCTAAAAATATTCCCCTCTTTACATGGCAAATCACCAACACAAAAAAAGAAAAATGATAGAAAACAATGACAAGAGTGGGCTGATTACCACTTTCGTTGTGGTGTTTTATTCAACATGTTATGTATGATGCATCCTGTTTCAGATCTCCATCCGGTCTGTCCTCAGACTCAGCAACTGTCAACATTTCTCTGCAAAATGTGTTTTCTTTTCATTCTTTACCTCCACAAGTCGACTCTATTCTTATAAACCCAACAATGCTGCCGAATCACAGTCACATGCACTCTGCCAAGTGCATCAGGAGCGTGCCAAACACACTTTTAGAAGTTTAATGGCCAGGCTCCCTTATTGCACCTGTGAGGCACTTGGGCACGGAGTGGCATCAGAAAAAACAGTCCAGACGGGAGTTATATGTGGAGGGAGTGATTAACAGTTTTTCGTGAAAATGTGTGAACGGTTCTCAGTGTGTCAGGGTCCAACACGCCTGTTGATATGCAGTATAAACAGTGTAGAATAATTAATGAAAATGACATGTTTGATGTGCACATAAGCATGGGGTGTTGTGTGTGTTTTTTTACAACAGTCTGATGCTGGTTGCACAAAATTTAATCAGAGGATCTGTCGACTGCAAATGGAACGGATACCTGCTGCCTTCAGATGGCCATAAAGAGAGTCACCAGTGTAAGGGCAGATTTTTTTTCCCCCATTTACAGCAGCAATATGGGCTATTTTTCAAGCCATTTGAGATAATACAATGGCTAAAAATCTGTTCATCATTTGAATAAAAATCATGATGGTTGCCAAGGAAAAATCATCCTGTAGTCCCTGCATCCTGTTTTGTATCTGTATCTCTTTTTATGTTCTCAAACTGTGTTCGTCATTCTGAAACTGCAACACAACAAATGTTGAGGATGACTAATTTTCACTCCTGCCACCTTAAAAGATCGAAACATTGTCTGATGTTACTATTTTTAAGTTGCATAACATAGTCAGGGTAGCAAATTGACGTAAACAACATTACTGATCTTGAAACCTACTTTTTTCAACTCTGCCGGAGTGGAGTTCACAGAATAAATGTTAAGCTGACAAATCTGCTCCATTTGGATCCATGCCATAATAATCTGAGCTGCTCTAATTGCAAATCAAGGATCTCCAATAATGCAGAGTAAATGCAGTCCTCAATTATCTGCACTTGAATTTTATGCCAACATAACTTTACTCATTTATATATTAGATTTCTTTAGGGAATAGCATAGATTTGAGGCTTTTGAAAAAAACAATCAGGGCTGTGATCCCAGAAGCTATCCCCCGTGCCACCCCTGGTTATTGATCAGCATCATTTTGGCAATGATATCTGGAGCTTGACAAATTTGCTGATCAACCATATTTATTCATCACTGCACTTTTTAAACTAGATTCGAGGAGTGAGCAATGACTGACCCATGTGGGTAATGTCACAAAAAGACTAGAGCCACGCTAAATTCCTTTAATAAAAGCCATAAATAAAACAAATTGCCATTATTACAACAACAGTTCTAGTATTACTGTGTGCTGCAGTTCTGCATGTGGTCTTCCTAAGTGATGCCATACCAGAACAAAACACAATGAACGAGCATATTGAAAAACTTTAATATATGTATTACGTTATATCTTTCAGATTTCCCACGTGAAGCCTAGTGTAACTGGTAAAGTATCAACGAGTGGCATTCTCCAAGGCAGAAAAATGACACCAATTTGGCAGTGCAAAAAAAATGCAATTCCATAAATGTCAACTTGAGGTCGTAACAGACCGCATATTAAATTGCCCAACTTTATCGCAAAAGTAAGCATGTTTACAGCCTGATACAAAATAATTATTTAGCTAATTTTCAGCATCCATAACAACTGTATGAGTATTACTTACTTATTAGTGACTCAACTGTTTAAATGTTGATAGTTGAAGGCTGGGCTGCTTTAGTGACGGGCTGTCTGTTGTCTGTGAGTCAGATTCACCCCTCATTCCTCCACAGCACCAGCATCTTGTCCAAATTTGGTCACAAAAACCACATGGCAATGGCCAAAATGCCAAACTCAGGGCTTCAAAACGGCAGTCCACAAATCATTGGGTGACATCAGGGTTCCTTTGTCCATTAGTTACTCAGTCGATTAATGTCAATCATTTATGTTGTGCCATGTGTGTAATTGATGTAGACAGTAGTAGCTTTTATTTATGGCATATTTATGGAAATTTTCTACTTTTGGGACCCCCGCTCCATGGCTCCATGGCTATGGCCTTGCCTTGAGATAACGTGAGTGCCTCCTACTAACATCAGCTCTTGTAACATAACATCTGTATTGGGAAATACCCACCCAGAGGCAAAAAGCTCAGATACTTTTTCAACAAATATGTTCAAAAAAGGTGGTGTCCAGTTTTGAGAACATGCATAATATGTGAAGAAAATTCAGATTTCACTTCCACTTTAAAGCTTTGATCTTTATTGTCTTTATGATGAGCCACAGAGAGACTTTTGCCTAGTGCATTATTTTGCACTTTCCAGAAAATAACGTTGAAACTATTGCTTTGGTCTATGAAGGGGACGAGTGAGGTGGGGGAAACTGAGCATACAAGGGCAGCAGATAGATAGTCTCACCAGAAACCAAAGGAAAAGCCCAGAGACACAAAACACACACACACACACACTTACAAGAGAGCACACTGAGAGGATGTGACCAGCAGAACTCAACCATTTTGAGCTGGTTTATGTCTCACATTTGCACTCTTATTTTTCCTCCCACTGACGTAGTGTCCCGGTACAGCAGCAGATTACAGTATGGCCGTATTTCATCTGCCACTCTCTTAACACACTATATAATTAGAGCTTAGCAGGGTTTTAATGTGACATTGGTCGTCCAGATAGCTCCCAGATGAGCCCGCTGATCCTCTTCATAGGTACGTGTCTTTGGCTAAGGAAGTGTTAGGGGGTAAAAAAGGTAGGGATCATTGCACAGACAGGATTACAGAGGAGAAACGGAGTTCTTTTCAGCGGGAAAATGAAAAGTTATTGGATTCGCTGCTCTCTGTCTGTGTGCTCTGGAGGTGGTGTGGAGGTTCCTTCACTCCACACAGGCAGCGTGTCCGGCTACACTGAGAACACATTGTACACCCCGATAAAGGCACTCAAGACTGCCTGTAGGTGTGCCCTGAATGAGTTTGTGCATGAGGTGTAATGATACTTTTTCATTTTTTAAAACAGGTCTAACTGTTCTTATTGGGTTGGGTTTTTTTTTTTTTAGAGTTAGTTTAGCTACTTGTTGGCTTAAATTGGATGCTTTTGTGCTGGCGATAGCTGTGGCTGGAGGCATTCTGTTTTCAGGTTGTCTGTCTGTCCGCCCATCCCACTCTTGTTAACTCGATACCTAAGGAATGCCTTGGGAGAATTTCTTCAAATTTGCCATAGACATCCACTTGGACAAACGATGAGTTTTGGTTGTCATAGGTCACGGTCACCGTAACCTCGTCTGTCCCCTTCTTCTGAGTGCATTTTTTTAGAACACCTGGATGGAATTTCTTCAGATTTGGCTCAAATGTAATCTTAGACCCAAAAATGAACTGATAAAATTTTGGTTGTCCACATTTTTTCAAACCAATGTTTAACAGGATAAAATGATGAAGTCTTGACATTATATATGCAAAAGGTCAAAGATCAACCTCACTGTGACATCATAATGCTCTGCAAAAACTTTTTACTGGCCATTATTCAAAGCCGTCACTCAGGAAAAGAAGGGGACATTTGGTCAGACACTGAACTGGTGACAGCCAGTCACCCCTTATGTCTTGTGCTAATGTGTCTATAGCAAGCAATTTTAACAACTGTAAACTTGTTTTGAGGCCAACAAGCAAATACAGGTGAAGCAGAGGTTAATGTATGGGTAGGTGCACATTTCACAGATATTACCCCTTCTGCAGGTAAAGTCAGATGGTGCTTTCAAGTGTATGTACACCAAGAAAGCAGCAAGACCAGATGGTATCAGTGGGCTGGTCCTCAGACTATGTGCTGACCAACTAGCAACATCTAAAATGCCCACAATAATGTCAACTTGTCCATGGTTCAGTCTGATGTACATGCTTCAAGAAGTCAACCATCATTCCTTTGTCCAATAAAACAGGACCAGCTTGCCTGAATGACTGACGCCCATTCACGCTCACCTCTATGATGATGAAGAGCTTTGAGGAGCCGGTCGAGGATTACATCTGCTCTTCAGTACCCAGCACACTGGAAGCTAAATGAGATTGCTGTTCATTGACTACAGTTCAGTGAATAACACCATAGTTCCCTCCAGGCTGGTCACAAAGCTCAAGGAGCTGGGATTATACACCTCTGTGCATTTGGATCCTTGACATCCTGACAGGCAGCCTGTCAGGTTGGAGTGTGTGGACACACTTCTTCCACCTCCTTAATCAATAGCCTATGCATATTAGTTAGGCAGATCTGACTGACTTGACTAAACATGGCTGGAGCTAGCTGGGCTGAGTAAGGTTGCCTTTACCGTGTAGAGTAGATTATTTTCTGAATTGATTACGCTGAGAGGACGACATCTAAAGCTAAGATAAGAGACAAGATAAAGATAAGATTTTCAGATACAGACCACATCTTGTGCTGCATTCATATACTCTAATGTGGCGTAATGTGGCAATGATATGGATGCTACAAAGAAGATGTTTTTGGCTCAAAAAAACGATATTCGTTCCAGTGGTCATGTGAAAAGTGATGTTGCTGCACCAGTGCATTCTCTAAAGCCACTAAAATATTGCTTTTTCTGACTTGTTATCAGGTTTGATATGCAATATAACAATCATTAAAACGTTCACTGTTGAAAATCAGTCTTTCTGCCCAGTCCTAGTAGGGTGGGACTTAAACTAAACCGTCAGGGCCTTCTCAGTCTCTTCCATTGTTTGTTGCATGTTGATTTGCATGTGGTGTGGTCCATCTCCTCCAGTTGACTGTGCACCTGATGCATTATTTGAGTAAATTATGGATATTTGTTGTAGTTAATGCTGTTTCTTTGTTTAATGGTGAATGAGTGCTTTGATCAAGATTTATTAGAGTACCTTCATTAACTGAGTGTTACTTTCATCAGCCCTTTGGCTATTAAATCATCTGTGTTCATCAAATATTTAATTGGAAATCCTATGAAAGAACACTAAACCGTTGAATGGCTCTCATCTCTGGTCCTCATGATTGAACTGGTGTACCCATGTAGAAGCTTTTAAAATAATCCAGCTGGAGTTACGTTTCTACACATACCCTCAACCAAACATTTACTTTTGCCCACCATGTTTGTGAGTATGTAACTGCAAACTTTCTGAGTTGTTGTTCCGACTTGTGAATTTTCCCACTTGGCAACTCATTTTTAGGATTTTTCAGACACCAAATGAATGCGTTATTTATGCCAGGTGTAAACAGACTCTCTGTTAACAAAATGTTTTTTAATCGATAGTTTTAGTTTACTGTCGACTGCAACACTTCTGTGCATTTGTCTGTACAGTTTGTTAGTTGTCTGTGTGTATAGCGTGTGGGATTTGAACAGCCGGTCCTGTTCTCTGGGCCGTTGGAGTGTGACGGGCCTCACTCCTATCTATCAAGCAGGTAATTAATTAGGATGGATCGATTTAGAGCCTCTCCGATAATGATCTCTCTTGGACATCTCACTTATTTATCTGGGGGGGGTGTTAAACGTGTGGAGAATGTTAATTGTCTTTTGCTGTGACAATGAGAAACATTGTTGAAGATGATTATGCAAATACATGCACTTGAGCACAAACACACACACACACACACTCTCACACTCACACACACTCACACTCACTCACACACAATTAAGACACATCATGCCCAGGTAGGCCCAGTCCAAACCCAATCAAGAAACATCTGCATGCACACACACACACACACAGGAACACAAACACTCTTGTCTTGACTCTGTGCCCGATTGAGAATACAACTCTCCTTTTATATCCCTCAGGTGCTTTTTCCCAGTAAATACCCAGAACAAAGCGCCTTTGCGAGCGAGCCAACCCCAATTACAATCACGAGACACATTTGTCATATAAACTTTGTGCACCATGAAATTTACTGGTTCAGCAAGAAGCCTCCTTTTATTTATAGCGTAGGACAAATGCAGCGGTCTTGACGTATGGTTTGTTACGGAAGGAATGTGCAGAAAGTTGAAAGTTCAGCGCTCGTATTTCTTCGCCACCAAAACGTACGGCCTCTTCAGTGTGAGTGTAATCTAATCCCCCCATGTGAACATGCACCTGCAATTTGTGTCTTCATGCCACAAAGGGACCTTTTCGATAGCAGGTGCTTTTACGGCCTGGCAGTGGCGAGTAGTGACGGCTCTTATATAGGTGACATGACTGACAGCCAGCACTCCCCTCTGCCACTGGATTGGATTGGATGGGTGCCCCGTGTTTGACAAGCTTTGGCACCCAACTCCCTGCGCAGTGGCACCGGTGCCACTTGGCAGGCTAGCACAGAGCGCCACTAGTCTCTCTGAGTCTTTCAGTGTCTTTGCCTCTCTACCCTTTTCTGCTGCTATTTCTGACTTTCCAAGTTTGGAGGGGGATTGTAGCGGAGCAGCGGCGGTGTGGGAGGGTGTCACCAGGGTCACAAATGGCTCCAGCTTTGGTGTGAAGCAGCGTAGGCTACTTTCCAAGCAAACAGAGCAGTTTGCAGTGTGCCAATTTCTTCCATTCGGCTCTTCGCCTCCAGTCTGCGGCTTGTTTGTCCTCTTCGCTTATCGTCTGTGTAGTGCCGCAGCCCTCGACTGCAGGATCTTCTGTCAGCCAGTTAGTCAGCGTATGAGTGAGTGAGTCAGTCAAGTCAGCTGGTTGACGGATGTGCTCTCCTGGGATGAACGGCAGAGAAGGCCTTTGCCTGTCATGTGTCAGGTGCTGTCATCACAAACCGATGCTAATGACTCAAGGAAGAGGTGGAAGTGTGTGACATCTAGGTATCCTCCCGCACTGTCATGTGTCTCAGTTTCTCTCCTGACAAACGCTGACTGACAGAACATTTTATCTGTTTTTGAGTGCCGCTGCAGAGGGTTGACTACATTTTGAGATGTTAATGAATAGTCAGTAAATGGCCAACATTTTTTTCTCGCCCGCTGTCAGAATATAAGTCATTATCACAGCACACAGCAAAACAGCTGCGGCGTGACATAATGATTTATGAGCCGTGACTTTATTGTCAGTTGTAAAGCCTGTGACTTATACTGTATGTCACTGCTAAACTGCGATTTTTAAAAGAGGTTCAGAGGGTTCCTGTGTAAACATAGTGAACGGAGCCAGCAGATTGTCACACGCCATTTATCATGTGTTTAATTGGAATAAAGCAACAGAACTCTTGTTTGCTAATCAAAGACATGATCTTTGTCGATTATGTTAGCGTACTTTATTGAGATAATTAACCTTGTGTGTAATGTTATTCATATAAACCCCAAGGAATAAACAATTAGCTTAATCTCATTTGCCATGGCCGCATTTTCCTGTTTAGCATCTATGATGTTTTCAGAGCAAAATGGCTCCAAATAAATCTTCAAACAGCAGGAACTGTAGAAAAGTAGTGCACACACACTCACAGCATTTAATGCTAAAGAATCTATCGCATAATAATCGTAATCAATGATCAGATTAATTACATTGCGTCACTATATGTTTAAATTTAATTGTAAGTGGAGCTGTCAACAAATGCATGAGATTTTTGTGACAGGCAACCTCACACTGAGGCTGTGGGTTTTAATCTTCGCCCTACTTAAATACATCGATTGAGGACTTGTATGTTCTCATTATATTTATATTTCTTCCAGTTTCTCACCAAACATTATAGATGTTTATTATATGACTGGAGCAGTCTTTTCTAAGATGTCATTCACACTTTCATGTCGTGGCTGACAATTGCAATTTAAGTCACCCTTAAGAGGGACTCTGTAAACTGATAATAATTCAGTCAGTTACACTGATACCGCACTACACTTATGCCCCGATTTTCTGTACACTTATGCCAGGTTCGGACTACACAATATTAGCCTGATTAAAGTCTGACACGGCCATCCTATGATGTCAACTCAGATCGTGAATGACAATAAGTGTCGTTGCAACAGTCAATCGTTTTATCTTATGTAATGTGTCATTGTAGACAACGCTGTGTGCGACAGAAATTCTAGCATGTTTGATTTTTTTTTTGTTTGTCTTCCACGACACTTTCTATCACAGCCATCACTTTGACCTGTCGGAACAGAGAGTGATCTGCTGCCGTGAACAGCTGTATGAGAACAACACACCAACTTTTTTCGGCAAGACATAAGGGGTGCATCTCAGAAAAAAATTAAGAACCACCACACTAACCAATTATTAATGACCAACAAACAGCCTGAACCTAACATTATTTTGAGTCCACACCGATATGTAGCCATGCCAACCTGTTTTGCCCAGATTTTAAGAGTGGAGCAAAGCCAAGTAAAACAAGCTATAATGTTGGGCAATAATAAGGAGATATGCTCATTTAGAACAGCCTATATAGCTTCGATCTTGTCAGCAGTTGCCATATCCTTGAAAGAAGTCACAATTCTTACTAACAATTGTAAACTGCTTCTGCATCAGAGTAAAATGGCTAAAAAAATATCTTACCATATAAAACAAGTTTGTTTCAGTCTTACTTCTTCTTGAAGTTAGCCATTTGTTTACTTTCCTCACTTCTGTTTCTCTTTTTTTTGTGCACTGAGTTGCACTGCCGATCAGCTCCACTGGCTCCGGTGCTAACTCAATCCAATCATCCAGAAAAAAGTTGACAGGGGCTGACGTGGGCCAACAGTGAGGGACACACTGCAAAAACAAGGGCAACAGATGCTCACTGATGGCCTGATATTGGCCCATGGTGAAGTCCTAACATATTGCTACTTTGCAGTGGACTTCCACGAATATATTATGCCCTAGGTAACCTTTTGCATCTACTCTTTACGCTCCGGGATGCTGCTAACATCATGTCAGCACAAGCACATGGTGGCATAATGCTGCACGGGTTATGTTTGGGCAACAGAAGCACATGGCAGCCAATGCCAGGATGTCAACAAATGTACATGCTGGCACTTATGGTTAGCATAAGGGGAAGGAGGCACATGGTAAGGTGTAGAAAAAAAACATCACATTCAAACTCTGGACTCCTGTATGAAAGTTCGGTTTGTTAGACCTATCAATCACCCTTCCCACTCGCACCATAAGCATCCTTGTGTTCCTTATATTACATTGTTACTGGCAGCATTTCAACCTGACACAGTCCTGCCGTGTTTTATGCGGATGTGATGTTATTCTCAAATGACACAGCATGTGCTATTTGTCCGTTTAGCCGTCTGTAAGCATATAATTACAGCTCGACTGGTTCTGTCTGGCTGCATTCCCACCTCGCACCATTCAACAATGTTTCATGCAGAAGCAAAATGTGGCTTTTGGAGTAATGAATTTTCACCAAAAGCACTGTCAAAGCAATGTTTTTTTTTAAATGAGAATCAGGTTTGGTGTGTCAGGGCCCTTAGTAGCGCCGACCCCTATTTGTATGAAGGCCTCATAGACGGATCTTGATCTGGCCAACAATGACAAATAAATGTGGCAAAGTTTTGGGATTTGTCTGAATAGCAGACGCTTGAAATAAAAAGTGTAAATGGGGCCATATATGTCTTGGTCAGGCGGATGCATTATAACAGCATTTTTAACATCTAACTGGATTGTATCTTTAAGCACCTCTTGAGATGGTTGGCAATTGGATTTCAATTCTCCTCTAAGGCTACTTGGTTGCATTTATTCTTGGAGTTTTTGATATGGAGCAGCAATCCAATCTGCCCAAGACACATGAAGTGGCTAAGTGTACAGGAAATTGGGTGTGAGTGTGCAGACTCTCCAATTACACAGTGTGAATCAGTATCAGTTTTTGCATTAAAGTTCCCTTCAAAGGTTACTAAGTGCCACTATCTTTTATAATATTCAGCATGTATATACTTAAAAAAGCCACAAACATTTTTTATTCAGTAACTCTGTCATGAAAAGAAACTATAAATATGTGACTTTGACCGGTTAACTTTATGAGCAGTTTTGTACAGAACTGGATGAAACCTTTTGTACACCCTAACCTTGACCAAGCACCATTCCAGTTTTATCCACGTATCAGAGGTCAGGTCGTTGGGGCAGCAGGTTGGTACTCAAGGTACTCCAGAGGTCCCTCTCCCCACAGAGCTTTCCAGCTCCTCCTGTGGGACCCAAGGTGTTCCCAGGCCATATGAGATATATGATTCCTTAAGCATGTTCTAGGTGTGCCACAGGGCCTCCTACCAGTAACCTTAACCGCCTCTTTTAAAACCTAAAACTTAATAGCTAGCTATGTACTCACTTAATATTTTCCAGACTAAGGGGCAAAGGGAGTTGATGTGTAGGTATGGTAGGCAAGTCATATAACTGCTTCAGCTTTAGCTATACCCACTAAGCCTTTTAGCCATTCAAATGTTAGCTTTCTAATTAATGTCTAAATGGCCAAAAAGCTGAGAAGGTACAGCAGCAGCTATACAGAATTTCATATGACTTGATTTGTGCTTGACTTTAAGCACAGACCCGAACTGACTTGCTCGATTCTCACCATAGCAACTTGTCTTTCACATATGTATGACTTACTCCCACCTCTGTTTGATATTTGTGCATTTCAGTGCCAGGTTCTTAGAATTGTGCATGCAAACCCAATCTCTGTCTGCCCATTTCCTCTATGACAAGTCAACATGTCTGCTGAAAATACAGTAATTTTACCCCCTAGAACCCATGAAATAATTACAGCTCTTTGTTTCAGGTCAGGCAACTACATCAATTTTTTTTTTTTTTTTTTTTTATCTCAGAGCTGGCAAAGAAGTCATTTGGAGTGGACAGGATTAATTGTAGGGTAGTTGCTGTTGCCACTTGCTGGCTAACTGTGCCTCCCACTCACCTAACCAGCTGCTGTCAGGTGTGGAGGAGGTTTGCAGTTTCTGTCTTCACCTTAAAAAAACTTGCCAGCCACATGTGCACGTGATAGACTGAAGGCATGGCATCGATCTTCCAGAAGGGAGGACTGCATCAGGGTTTGCCTTGTGCTGATCTACCAGACTCATACCTCACTTTTGACTTTGTTGCATTCCTTATCCACCCTTGGATGATCCGAGATCCAAGTTGGATCCATAACTTAGCCATGTCAAATTCTAAACACCCCAGTCCATCTCTCCTGCACACTGGGCATCAATGTAGCGTAACCTCATTCAGCTGACTTTATCCCTCCAAACGCCACTTTACATCCACCGCCCCTACAGACCCAGAAAGTCTTACAGTACTCTGAAACACCAACCCTTTGTGTTCCACTGTTAAATGCCCCATCCTCCTACTGAGGTCAAATAGCATTCATTATTTAACTGCTGTTTGTATAATTCTGTTTAAACAGATATAAAATAAGAACCATAATAGCTAGATTTTTTTTTCCAACAGAGAGCTAAGACTTCGTGTCATCAATTCATCACCTCATCTTACCTTACTTTATATGCAGTGCATACATAGTATTTTGCTGTAATTACAGTGGAATATCCCTGGTAATTCCCTGTCGTGGCCACAGAAGATTGCTGTTTGCATAATCCTATACATTTATATCAACCTAAAACAAAAACCGTAATAGCCACAACCTGCATACTTTTTGCTGTAGAAATCTAAGGCTTCCATTGTCCGTTTCATCACGTTGTATGCTTGTAATGGCGTCAATATGTTATGATAAATATGATGCAAAAATGTCAGTAGTGCAAGAGGACTGAATGATAAAAGCATCACAATACCTTTGCACAATACTGAGTATTGAGAAATATTTAGTTAATTATTCTATATTTAGCACAATTTCACAACTTTCATCAATTATTATGGTTTTTTGACTTACACATGCATCTAGCTTAGGCTGTACAGATTTTAGGGATATGAAGCATTTGAAAATACTCCAAAAAATTACATCACAATAAGCAAAAATACCAGTATAGGCCCTGAGGATGTCCCTAATGAATTTAGAGGGTTAAAACAAATAGGCCTTGAATGAAGGACTGCTTGACAGAGGTCTGGATCTCGATTAAACAAGTGGCCATGCCCTTTGTGTGATGCAATACATTAATAATGTTAAGTGTGATTACATGTCATAACAAGTTTATCACAGGCGAATTGAGGAGAGGGGCTCCAAGGAGTCACTGCTGGATAGCCTTACAGACTGCCATGAGTTCCCTGTCTCTGTGGAGAAGAGTTGAAAGAGCTGTCTCTGCCAGCACCAGCTGCTCAGAGAACAACACGCAGTGAATTTGTATGTGTGTATGTGCCTGTGGAGGTGTTTTCGTATGCAGGATTCATCAGCGTTGCGTATACATTTATGTGTATGTGAATTTTGCACACAGGTTTTTGCGTGCAAACATTGTGATTGCATTCGTGCCTACTCATATTTATTTCCATTAGAATTTATAACATTTATTCTAAATGCACAACAGTATATGTGCACTTTTGCCCTCCAGCAGCAGGGCCTGAGGATGGCCATGCTGGTAAGCAAGTCTTTCTGTCTGTTTGGCTGTAGGCTGTTTACATGCCTTGTTCATACCTACAAAAAGTAATACTCCACATTTTCATGGCCAAGTAATTTGTGTATAACACATGTAATCGGGAAGGCAGTAATCGCATGCCCAATGTGCTGAATAAGTAAATAAGTAGGTAGATAAACCCTTTGAAACCTGGATGGACATCAGTTTTCTTGTACTGCATTCAGATGCTTTTACAAGCCATTTAACCCTTTGAAACCCGAGCAAATTGATATCTTTCAAAATCATGGGGGAAAGGCAACGAGCAACTTGGCAAGAAATGTCCCACATATTGCAATAAATTAGTAAAAGTTGACAAGAAAATGCCCTGAAAATTAGTTTAAGAAATTGAGGGATTTTTTTTTTAAAAAAGGGAAAAAATGTTCCAGAAAACTACATTAAGTATGATTTTTTTTTTTTTTTTTACAGAAAAAAAGTATACATATTTTTTTTAAATTTTCACCTCTTTTCCAACCTTTATTTTTTTCATTTGTTTGTAGTTTCATTTATTTTATTTATTTTTGCTTGTTTAATGTTCTTGTAACTTTACTCATTTCTTGTGATTTTTTGGACCATGTCTTTTTGAGGTGCTCATTCCTTTCATGTTTTGAAAGAAATCAAATCAATTTGTTCAGGTTTAAAAGGGTTTAAGAATGAAAGTTCACATAGGGTGGCAGGTTGCAGGTTGTGGGTGGGTCAAAAAACACAGGACTTTGCCCCAGGAGACCGGTGTTTGGGCTCATCAACTTTGATTATTGTTATTTTAAAGTGTGCCACTCACCATGTTTCCTTTCTTAAACCTAACCTACTAAACATTATTTTAAATACTAAACATCATTCATGGGGCACTAATTTGTTAGATATCACACAAATTTTTGAATGTGGCATTTATTGTAGTGTTGCCCTTGCAGCAACATTTCCATTTACTCAAGATAAAGCGTGATTTCACTGACATTTGCTAAATATATTTCAGCTACTCGGATATAAACACTTCTGAGTTGGTGATTCAGTGACCTTAATGAAACAGAATAGAATGTTAAAATTGTCCGTATGTCATTATATCATTCGCAACACTTTACATGTGAGAGTGTAATGAATTATGTCGCCTCTCATGGCACAAGTAGAACAAAACCTTTAGCCTTACATGTTTAGTGTGAAATTTACATATTTAATTATATTGTTTTGGTAACACTTTAGATTACAGCCTGCAAATTACATTAAAATAATGGTTATTAATTATGTTTATATTATAAGCTTATATTATGCTTATAATTGTAGGTCATATACACCATTAGATCAAATAAAAAGAAAAGCAATGAATCAAGTTAAAAAAAAGATTTAAATCAGACACGTCCAGTCTTGGTTATGTAAGGAAAGGAAACTCCAAAGACATATGAAAGCAATACAGAGAAAGGTCAATTTCTTAAAAATAAAGTTCAAGTGGAGTCCTAGACCCCAAATACTGATGAATTAGGTGATGAGTGCCAGCTAGAAAAATTCCAACCAGCCCGGTGACACCACAGCAAAGACATGAAGAGGAAGATGAAAACGAGAAAAAATGCAGCATGTCAGCTTGAAACTACAGTGTAAACTGCTTATAGTAATAACAGTTAGAAGGGTCAACCGCATTTATGGATCAAAAAACTTTAGAGAGGATTATTCATCTAAAGTGCTGTTTAAATAATTCACTTATAATCAAGTAGTCCACTTACAATGTTCATTTTGGGGCTTTTCATCATATGAAAAATAAAATATAAAAACTGCAACCTGTCTGTTTCCAGCTGGCGACATGAGGCTGGTGCTGCATGCACACTGAAATCATGACAGGAAAAAGAAAGTCATTTTCTCTCATTAAAAAAACATTCATCTTCTCCTTGAAGATTTTGCCTGCCAGTGATAGAGAAAGAAAATGAACATGCACTGAAAAAGTCACCCATATTTACCACATATAGAAACAGATGTACTGTAATTCTGTAAATTATGAATCTGTCAGTTTTATTACTTCATATGTTTATTTAGATATTTGCACAGAAAGAGTTGGTTATAATGATTATCTGCTTCTAGTGATGTCCTGTCCTGAAATCCTAAACATCCTAAAATCCTAGAAATGTCCTAAAATACAAAAATGTCCCAAAATCCTAGAAACATTCTGAAGTCCTAGACATGTCCTGAAATCTGAGAAACACCCTAAAATTCAAAATACGCCCTGAAATCCTAGAAACATCCTTGAATCCTAGAGTGTCCTAAAATCTTTAAAAATGTCAAAAATTGCAGAAATGTCCTTAAACTCTAGAAACATCCTAAAATCCTAGAAACATGTATAAGGCTGCTGCGATTGGCCCCTGGCCTCCTGTCATTTTGCAAAAGTGGCCCCCAAGCAAAGTGATTTGAGTATTCCTGCTCTATGGAAAACACAAGAGTGGCTCATCGACATCGCAGTGCAGCGCCGTGCACCTGGTTTTAACAGTTTATTTTAACAGCTGTAACAATAAATTGTCTTAATTGTGCTGTCTGCCCACGAGCAGACTGTAATTAATAGCTTAATAATAAAGCCTAGTAGGCATTGTGAAAGCTAGTTTATTGGGTTTAATTTTTGAGAATAAAATTTCCAACAGTACTTTAAAGGGACTGGCCATTGAAAAAAGAGCAGAAGTAGTGTCTCTTTTACACTAATCCCTCCACTACTGACTGGCAGGGACTCCAGAGAGGATCTTGCTGCAGGTCACGTTGCTGATGAATATTCTGCATCTAATTCCTCCTCCTGCTCTACCTTTCTTCCCTCTAAAACCATTTGTGCCCTACTCAGGTGATAGCCTAAGTGTTGTTTTGTTGTTGTTTTTCTTTAGTAGTGGTTAAAACTTGTTTAGGGACTAGCATTTGGATGCCATTGATCTGTGTGCACAGGCAGGGGAAAGCATCTTGGCCTTTCTGAGAAAGCTGTGAGATAAGCAGGATACAGGCAACATGCCACATGAAGTTAGTGTCAGTGGGGTAACACATGTGGTCCACCTTTCCTTGCATAACAACAGAGCAGTGCTTCCAATGACAGAAAAGAAAATAGCCTCCAATAATGCATTCAAGCAGACCTGTTCCATATGGGCTTCTGCTAAGCTGAGGGATTCCCAGTTGGACTGAGTTGAACATGCAAGTTGCCGAGCGTGAGTGCTTCAGACAGAATAATCTTTTTGATAGACTTGTATACCTCAAGGATATTTTCACCAATCTTCCAACTGCAAAGAGAGTGGACTGTGTTGGTCCCAAAACACCAAAGAAGTAAGGCTACTCTTATTTTAAACAGACATTCTCTCAGGTCAGTCTGAGTTTATGGTCATTCTGGCTTTGACAAATATGAAGTTCTGCTTCTTTTTTTACACTTTACATAACTGTAAATCACTACGGTCACTACGCAAAGCTCAGGATTGTAGGTGAGGGTTGGGACATAGATGGACCAGTATATTGAGAGCTCTACTTCCAGTTTAGCTCCTTCTTCACCACTATAGCCCGGCACAACGCTCGCATCAAACCACCTATCCATCTCACGCTTCATCTCACGTTTTATCCTCACTTGTTAACAAGATCCTGAGATATTCCAACTCCTTCATCTGGAGCAGCAACTCTCTTCCAAGACAGAGGGGACAATCCATTGTTTTCCAGCAGAGAACCGTGGCCTCAAACTCGGAGGTGTGACTCTCATCCCAAAATGCTTCACACTTAGCTGCAAACCGCCCCATTGCATGCTGGAAGTCATGGTGCCATGAAGCCAAGAGAACCACACTATCAGCACCCACCCTAGGTCCCAACTGGATAGGCTAATCATTTTGTTCGTGTCAACCTACCACAGTATAAAAAGCGATAAACTGAGTGAAAGACCGCAGACTTTCCTCAAGTTTCAGTTGCCTAATCATAATTCCTTACATCAACTCTATTTTACATAATGAACAACTGCATTACAGAAAATGAGATCTCTGTGCTACTCAGCCCCCGTCCTCCACCTAAATAGCTCACATTGTCTTTTTGTGGAGCTCAAAATAGTAAGTGTGCGATAAGGTTAAAGGAAAACTCTTCATTATTCACAAGACTTAGCTCAGCACTCATTGTGCACATAATGACACTAATTGCCACATGATTTGATTAACACATGGAACTTAGATTGTCATGATTAACAGTCAAGTCCTGATTGAGAATTATAGATAGGAGGACGTGTTCTCTCAGTGTGCTCTCTTTCACATGTTTTAATCGGGAGGTTTTTATCATCAAATTGAATCCTGCGGTTTGTCCTTAACCTGTAAGGTGCTCGTCTTTTAAATTATTGTAGCTTCACGGGCTTGTATTTTACTCACTAATGATGCAAAGTGACTGAAACTTGATTTTCTTTTAATTAACCACCCACCACTTCTTCAGAAAGAAACATACACAATTGGATTTTGTTCTGCAAGTCTCACAAGGCAAACAGCAACTTCTGACAAAGGTGAATCTGAGTACAGAACTCTATGAATTACCTTCAAACTATATTGTTTAAACCTTTGAAACCTGGGCAAACTGGCTTGATTTCTTTCAGAAAAAATGGGTAGAAGGAAACGAGCAACAAAAGAAGAAATTATCCAAGAAATTACCTGACGTGTATATATATATATATATATATATATACATGCTCTGGGTTCATAGTCTTTACTTGTGAGAGACGTTTATAGCAGCACAAGAAAAGTGATGTCACTCCAGTTTTCAAAAGGTTAAAATCTGTTACTCTTCAGATTATTTTATTAACAGTTAATGTGTCATAGCTTGATATATTTAGATTATTATTCCTTTGAATATAACTTACTACTGAAAGTCAGCAGGGTGCCATAGTGTCCACTTTGTTTTTTAAGACTCTTTCTTTAACTAATACCCTAATAACCAAAATGAAGGTCCATCATTCTCCACAAGTGAGAAAACAAATGCATAAAAAATTAATACGGAACGGCTAATTGCTGTGCCACATCAGAGGATCTCATAGTGTTTGCCAATAATTAATTAGTGAAATTTTAAGCGCTCCCGCGTGGATTAAATTTTGTGGAATAATCAAATTGCCTCAGGGGCATTTTTGCATGTCTAATTCACTGTTTTTCTCCAAATCAACTATCATTTCCACATCTAATATTTAGAAGCTGCTGTACAGTGTTAACCAGAGAAAATAAATGCAGTATACAAATGCAATCACACAGTGGGTCCTGGCATCAGATGCAAACTGAGCATTAAGTTAAATACTTCTGCGGAGAGATTTGCCAGCAGTGTAAAATTAACTTCATCCTGGCTGTCACAGTGCTCTAGCTGAGTCTGTCGTGGTGACTGTTACTACTCTATGTCAAAGCGAAGAAGCATTATCATACTTGTGATGTTCCTCTCGTAAGCAGGGTATTTTAATTCCCATCATACCCCTGTGTCAGCTCCCACGCTGCTACCCCCTTCTGCCCATCCTCCTGAGCCTATTTGGGGGAAGATAGCTCATTACAAAGTGTGATTCTTCCTCTTCAGAGGGACTGCCGTTGCCTGTCAGCACAAAGGAATTGCCTGCCTGCTTCCAATCTGGAGATCAAGAGAGTGACGAGAAGAGATTGTCCTCACCCGTCCCACAAATGACAAACCTGGACAAACCTACAGTTAAGAATAGGAACCTACCCAGGCAAAAAAATGTTTGCAACTATTCTGCTATTTGGGGGGAGAAATCACAAAATAACATAATTTACTTACTTTTTTTTTTTTAACTTTCAACTGGTTCAGTTTCAGGATGTAAATCACAGCCAGCCTTAGAGCATTGCTGTCACCGTAGTTAAAGCAGAGTGAACTGATGTTTTGTTCATTTGAAGGCAGCAGTTAAAGCTGTAAACATTTACACATCATCTCCTCATAACGTTGTTATGGTGAAAGTGTTAGATAGTTGCAGTAGCATTGCTCAACATTAGCATTCATTTGGTTTCATCTGCCCACTTGATGAATCTGACTTCACACTCCTGTCAGCTCTGTTTGATCTTCACCAACTACTGACTAAAATAGCTGCCTTTTTAGCTGCTAAATGCTTCAACAAGGTGTTGGCACTGTCCCATTTTTCAGGATTTTTCAAGGTATATTGTGCAGGATTGTCAGTAATTGTTTGTAAACATGCGAGCCAGAGAAAATGAAAGTTAAACCATTCCAAGATTTCCTCTCGTTTGGCATTTCGACTCACTATATTTGCGTTTTTCAGCACTGTGTCTCTTGGATGCCTGCTGCTTACAGTCTAGTAGCTGATTACTACCTTTTTAAAAAACTCCGACTTCATCTGAGCACTGTGGGGGTATACGTCCGTACATGTCCTGAACACAGAAAATAAGAAAATACAGACAGAGAGAGTCTTCACTGAAAAATACACCATTACAGTGGGTCATATGTGTTAATTTAGAGGGATAACTTTGTATGAGTCTATACAGTTTTTTAGAAAAGGATCTGCATGGTACACCTTTGAGATGTTTTTGGCTTGGTTTTTTTTTCAAGAATTTGCTTTGCACCTTGCAACAATTCCGCCTAGTACAGCTCTCATTTTTTTTAAGTAGAAACTTGTGCCATGAACTTGCCTCCAACAAATACCATCATCAAATACATTTGAATCTGCATATTTTCAGTTCCACCATATATAATCCAGTTTATCTTTCAGAGGACCAGTAAACTGGTGTAGACCAGGTTTGTGCAGAGACCTTTAGAGGGGCAGGTGCTCAAAGTTAAAAAGGGCCACATGAAACAATTTACAGCATAACCTGTTGAATTACAGCGACGCATATTCAAACAATGTAACATGGATCCTTACAGCTAACAACAGTATACCTCTGTCATTGTCCCCCGCACAATGAATTCAGAGGGGGTTTATGATAGTTAAATTCTGAATTTTAAAATGTCATTTAAGCTGACTTTCCCTCTAATTTTTTTAAAAAAACTGTTCCAGGTGTTCACAAACAATGGCTCACTTGACTACAGTAAGAAGCAGATGACTGATGACTGATGATTGATTTGAAGATGATGCTGCTAATACTGTAAATATGTCGATAATCAATTGCACAAATGAAACTCATCATCTAACCGTAACCGTCGAGTGTCTTTCTGCTAGTTCCTGTTTTGCAATTGAGGTGTAAAGTCATCATATGACATAAAATGAAGGATTACAGTCATATAATTTTATTTATAGCAAAATTCTTATTCATTGTTCAGTGTTCTACTTGATAAGGGCCTCAAGGAGACCTTCATGAAAAAAAGTCTTGACAATAGGACACTTTGGACATTAAGGTGCAAAGTGCAGGTTCTCATCCTCCCCCTCTACACATGCTGGTCCAGACTGTCTAGTACCCAACTTGCAGACAAAACAGGAAAACAATGACTTTCACCATGTACAATACGCGTAGTTGTTACTGTAGACTTAGTAGTTTATACTTTTATGCATTTTTACTGTTCATCAAGTCCTTCAAACGTGCAGCTCCTTAACTGAATTTAATGCAGCCTTATATGCTGGTCTTAATAACTGCCAGTCACTTTTTCCATTCACCAGAAAACATTGCAGTAACAACTCCAACACAGTTTAAGCCTGAATTAAATGCTGCTACATTATCATTAATTCTACAGTAATGGGAGGTTAAAAATTATGTACATTAATAAGCTGAATTTCAATTGTAAAATATTTTTCTAATTTCCAAACAGTGCTTAAAAACGTTATTCCCCATGAATGCATTAGTAATGCAACTCTAAGTATTTGAGATCATGTTACGTGTCACACTTGTGTTGTTTAACTCCTCACTTTATTTGCCCCTTGGGTGCATTTACTGTTTGTGAAACCAGAATGAATCAATGCCAGACAGCTTGGAAAGAAATCCATCATCTGAATCAGGCCAAGGATCTACAAAGACATCGCACAATGTTTGAGAAAAAGCAGGCCATGTGCATCAATGATGAGGATTTGTTTTTGCATTTTGTATTTTTTGTACATTTAAACTTTTGGAAGTGATAGAAGTGAAGTATGCTCAACTTTTCTTCCTCTATAAGGCCTATGTGTGCTCCTTTCAGGTATTTCATGGGAATAAACATTTGATTTAATGTTTGGCCACAGCTGACAGGCCCTGATGTGTAATACACATCAGAGTGAAAACTTAACCCTTAAACCAGGGCCAACATCACTTCACATGTGCAGCTCTCAGATGCTTTTCACAAGTATAAAAACCTCTGAACCCTGAGCAAATCGATGTGATTTCTTTGAAAATCACAGGGAAAAAAAGGCAATGAGCAACTTGATAATAAATAAAGAAATTAGCAAATCTAGAAAACTGTTTTTACAAATGCAAAGGAAAAAATAAGATATTAGAATAATTACATATTTAAAATCATGTTACAAAAATATTGTAGTTTTTAAAGCACTACTTTCAGTACTTTCTGTGGGGTTTTCATAACTTTGTTTTTTGTTTTTTTTTACTACTATTTTTTGGTTAATTTTTGGGTCATTTCCTCTTTAGTTGCTCATTGCCCTCTATGTGTGTTTTTGAAAGAAATTGGGCCAGTTAGCTCAGGTTTTAAAGGGCTAATGCAAATGTGTGCTCATGTATTTCTTCAAATATTTGTTATGGTTTTTGTGAGTGGGAGTAGACGATGACAACATAAGGCTACTGGTGATTTGGAAGCTTCAAGGTCAGAAACTGGAGCATTATTTGCTATGTGTGTGTTGAAATGACTCAGAGTTTGACACACACACACACACACCAAAAAAGGCTCTCCTGAGTGGAGGTTGTAACTGTCAACCCTGTGCTTCCTATGTTGATTTACACCATGAGCTGTACCGGCTGAGCCTCCAAACATTCTGCTCAGTGGAAGTACAATTATAAAAGAAAGAGGTCTTAAGTGTTAAGAATATCTTAAAACTAATCAGACGCTGCTTCAGGTGTAATGAATAATCCAATCATCTGTGTGTGGGTTTAGATAATTAGCATTTTTTGGATGGGTGCATTGGACAGAATTTGAACCTCCGATCATCAGTCCCACAAGGATGCAGACAACTGGCACATGCTGTACCCACTTCAGGGCAGTCTGATTATTTGAAGAGAGAGAGAGGTCCAAACCATCAGAAACAAGAGCAGATGAAATATTTCTTTGAGACGGTGATAATTTAAGAATACTACAGAAAAAAAATTGGAGTAAGAGGCAGTAAGGCTGCAGTAGTTGTCGTAGTAGTAGAAGTATTGAAGCAACAGTAGTATTTATAGGACTAGAAGTAGTAGACAGAAGTCGAGCAGATGACCATCTGCTCCCATAGACTGCCATTATACATTTTAACTTCTTTTTTTTAAATCACTGAATAATGACAATTTTATCAATGAATCAATCAATCAGTAATTTATATGTCACATTATACAAGGATCCTGTCAGTTCCTTTAACTTGTACACTGTAATTTAATCCTTTTTAGTCTCCTCTTACATCTTTGGTGGCTACTTTTTAATCGTCCGTTTGTCTGGAGGGTTCTGGTAATCCATAGTTTCTGGTTGTGGGATGATTGAACTGTCCACACATCCCAGCCTGTTCTCATTCGGAAGTCATCAAATACCACCGAAGGATCCCGACGTCAAAAGCCACCTTTCACTGCTCTATGATACGGCGTCAGGAAGCGTGAGCTAAGACTGCGTCTAGACAGAACTGTTCATGATGTTCTGATACGCTAACAGACAGCCAGGCGGCACCTCCCTTAGCAGCATGATACACTGCTGGTCGGTGTCAGGTTGAAACACTGCCAGTCATGAGGAAATATAAGGAGCATGAAGGTCCTTGGAGCGGGCAGGAGGGGCTGTAAATGGGTTCAATAAACCACAAAACTTTGACGCAGGTGTCCCCTTTCTGTCTGAATGTGATGGGTTTTTTCGACACATAACCATATGCCTTTTTGCCTAAACCTAACCATTCTTGCTTTTGTTGCCAGACCTTCACCATGTGCCAACCCAGCGTTGGTTGCCATGTGCTTTTGTTGCAGCACATGAACCCAAATGTTCACAACGCAGACGCAGGAACAGGCGCAGACGCAGACAAAGAAGCAGAAAGATACCTAGAGCATAAAATGTAGATGCTGAAATCCACTGAAAAAAGCGGCAACATGTGACAACTTGGGATGAGAACGTGTTGCACATCCCAACCTCAAAAAGTCTGCCAGATTGTCGTTTTCCCCCAACACAGGCAGCGGTGTATAGCAGTGACCAACAGCAGGAACAGGACAGCACCTCATATTCCCACTGTCACACCAGTCCGTAATCACCATAAACCACACATCTCTCCTTACCCAGACTCCTCTGCTCTGTCAAATTGGCACATAGAAAAAGAATCAGCTGCTTGAATGGCGCTGTCCAGTTTAGGTCAATCAAATGTATATATTACAGTTCCTGACATCCCGCTGGAAACTGATGTGGCACAAAGGTCGTCGAGTTCACAACCCCTGTACAATGGCTATCAGGATTCTTTAACAGGTGCCCATCCTCACCATCTTTTCCTCCATGTTTACTAATGTTTACATATCTATGCCGCAACCTGGTTGGGCTAGAAGAAGTCATCAGGAAGAGAGTTTACAGACTAGTGAGTTCATTTCCTCGTCCTGATCAGTAAATTGAAGCCACACATCACCATAGTCTCACATAGACTCAAAAAAAAGTACCACCATGGAAAAAAGAAAACTAATAGCATACATGTCTTAAAAAAGATGTACAATTCAAGCACTTAAAAGCTCACATCCGTTTTTTTCTCCAAGTACAGACACAGGTAATGATGTCTCAGTACACTTCTACTGGAAACATTGACAATTATAAAACAGCAGCCTGCAATTTAAGAGGAGCAGCAAAGGAGGCGAAATGAACTAAATTGAGGAAAATGACAGGACTGCATTTCACTTGAGTTTTGGGGTTTCACGTGACAAACAAATTGGTTGATTGATTGAAGATAATTTCTTGGGGAGGTAAGCTCACTGCCTGTTACTGCTCCTTATTACAACTTGTACCTTAAGGCTATTTTAGTGAGCCAAATAAACGAACGAACAGGGCTGAAGAGCTCCCATTTAGTATGTAACCACACACACCCGTACACACACACCTACCTCCTCCTGTGACCCTGGAATATTTTTTCTCCACAAGGATCATCCCATTCACTTTTGAGGGACAGTCACACTCTGAGGGAAAACGCTTTCCTCATTGTCAGCAGCCACTTTCTGCTCAGCTAATGGCTGTTATATTTCTTCAACAATCCCTTTTACGTTTGTGTTGTTCCCTGCAAATATGAATGTGCGTGCCCTTGGGAGTTGTTCTATTTCGTATCTCTCACTCTCTCCCTCCGTGCTCGGTCTTGTGTTCTCTCTCTCGTCTCCACAACAAAACACCGGTACGGCAAAACCTCAACCGTGCCACAAATAGGACTTAATTTGTTTGAGTTTCCTGTGGTTATTCGACCCACCTGGATGCTGCTGGGCGTCTCCAGGTGGGTCGTTTTTCAATTTTCCACACAGTGCCATTGCGGGCAACCATTGTCCTGGTTCTGTTTCCATGCTAATTGGTTGATTTCACAAATTCATCATTGTTCTTGCTCCACATACAACTGTCGGTACTTGTGGATCTGTGCCTGCTGTTTCCAGTATCAAAGCTTTCTTAAGCCAGGAAGTGTGCTCAAAGTGAGCTCAAAGCATGGCACAGATGTCTAAACCCCCGCAGAGAGTGCAAACGCTCGCTCCATGCTCGGCTCCATCTGGACATGGAACGGCATGAGCGTGCGGTGGAAAACAAGTCGAGCCGGAGTGGAGAGTCAGTGGAGTGTCTTGTCGGCCGGGTTCAAATGGGAGTAATGAGAGAGCAACTTTGAAGTGCAGAGAGCACAGAGCATCGAGGAGAAGACCTCCGCATTCGGAGCCCGGCTCTAAGTGGGACGTACAGTTTGCCTTTGTTATCAGATGCTGTTTGTTTTAGTCTTTGTCTCGCCCTTCCTCAGAAAACAAACGCTGGCATCCACTGCGTCCTCTCTCCTAATGTGCTGTTTAGACTTCAACATGGCTCAGTAACTTTATGTTAATTACAATGTTACAAACAGGTTTATTTTGTCTCCACGGGCTGTTGTGGGTATGGATTCCTTTCCAGAACTTCATTTTTATTTACTCATTAGTGTTTGTTGAATTCCTGCTGGAGGTGGATCTGATCCAGCCCAAAGACTGTAAACAGCATCATTTCTTCCTTTGCTTTGTCTTTCAAACTGACACTGGCTCTCCGATATGTTTTTTCCATTCATTTTGAAATACTTTATTTATTCCTCAGAGATGGAATTTCCTCCGGTGAGAGCACAGGGTCAGCAGGCTGTGTCGCCACCAGAGTAGAGAAGAATGAAATTATCTTGCAAAATAACTCTCAAAAGTAAGTAAGTATATATTTTCTGCTAACTTAACAATGAAAAAAGGATTCATGTGAATCACTGATTGACAGACCTCTTTAACCCTTTGAAACCTGAGCAAACTGGCTTGATTTCTTTCAAAGACATGGAAAGGCAATGAGCAACTGAACAAGAAATTACCAAAAAATTATTAAGAAATTACTAAAAAGTCACAAGAAAATTACCTAAAAAAAATAAGCACAAAAAAAGTAAAATAATTATTAAAAAAAAATATAAATATGAATAAATAATGATATATATTTTACTCTAATTATATTTTAAATATATAATTATGATGAATATAAATATTTTTCCATGTTATTTAATAATTGTCTAATGATTCTCCAACTCTTTTAATGCTAATTTTCAGATCATCTCTTTGTCACATTTTACTTTATACTGTGTATATATGTATATTGACTGTTTTTTGTGTGTTGTTTTTTTCAATTTGTGGGACATTTCATGCCAAGTTACTGAGTGCCTTTTCCCCCATATTTCTGAAAGCTAAATTTGCTCATAATTTAAATGCTTGTGAAAGGCCTGAAGAAAGCACAAGAAAACAGATGCTGATCCAGGGTTTAAAGGGTTAATAGCTGACACATGCTGATAGGCTGCATTCAGCATAAAGGCCATTATACACTGTGATAGAGGAGCAAGCTTGTAGGTTTATTGCATGTCATTCTGTGTGAGATGGGTATATAAGATTCTTGGATGCAATCTGTTACAGACAATACAATATTAGTTTTGAGGCATGTCAGATTGTGTGATCAATTGCACGTCATCCATCTCATGTTTTGAGAGTGCAGCAAAAATACCCACAAACTTATTTTTTCTTCTTCTTTCAAAAACTTTTCAAAAATGTCAATTACGAGGCAGCCTCGGCTGGTGTTTCTGCGTCATGAAGTTTTATGTGTGCTCTCCTTTCCTTAGTCCAGCTTTGAGGTTGGTTGCTATGCCAGTTGCTATGAGCTGATTTTGTAGAGAAAAACAATGAAGTACACTGTCAGTGAGAATTTTGCTGATTTAAATATATCAAGGTTTTGCAACTTTGTTAATTTTTTGTTGATTTCATTTTTTTTTATTACAATGACAAAAATGTAATATTCTCATAAAATGACAAGCATTTACTAATACTATATTTAACAGTGATTCAGTTACTTCGTCCATCAGTTCCCTGCAACTAAAAAACTCTAAATCTGAGGTGATTTTATTTGGCCCTCTCCATTCCATCCACCTGCACTATAACCTTGGTCAAACAGTCAATTCACAGCCAGTATCTTGAAACCTGGCAGTGTTAATCGACTCAGACCTGAGTTTCAATGCCCTGATTCAGAAAGAAGCTTCTCTCTTAACAAAAACTTAGTGTTTTCATCCACTGCTGACCTGAGGAAAGTTATTACAGTTTTCTGTTTTTTCTTCTGTAATTCCACTTATTATTTGCCATCCAGAGATCTCTCTTGGCTATTTGGTCCAAAATGCAGCTGCAGTTAATTAAAAGTTTAGTACTGTACCCGCTGCTGGTTAATGCTGCAGCTGATAACTTTAATCACTGTTTTCATCTTTGGAGTAAATCAAGTTATTTTCTGTTCTTATAAACTATTAATTGTCTCTTGGCTACTGTAATTCTGGCAATTCTTTCTCTTCATGTGTGACCTGTAAAGTACTTTTTAGGATTTTTTTAATGTTACGTTTGTTGTACTTTTTAACAAGGTCTTACATCACATCATGGCAGCTGGATAATGATAAATAACTATAAACAGTAATTAGAGTAAGCATCTACAGTCATGCTAGCAGCTTTACTGTGCTGTACTTAAACTATAAAATATTGGCTTTAGCTATCATGATGTTGCCATTTGGTTTGTGGTGCTCCATTTTTAAGCCTAAAGTTTGCTATTTCGGCCCTCGCCATCTCTTAGGAGCCAGAAGTGACCACATAGAGTGCCTGTGTGATGATGTTGTTCCGTAGGCCAATGCAGAAGTTAGCTTTGCCCATCAAAAAGCCTACGGGATTTTTCCACTGGGTTTGGAGAATTGCAGAAAATAAGCTCTGTGGTAAGCAAACATTTTCGATACTTACACATTTCATTTAGCAAGACAATCTTAACAAATGAACACTGCTTTTAGGATTTTTGAAGCCTTAATGCAATCAACAGAAGTAAAACACTACGCAATAAATAAAAGTACACTACAGTCGCATGACTTAACATCATCACCACGACAAGACTGTAAAGCCGTGTTCAGCACAGCTCGGTATAATGATGTTCTGTAGTGTCATTCAGACACTTGTTAGCAACTGTGGTTTTTAAGACACAAGCTTCAAAGTTCATGCGTGGGGTATATACTGACGTATATTTTGTTCCACAACAAATCCTCAGTCTGTGTTCAAGGAGAAGGAACCAGGAGTGCAGAAATGCTAACTCATTTCCAGTTTTAGGGCTCATTCTTAGAGCATTCAGTTTGGTTGAGGGGTGGAGCTGTCAAAGGTACCTGACTCATAGACTGTAGCAATGCTTTGCAGACAGCCTGTTGTCACCTAAAGGACCCTGCCCTTAATATGTGAAGACTTATTAAAATGTAAACGGGTGAGTTCCCATACAGTTGTCATGAATGATGAAATTAGCTAAGAGTTCAAAAGTATTTTTGTGCCAGGCTGTAAACATGCTTATTTCTGCTGAAATGTTTGAAATTTTAACAGAGTTTCTGTGAGGATTGACTTGTCTCTGGAGCCAGGCTGAAGTTGCCGCTTGAGGAGCTACAGTTTTTGGCACTTCCACATTGGCTTCATTATTCAGCCCAGGAGGTTGCTTTTTGACCGTGACAAAGCGGTGCCTTTAGCTTAATGCTAATGTCAGCATTTTGGTGTTAAACAGGTACAATACTTACCATTTTCACCATGTTGGTAGGTGTTTCCTGTTTGTTAGCATGCTAAAATTTGCAAATTAGCACAAAAAACACTGTTGGGAGAAGTTTGCCTGGACTGCTTTCTGCCAGAGAGGTATTTCTTGGTTAGGGTTAGGGGAAAAAAATCTTGTTTTGGGTCAAAATGAATGGAGTAGACTCGAGGTTCGTCTTTCAGAACTTCTTTTTCATATTTCATAGAATTTCTGTTCAGGTCATGCACTGTTGTGACTTTCTTAGAGATTCACAGGTCCAGTATCTTGGGCTTTATGCAGAAAATCCTCACCCTCACTGTTCACAAAGGCCCCTCATGCTTCTGAGTCTGTAGCATTAACAGCATTTCTGTGGTACCCTTTAGCCCCCAGCCCATATTAATTTGACAGTTCTCCTGGCCTTTTCTGCAGACGGCAGTATTTTGATGGACAGAAAGCCCTGTGATAATTTTTTTTTTTTTTTTTTGGTTGCATTAAAAAAAAAAGAAAATCAAAGATGAATCTCCTCGTGACCGTTTTTGCTTTCTCTGTTCAGCTCTCCCCTCTGTATCCTAATTTCTTCCCATGCCTTTCCCTTTCTTCAACCAGTGTCTGACCTGTCTGGCATGATGGTCATTAAAGCTGGGCCAGCGGTGCCGGTGGGCCTGCTGCTTCCCTGTTTGCGTCCCCATTGCACTGCGGCGAGCTCGCTGGCCTGGAGCCGCTAACAAGCTGTGCATTCAGACAGTTGATGCTACAAATGGAGCTGTGCAGTGGACCAACTCCGGAGATGAACAACTGAAGCGCTGCTGAATCCCTTCGGCAAGGGAGGGAGCAAGACCTCCCACCCTCCGCTGAAGCTCTGACCGGGGCTGACTTGCATTAACTTTCAGCGCAGAAACCCATTCAGAATGTGGTTGCGTGTGTTATTGTGTCGTGTTTTCTGATTTCACATATTCTGCACTCTAATACTCTGTAATAAATAATGTATTGCAAAGGTAATAGAAATTGCTTGCCAACAGTTCAGGTTATGGTGAACTAAACGGAATCCATACTACCATGAGAGTGAAGCAAGATTATTTACTCTGCTACAGCTACAGGAAATATTATCAAGAAAGGAATACATACAAAGGGCGCCAAATGGACTAGCCTTGTTCCCAAGATTGCTTTATTAATTTTATACCAGCCCGCTCTCATTACCAATTTGTAAAATATCACCGCTGTGATGGTGCTTTAATATAATATAAGGAGCGAGTAATATAATATAATATAAGGAGTGCAAGGGCAGGAGGAAGGGGCTGTGTATGGGTTCAAAAAACACTGGATTTTCATATGGGAGTTTGGTGTTTGCTTTCTATCTGAATTAGTCACTGGTTTGTCAGTGCTTTTGGTGTAAGAGTGCAATGCCATAAGGCGAGTTTCACATGCGCATGAAACACATGAGCAAATGGTGGGACGTCATCTGCCACATCTGCCCCAATACATACAAGGGCAACACTTAAAAAACGCGGCTGGAAGGAACCTGTTGCGTAGACATGAAACGCGGCAGGATGGCATCAGGTTGAAATGCTGTCAGTAATGATGTCATGTAAGGAATGCAAGGAAACCCATAGGATGGGAAGAAAGGTGGATAGATTGAACAAACCCGAACTTTGATGCTGGAGTCCGGTGTTTGCTTCCTGTCTGAATGTGATGCTTTTTTCTACATCTTACCATGTGCCTCCTCGCCCAAACCTTTCTATCGATGTCTTTGCCTAATCCTAACCATCTGTGCCCAGAATATGTGTGTGTTGACATCCCGGCGTTAGTTGCCATGTAGTGTTGTTGCCTAAACATAACCACGTGCAGTGTGATACCACCATCTGCATTTGTTGATATACCTGTAGCGGCATTATGTAGCATTAAAAGAAGACGCATAAGGATACCTAAAACCTGTTATTTAGACGTGGAAGTTGACTGACAAAAGTTGCAATATGGGACGACTTGGGATGAGAACGTGTTGACTGCTATCCTTTTCTTCCCAGATTCACCATGACCGCAACAGCTGACCTGAATCTGCCACGTTCCACTGCGTTTAATAATGAGGAGTTTGTCCATGTTACAAAACGACGGAGAATCATTACAATTACACACCTGGCATTAATGTGGCTGGTAATAATAGCACAAGAAAGGAAGGATGGAGGATGGGACAGAAGACGAGGGAGGCAATGAAGGGGAAAAACTAGGATAAAAGGGAGAAGGGAGGAGGAGGGGGGGGGGCAGGAGGAGAAGGAGGAGGGAAAAAAACTGAGGAAAGATGAAGCGAAGAAAGGAGAAAGGAAAACGTGTGTCTGCGGAGCTGACACCAGCAGTGACGGTGGCAGCTGCACCCTGAAGAAGCAGAGACTTTCTCTTTTTCTGCCTCTTTATTTCACTCTCCTGCCATCTTTCTTTCACCTCAGATTATCCTTGACTTGGTTTTCCTGCCTCATATTGTCTGACTGCATGTCCAAAAACAGCACACACACAAACATCATGAGCCCCACACATAACCTTCCAGCTGAGGGAGTGCAGAGCCTTGCCAGCACACGAGGGAACAAACAGCATGCTGCATTTATAGAATGGGCTCCCTGATGGCCCGGTCGTATCAGCCTCTATAATCAATGGAGGCATCAGGGAGAGCGCAGCTACAGCTCTCAGGAGGAAATGAACAGACTTCAGGCACCTGCCAAGTCGACAATAAAGAAATACAAATGACCTGTTAATTGCAAAGGCCTCGATGCCAGAGAAAAGATCAAGTTAAAGAATTCAATAAACCCTTTGAAAAAGAACTCGCCCTTTTTTTCTTTTCTTTACTAAACCATGCTCCACAGCGAAGTGGCTACCTATAGTATCTAACACTGCAGTGAGATATGCATCCCGGCTCACATGAGACCTGTGTAGACTGAGTCAGGTATTTCAGGAACTACTCCGTAGTTTTGTCGATTTAGCATTTCAATGCAAGAAAAAAGCAAACGCGAAACTTTTTTTGCTGTGAATATTGCAGTAGCGTTGAGAGACATGAGCACAGTGAGCGTTTTGATGGACATCACCCTGGATGTGGTGCAGGAGAGGGCAACAACGGGGAAGCTGCCAAGCATATTTTAGAGTAATAAATGTGCTGAACAGCCATTTGTGCAGAGAGAGGAGGTCTGAAAACGCTCGCCTCGCTGGGACCACATTCACGTGTGTTGATTGTAACAATATCAACAATCAGGTTAGCTGTGATGGTGGGGAATAGGCAGTAGGCTCTGTGGATTTGTTTCCCCGTCTCGCCGTAATGATTTCTCCCGGTGATAGAGGGTAACCTTGAGTCCTCTGGGGGCATAGCTCCGTACATTGAAGAGGACATGTCTCAGGTAAAATGAGCCCCTTTTCTGCTCGTGCCACGGTTACTGGTCATGTGAGCATCACTTTGATGGTATCTCTCGGGATTCATGTTTTACTCTGAGAAGGGAGCTCATCCAGACTCCGTATGAATATTGAGACTGATTTCATGCCCTTGATGGTGAATGAAAAGCTACAAGCGGGCATCATTCTGTGTGTGTGTGTGTGTGTGTGTGTGTGTGTGTGTGTGTGTGTGTGTGTGTGTGTGTCTGTGTGTGTGTGTTTGTGTTTTGGAGGGCTTTAGACAAAGATTAAGAGAAAACACAATAATGTGCTCTTATCTCTTTGTTAATGGACAATACTGGCCTTTCCTCAATGACACATCCTCCTGTGACCTCACTCAGTGAAAAGACTCTTTTTTAACTTTGGACCAAGGCACTGAATACAACGAAAGAGCACCTTTTAAAACCATTACCCTCTGTTTAAATGTTACCTTTCAGATATCAGCCTAATACTTTTAATATAACAACTTGTGCCCCTACTACCACGATATAATACTTATTAGGTAATGCTGCATTTCACTGGTCCCATCATTTCACAGTAACTTTCTGATCATTTTAATTTAACCCTTAAAAAGTGGCTTGATTTCTTTCAAAGAGGTGGGCAGAATGCAATGAGCAACGAAAGAAGAAATAACCCCAAGAAATTAGTAAAAAATTACAAGAAAATAACCTGAAAATCAGTTTTTAAAAAATCCTATTTTTTTCTTCCTAGCCCTAGACACTTTTACCCAATTAAAAAAAAAATCTAAATCTGATGATTTCTTGCAGTTTGTGAAACATTTCTTATCAAGTTGCTCATTGCAGTTTTTTAAAAGAAATAACACCAATTTGCTCAGCGTTCAAAGGTTTTAATACTTGTGAAAGGTGTCGAAAAGCAGCACAAGAAAAGTGATGTAGTTCCAGCTTTCAAAGGGTTAAAGACCTGTGTATCAGAGTGGAGACCAAGTCATTGCTTTGCAAATTACAAGTCGAGAAAGATAATTCCCAAGTCTTAAAAATTACGTTTTGAGTCCAAAACAAGGCACGATGCGCTCCATAACGGTTGTAATACCAATATTTAAAATTAACAAAAATCATGAATTCTTTTTAAAATACTTAGCCTACTTATTTGTTGCAGGTTGACATGCAAGTCTTTTTTATTTGTCAAGCTGAGTCTAAAGTAATCCAGTTTCTGACAACAACAATGTGATTTGAGTCCTCACCTCTGCTATGTCATGGGTAAATTGCAAACAACTGTCTGAAAAAGTACACATACTTATTCCTACTGTCCTTTTTGCATTTTAAATAAAGAACCAGTAAATAATATTAGAAGTTGTTAAGAAATATCAGTGAAAGATGTGTTAAAATATTAAAGACTGGAAAACTGCCAATGAACCATTAAAGGACTAGTTTGACATTTCGGGAAATCATGCTTATTTGCTTTCCTATAGAATATAGGATAACAAGATGAATACTGCCTTAATGTTTGTGTATTTATTTTGGGGTTGGAAATAGCTTTCCGTAGCTCAAAGACTGACTGTCCCAAGATAAACAAATCTACAATCCAGCTCCTAAAATGTTATATCTCATTTGTTTTATGTGTATATGAAAAAAAAGATATAGAAAAAAAATTTAAAAAAGGGACCTTGTGGTATTAAAAGGACCTACTTTTGGTCAGAGCCAGGCGAATTGTTTACCTTTGCTTTGTCTGTTTACTAAACTTTGTTAAATGCTAGCTGACATTAGCTTTAGATTTAACAAGATTGGTAACACTCTTTGCATCTCCTGAAGCTCTCAGCAAGAACTCAAATTATGGCTTAGCCCAAAATGTTGAGCTTTTCCTTTAAAGCCTTAAACTAATCATCATTGAATGGAAATGTCATTTTACATAGTATTTGAATTGACATGTTCTCATGCTGAGCTGTGCGCTGACCAATCCTTTGATAATTACGTTTTAGTGAAAGAAGTTTACTAATTAACTGTAATTCATTTGAGAGCGTGCCAACTGAGCATCATCTCAATTTCTTTTTGAATCAAAGGACAAAGCGCTCTGCAGGAATCGTCCTTAGAAACTACAGCTATTTGTTCCTTCTATGTAATTTACACAACAGAGTGTTAATCTGTCTTTTTAGTAGTTAATATTATATAAATAAATTATGGTGAACTGAAGGGTTTGAGGCAATCATGAAAAATACAAAATAAAACAATTAAAACAAACAGAATAAAAAGTAAAGGTGAATATGCCTCTTTGGGAAGAGCAGAGAGGGACTGACTCGGCTCTGAGCTGTAAGTTGCGGTCTGTGGGCTTTATGTACGAGTCAGTTTTCAACCATGACCTTCCCTGTAGATCAATCCATTAGCTTTACGTGTTCTTGTTTGTTCTTTGGTGTTCAACAGACACAGACTGTATATGCAGAGTAGGTGTGTGTTCACTGTGGTGTGTTTTATTAAAACAGATGCTTTGTGTTAAAGTATAAAGACTTTGGACTCTCTAACCGAGAAATACATCCACTTTAAACCAGAGCCAAAGAGCCCTATTGTACTTTATTTAAATACAGTTTCCAGCGTTCTTTTCAAGAAAGTATGTTTATACGAAACTAATTTGACACTGTAAACAGCCTATGTTTTAAAGGAAAACATAATGCCGAGCAAATTACAGTTCCAATAAACTCATTGAGAAAAGGTTGCTAATTAACATGCACAATAAATTGCAAAAATGTTGATACTGAACAGATCAGCAAAGCATTGCCTGTATACCTTACAGACAAAAATCTGGACCTGAACCCATGATCCCAGTGTAACAGTCCTGTACTGTGTGTGTCCCCATCCATCTAAATCACCTCCCATATGGTGCCCAAATGTAATGTTTCATTCATTCAAAGAGGCGTTATCTTTAAACATAATCCAGGCAGCGATTATGCTCTAAAAAGAACTTAATGTGAAAACATTTGGTTAATATACAAAAGTAATTTCTAGGAGACATGGCTGATGCAGCACACTTTCAACTTTGATATAATCTTCACATTAATCTGTTTTTGACAACAGGTTGGCATTTTATCACAAGGGAGGCAGTTCTGCTGAAATGTTGATGGAGTAAAATGGAAAACAGGTCAGAGTTCTGAATATTTAGTTTCCTTTAATGAAATACTGCACATGTTGAGTTGTCTTTTCAGCTCTTTCATGAACAGTATAACTACAATAGAAGAGAATGCAAGTCTCTGAAGACTGATCAGTCAGATGTATTTCTTTCTTTTTTCAGTTACGTTTTTCTTATTGTATTTTAACAGGCACTCTTGCTGTATCTCTTTTTGTTATGCTGGGCTGCTAAACTAGTTAAATTAAAAAAGCTTTGTTTACTAGCTGTGTTTTATCTGGAAAACAACATCTTGCAGAAGCTTTACATACTATAAAGATTTCAGCTTTGGACCCATCGATTAGATAGATTTATAGGGATAGGCCTCCATAAATTGCAGCCAATTGAAGACCCCTCCTGGGAGCCATAAATGGGAAGTGACTTGGAGTGATGGAGGGCTGATGCAGGAAAACGTTAACAGATGGCAGTGAGAGCAGAGAAATGAAACAAGTAAGGTGGACTAAATATCCTCAACATAAGAACTGAAATCTTGTAAGCATCTCAGTGAAATCATTGGATAATAATAATTACCTCGGATAACAATAATAATTACCTCGGACCCAAGGTAGAGTACTCTTGAAGAGTACTCTACCTTGGGTCATGGCAAATTAGAAAAAGCATTGTTTTCCACTTTGAACTTGAGCAAAAACCTTAATTTATCAATATACATCAATACTTAACAGCAGCAAGATGTTATTGCTGTTACACTTACTGCCAAACTGCTCTCCTCCTGCCCTCTCTGCCTGGTTGGCATGACACACAGCACTGCGTTATCTCGTCATACTTTTGCTACCTGGGCCAAAGTAGTGATTAACATCCCACACTTAGTCGTTATTCTGACACCGTTACTGAAACAACTCAACTCTGTCCTTAAATCTGTTAATTACCACTTGGTGATGTTAGATGTGTGGTGCTAACAGTTAGTCCTGTCACTTTGTGTCTGACTGAAGTCACAGAACTTTGGTCCTGAAGCAGTCGTCTCATGATATTAGGAGAGGTGCTCAGTGAATCAATACACTGCACACAGCTCTACAATGAAATGAGATTTTACCCGTTTAGCCACATTTGTGCTAAAGTTACAGTGACTGGACAAAATTGCAAAGTCATGCACAATTCATGGGGATTGGCTAATTTTTGTTAGGCTATTTGTTGAGATGGCTACATCCTAAAATCCTGGAGCGACTGGTTTCTTTCTACAACTCTGAATCTGCCAAGCAAATTTTTTGGGTGATTAAATCACATCTTTAGGATTTGATTCAAATCCCTCTCAAGACTTACCTCTCACTGATGCTAAAGATGTTAACTTCCATTGCATCGGGACTTAAACGAAGTCTGAGGCATGATTGATTTGCATTTCACTAATATATATATATATATATATATATGTATATATGTATATATATGTATATATATATATATATATATATATATATATATATATATATACACACCTACATATATAATATATATAATATATATATATATATATATTTTAATCCCAAGTCCTTTTTGTCCTTAATCTCTATATATACATAGAGGCTCCTCATATAAAACTGGGCTGTAAAGATGCAAATACTTTGGAAATTGGTGCTGACCAGAGAAAAGACCAGATGACAAGAGAAAAGAGAGAGAAAGGACGCTTTGGCTTTGGGATTAAAATCAGCAAAGTATCCCTTTAAGGTACAGTTATGATAGGCTACAATATGCTGTATTCATTAATTGAGGTGTTATGTAACTTCAGACTATGGCCTCAGAAATAAACCACTGTGTTTTAATTGTTATATTAAAATAGAAACTAAAATAAAAATTAAAGTATTTGTCAAATAATTTGATTCACCCAAACATACTTCAACATATTGTGTTTTTTATTGTTGTTTAGCATTCTATAGTTTTACAGCACAGTGAGCTGAGTTTCTAACTCAAAGCACTGACATTTTGACACACAGCATTGTACAGTTCATTCTTTCCAGTGCCTAAATCTCACATACGTCTGGCAGCACTGAGAAACAAATACCTGTGAGAAGAATAATATTTGCTCACAATGACAGAGAGAAAGAATTGTGCAGCCCTCTGTGTCTCACAGTTTGACTTCATAATCATTTCTACATTGAACTGTGCATGTGTGTATGTGTGCACGTCTACAGTACACGCGTTTCACACAAGCACGAGTGTGGCCACTCAACATCTTTTCCTGCCCTGCCTGCATACATTCAATTACAGTGATGTAGTGTTACACTGCTACAAGCACAAACACATTTCTCCCTTTGTTTTATTTGCCGGAGAGCACCATGATAAACACTACCTTTGTTAATAACCCTTGCAGGAGGCATGCAGGGAATTTAAGTCAGTATTCAACTGTAACAAAGTTATTGTTTAAGCTGATGCAATACTTTGAAGTATTAATCTTCCTTATACTATTGATTTTTGTTGTTGTTTGAGCTCTTACAACAGTTCTGAAGGGCTGTGTAATGCCAAAACTATGTTAGCAGTATTGATTATATCAAGGGGTTTTAAAAGAGATGGTAACATTTTGAAATTAACCTTACTTTACAAACTGAGTAAAGAGAGAACATTTCTCATGTCATCAGCCATCCTTTGACCCTTAAAGTAGTCATATTTTCGGCGATGCGATCTTATATGTTAATGGGAAAAATATCAAGTCCCTTTTCTTCCAGATGGATATATCACGTATCACATTTTGGGATGAAACCGTTAACATGCAGTTAAATGAATTGTGGCTCAATTTTGTGAGAGCAGGGAGAAGGTATGCAGTGCGGCGGAGATAAGAGCATTTGCAGCACAGACGATTGGAGGAGACGTTCATACAGTTACTGTCGGCTGGCGGAAAGAGGACCAGATAAGGACTATAGCTCTTAGGGCTTCTAAGGCTCAAATCATCTGCCTCAGACTCGTTGGATCTCAACAGTTTTGCCTTCAAGTGTATTAGATATATGCAACTGCCTGACATTCAAAGAGGCTGGAAAAAAGAGACCCTTTCCCTTTTGGATTTCTCTGACAATTTGCCTTTATGGATGGAGTTTCTGCAGGCAGACAGATGGAAGAATATGTAGCCAGGCTCTTCTCAGCAGGCGTATTTTGGCGACCAGGTCCCTACACCCTCACACTGAACCTGCAGGTCCCAAACAAGGTGATAGGATGGTAAAGGGGGAGCATATTTTACAGTGGAAATACTGCTTTAATTATGGATGCATTAATGAACGGGACAACCAGGCACAGGCCCTCAAAATGACGACAAAGAGGCACAAAAAAGACCACAAAAAGATGCAAAGAAACTGCAAAGAGACTACAAAGAAACACAAAATGGCTATGAGACACAAAATGACCAACAAATAAACAAAATGACTTTATAGAGACACAAAAAAACCACAAAGAGAAGCAAAAGAAATCCAAAGAGACACAACATAACTATGAAAAAGGGCAAAACAAGCACAAAGACACACAAAAATGCGCAAAGAACCACAAAGAGACACAAAAGGAACAAAAAAGGACACAAAATAACAACGAAAAGGGCGAAAAAAACCCAAAACAACCACAGATGTTTTAAAGAGACACCAAATGGCAGAAAAACAAACATAATGACCTAAAAGAAACAAAGAATGACTTAAAAGACACACAGAACTCAGAACAAAAAGAGGCAAAGCTCAGCATAATCCATATGCATTGATTCACTGTAGGACAGGTGGTGGGGCCTTTTGCATATCTGTGCCCAGGAGGCCACTGGCTCATAATCCGGCCATGGTTAAAACACCCCTCACCTACGGATTTAATTGTCTCACAGCCAACATTTTATCTTGTTATTGTAGGAAAAGCACAGGTAAAAATCAATAACATGAACAATGGCTTAGTTCCATTATGTTTTCAATTAAACTATTACAATAAGCTAGCATGGACAACACCAGGGTCTCCTTTAAACCGCCTCTAAGTGGAATGCAGCTAATATTTGTGTAATTAAATACACCTGTGCGTTTCCTGCCATGAAATGCCAAAATGTCTGCTGTGGAAGGTCTGGGTCAGCCCTGCAGGGGCTTCTTTCTGTTTTTTTTTTTTTTTTTTTTTTTTTAAATCAAAGCAAACAAATTTATCAATTACACGCGCATGTGTGGGGGTGCAAAGTTACTTTTTTTGCAATTAAGAAAAATATCGGTTTGCTGGCTTTGTCTGTATCGTGACGTAAGTCAGGTGACCGTGGGAAATTTGCTACCTACCGGAAGTGGTGCAAACGTCTGAAGTCGGAATGGACGGCGTGCGGACGGAGTACAAACAAACACGGATTTAAAAAAACGGCGGAAAGGCAGGAAAAGCCAAAAAGAAAGGGACAGCAGACGCACTGTGCTTCGGAAAATCACACCGACTATGTGGACTTATTCAAACGTCGTCTTGCAGGTGAAGAGTCGTGTAAGGACGATGCTAACTGCGGGCGAAAAGGACCGTTGCGCAACACTTACGAGCACTTTCTACCTGCCAGGAGTTCAGCTGTCTCACCAGGACTCGAGCAGGTGGACCTGAGCACCAGAGACACCGAGGCAGACAACCACAGCCCGGCTGCGACAGACACCTGTTCACCTGCTGCACCGCCGGCCTCTGCGATACCGGCACCGAGGCGGCCACCCAGCGGCTCCACGGTGACACCGAGGCGGATGGCAGAGACCAGAGACCGGTAGGCTACCTCCCAGTTTACCCGTAACTCTGTACCTGTCTGTGGAAGTCAGACTTTTTAACTATTCAGGCCGCCAGAACAGAGAGGTGTGTTCAAGACTGTGAGGGTGCATTGTTTTTTCCAAAATTTCATTGAGCCTAACCAAAAAGTCTCAAAAAGGCCAAATAACAGCAAAATACTGTTACTGTTTCTCTGTTCTGTGGCATTTCACTGCTTTAACCAAATGAAACCTGCGCAATTTCATTGAAATTTGAAGAAAAAAGCCCCATAAATTAGAAAAAAAATAAATTTAAAAAACAATCTAAGTATATGACTTGGAATAAAATATAATACATTCTGTAATATGTTTTTATATATGTAATAATGATAATTCGTTTATATTTAATTCCCTAGCTTTTTCAAAGTAATTTTCAAACTGTACTAATTTCTTACAGTTTGTGAAACATTTCTTTCCAAGTTGTTCATTGTGTATTTTACCATGTTTTTTTAAAGTAATCGCACCAATTGGCTCAGAGTTTATAGATTTTAATATTTGTGAAAGGCGTCTGTATGCAGCGCAAGAAAAGTGATGTTCAGGTTTGAAAGGGTTAAAGCATCTGCCCCTTTTGGCTAAGGTCTGCCCGTCTGTTTGTATCCCGTTTAAGCCGTAAAAGCAAAATAATTCAACAGAAGAGCAGAATACTGCTTGTCAGTTTCTCTCATGTCACATTATTCATATTGTGTGTGTGTGTGTGTGTGTGTGTGTGTGTGTGTGTGAGAGAGAGTGATGGAAGAATCTGAATCAAAGTACTGCATTGTGGAGGTGGGACAGATTGTGTCTTTGTATGCCATGTAGCTACACAATGTAGGCCAGTGCATTGATATTGTTGTAGTATTGTTGTAAATCCTGTACGATAGAGCAAATCTACAGGTGTTGATATTCTCTTAATGCAGTGATCACAGGCCGTAGTTTGAAAATGTAAATCCTGTATGATAAAAGATATCTACAGGTGCTGATATTATCCTTCATGCTGAGTTGAAAGACTGTATTAGTCAGCGTAAATCCTGTACAAACTACAGGTGCTGACATTTTGATAGTAGCCTTTGCTAATAACCTATAACAGCAGCGTTAGACTGCAGGGGTGGTTCCCAGCGTTTTTCTGTAAGGACCCCTTTTTTACCTGACTACGCTGGTAACTCCAGACTATGTGACTTTTTTGTATGAATATTTCATCGTCAATCCATACTAACAACACAGTACAAAAATGCAAATTTTGAATGCAATAACTGCAGGATGTTTGAGTTAAAAGAGTGATTTGGATGAATTTTGAGCACATGTATTTGCAGATTTCTGTCTGTAGAATGTGTGTGTGTATTTTTTAATTCCCAACAATAATATTCAGAAAAACTTCAGCGTTTTCTTCTCCCTGTCCTTTTTGCCATTGATCTCTTTGCTCTTTAGCTGTTTTAACTGTGTATTTTTCTAATGTAACCCGGAGCTGTTTAGCAGGGAGTGAAGACTCTGTGAATACAGTATGTGTTCAGTAATTTTTTTTAATATACATTTTTAATATAACAATGTACATTACTCTTTTGGTAACCCATTAAAATAACGTAATAATAATAAGTTGTTTCTCCGTTCACCTGATTTGCTGATTTGCTGCTGCTGCTGCTGCAAAAAAACAAACCCAGAAAACACAAAAACAACATGATTCAAATGAGAAACCTAATCTTTAAAAATGTTTCGTATTCGATAAAACATATGTTGACAATTTTTCCCTTTGGGGCCATATATTACAATTGAAAAAAGGGAATATATTGCAATATATCACAGTATATGTTATTGCAATGTTCAATATATTAAGAAAAACAACTTTTCAAATCCCAATAATATTGTATCGTGACAAAGTGTCATGATAATATTGTATTTTGGGGGCTGTCATGATTCTCACTCCTATTAAGGGCCGAGTCATTTTATTACCAATGGGAAAGTGACCATTTATTGTTGAATTACTTTTGGGATAACAATTGTATACTTTACTCTTTCTACTTGTACAGTTTCCTTGCTAATGTACTTACTCTTTTTTAACTCTTGTTTATGCAACCTCATCGTTTTCCGATTTGTAATTACTGCCACTGAATTTGTTGTCCAGTACTTTTTATACTGTCCCACTGCAGCTTCCAGTAAAAACTTACAAGGCAATCCATTGTCTTCAAGCTTCATTAAGAGAAATGCGCTTCAACCTCAAAATGCTACAAAATACTGCAACCCACACAAAAGTAAAAAACATATATAAATACTAAAATGCATTCTGAATATCAATCACAAACATTCTAAGAAAAATGCTGCACATCAGGTATGCAGCTTTTACACATACAATGATGAAACATTGCACTCCATATCAAGGAATGCTACAATTACTCGCCCTGATGACGCTGGTTGAGCAGAAATTAAGTATTTCCATATTTTCAGTGATGTCATTGCCTGTTCTGTGCCAGCAATAAGTCTTATGAAAGGAGCTGCCCCGGGGCCACATGAAATAACTTCTGTACAATATGAAGTGGGCCAACAATATATAAAGAAAATGTCAGCCATTATTTTAGAATTATGCCTGACACTTTTTTTTCTTCTTTGGAGGCGGTTGTTGGACGATGTTGCGTCTCAGGATCCTGTCAAGGACAGACTCTCTGCTTTTCTAAAGCGGCACAATTCCCCACGCAGTGCTGGGAAATTGTTTCAATTAGCATTACAGAGGTGTTTTTCATTTGCTTTTGACTAGTTGGTTTATCATTTGCTATAAAGATGAAGTAGGCAACACAAACAGGACTCATTATCATCGCTGGCATTTCGTGCTCTTACCTATCCTCTCCACTTTTTTCCATGGGCTATTTGTCTGTGTTTGCTGCCATCTCCCTCAAGATTGAACGCTTTGCATTAAAAACTGGGCCACCCTGGCAGCCTGACAAATGAAGGCAATACCATGTTTGGAGACACCTCGTTCAACAGTTATTGAAGTTGATAACTTATCATTTGCATATAGATAAGGCATTCTTACCTAGACTAAATCTTTAGCATATAAAGTAGAGCTGCACGTTTTTTTTTTGTTGTTTTTTTTTTCTTCTTATTTTTCTTCAAGCTGAATCATACTGACAAAAGCTGGCATACAATTTGAGGTTGAATTGAATTGAAAGTTTGGGTGGCGGCTGGAATTTACTCAAGGCAAGAATGTCAGTGTGCCACTTGAGGATGTAATTACAAATGACAAATACTCATTAGGCCTTAAAGAGGATGCAAAAACGGAGCATTTTCTCTGTTTGGAAAGACAATATCTACTGTGCAATTACCCAGTCAAGCTGAATTCAACCCATAAATACTACTGTTCCAGGATGAATCATGCATGAATCATCTAATAAAGTAATAAGTGCACGCAGAGGAAGGATTCGTTCACATGCTGAAAGGAACTCAGTGAACATCCAAATATTAGCCACCTTTCTGGGAGCTTGAAGCTCTTATTTAAGTCGCAGCCAGTCCTATATTTAGCTTGATGCAGGTCTGTGTTTGATACCGTTACTGCTGGTTTAGCTTTTTCCCAGGTCCTCTTAAAACGAGGGGAAAAAAAAATCACTGGGCGGGTTAGTAGGGATAAGTAGCTCATCAGACACTGCGGGGATAAGCCTAGTTAATACCCTGTGAACTAAACATCACACTGTTAATGCAGACTGCCATTTTACCAGCTGCCAGGGATGGGGAAATTGCCACCCAGGAGAAACTGTCACAAACATAAAACTGCACGTAGTTGGATCTTTTCATCACAAGTACAGCCTGTGCTAAAATAGACTGCACATTTAAGTCTTTTTCCTTCTTAGAAAAATCATGAAAAGTAAATAAATAATTCTTTTATACGGATTATGCTCGCAAATCGTATTGTGCCCATGAGTGTTAAATAATATTAAAAAGGTCATTGCCATTTTTCATCATAAGTAAGACAAATGCAGTACACTCAATACAGACTTTATATACACTAAAACTATCAGTAATTATCTGCATTGCACATGATTTTTACTTTAGGCAAGAAAGAGTTCATTTTTGAATGACTTACAGTACTGTGCAAAAGTCTTAGGCCACCTTAAACTTTATTAATTAGCAAGGTTATAATGATCATACATATTTATTTCCCAGTAGTCCCTTTACTAAAATACAACAAGAATGTACTGGAAATATCTAAACAGTATTAAAAACCCAAATAGTTCAGAAACAACTTAAACAGTCTAAAGGTTCAGGTATTCAGTGTGACCTCCGTCTCCAATTAGCATGTCTTGAACACTCGTGGGCAGACAATATGAGATTCACAATACTAATCTTCTGGTGTATTTACACCAGATTGCGTTCAAGACATGTCCAAAGCTCATTACTAATCGTAAAAAGTGTAATGAGGAATGAGTGAGAAAAGAGCCAAGTTAAAATATTGTAATAATGCTTGTATGACCATTAATTACAGTTGTCAGCTGACACTCAGTGAATTCTTTAAACCTGCAGAAGGATTTATTGGCCTCTTGCTGTACACAGTTTTTCATTTGACTATTTGGTTGTGTTTCGTTGATATGAAATATTCGCAGAAGTACAAATGTTAGCACAAGATTAAGTTCTTGCTCTGGTTAAAGGTAAGGCTGAGACTCGAAGGGAGAGAAGACAGACCAGCCGATCTATGGGGGTTCACGAGAGGAGACAAATAATTTAAATACAGTATATTGATATATTTATCTGTCATTGTTTTTGCTGTAAATGTAAAAAGAGGCAGTTGGTCTTCGTGGTATTCGTCCTCCTCCACTGTGATTGAATGGCTGGGTTAAAAGTGACAGTGGCGAGTGCAGCGTTTTTATTCAAAGTTGAATGTTTTTCAAATCTAGTTGCTCAGAAAAAAAAATCCAAAATCCGCAGAGGTGAGGGGGGCTGCAGAGTAGTGTGATGGTTCTCTGTTTGTTTGTCTATACAAGTGACCCTTTCACATTATAAATAGTTGTTTGTAAGTTCATTGTTATTATGAAAATATGGATTAGTGATCTTAAAGGGATTACTGGTTGGTTAGAGTGGTGGTTCAGTGTTATGGGGTTTTGAGTTGAAATGCAAATACAATCTTCGCAGCTTCGTGACTAATATACAGATAATCATGCAACAAATGCACATTAATGCAGATTCTTACATTTAATATATTCTACTTCATTCTTATTATTTGTTGAAAAAAATAAATACAGACATATAACAAAATCAACAAATATATAGTAGCTACACTTAAAAAAAATGTTTCAGATATTTTAGAAAAAATGGCATATGTGCTGCAGGTGATAGACAGAGGCTCAACGACAGCTGACAATAAGAAAAACAATTTTTCTTTCTGGCGCGCCCTTGTGTACAGATTTTTCTGCAGGTCTAACAGATTCCCTGATTCCCTTAGCCACATGTCAAGTGTGGAGGACTTCTCAGATTACTAAGATTGTAACAGTAACTTTAAGGCAAGTGGTGCTCCTGGAATAAAGTTCTTGTTAAAAGACTTTGAAAAAAAGTTGTAAAATAACCAGAGCTGAAGTGACATTGTTGCCTTGTCCTCTCATGTCAGACAGAAAAGTAAAAGTAAACATTTCTGCAGTCTGGTAGGAGAGACTTTCTCTGACTTAACTGTCAGGAATAGTTTGAACACAAGCCCTCGACATTTTGTCGTCTGTGACTTCAGCTGTGAATCAGGCACTGTAAACACGGCTGGAAAAAGACTTCTATCAACAGCTAAAATGGACACTAGAATTTAAAGTTACCACCCACCCTAAATTTCCACCTGTTGAGCTGTTTTCTTGAAAAAACCTGACTATGAGTCATTGCAGCCACTGTAGCAAAAAAAACCCTTTTCATGATAATCTAATAGTGCTCCCTTTGAAGTATTTTTTTTCCAGCCATACCTACTAACCAGAAGAAAACATTTTTGGTTAAAAGAAATCCTACAAAAAGAGGCAAAAATAAGGGTTGCAACAGTATGAGATTTCATGGTAGGATACCCATCTTAAAAAAATATCATGGTTTTACAGAATTGTTATTATTATCAGCTGCAATAACCTTGAAACCATTCTGTTAATTTAAGTGTGTGTAAAAACTCTCCCTTTTTAAAATAACTAAAATAAAGGTGAGAATTTCTCACTGTTTTTTCAAGACTTTAGATATGCAAATGTACACGGTATTATAATTGTAAACTTTTATATCATGATATACCTTAAAGCCGATATATTGCTGCAACCCAGGGCACAATACAGCGCGGCACCGTCAGTGTCATATTTGATAAAAAAACAACCTTGTGACTGAAAAACACTTAGGCCTAGATGTTTACAACTCATTACTAAATTCATGGCAAACCGATCTTTGCAACAATGCAGTTACACAAAGAGAGCATCATAGTTGCGTTGATGTGTCTTATTGAGAAGTTGCATTTAAAATTTAGTAATACAATTATTTCAGGATTTTTGCATAACTGATTTTTTTGAATTTACATTTTATTTGTAAAACGAATATACCTTATTCATTTATTTATTTTAGTAATCATTCAGCTTTTCATCATACTCATTTCTGTGTTTTTGTTTGTTTATTTGTTTGTCTTTAAATTTTTATGATATTTAATATTATTATTTTATTTTATTTTATTTTTTTAATTATATGACTTAGACATCACGGTTTATTCTAAGCCATCCGGGATGGGAAGGGGAGGGGAGGGTTGGACAAAAGGTTAACCTTTCTTTTGGAGTATCAATACCAGCAAATTTGGGAAACATATGAGCACATATGGAATTGCTGCAGGGATGTATATATGATTTATTATGCTCAAAAAAACAAAACAAAATAAAAATTTGATCACAAAAAAAAATCTAGTGTAGCTTTGTAGGGATATGTTAGGTCCCATTTGAGAGACACTGATCAAAAAAGTCCATAACATCTATTTAATTTCACATGTATTTGTAAATTGCAAAGCAAACCAATTGGCACAAAATAAATGCCACAGACTGATTTCATATTTTTCAGTTGTGTCGACTTAGCACTCCTGACTATAGCTGCACTGTTCTTTTTCCTGGATAAAAAAAAAGGCTTACGGGCAGAGCAACATTAAATGTCATGCAAAATATAAAAATAGATGTTCAGCACCCAGTCACTACCTCTAGACAAGCTCCAGCACAGCACCAACATGCTTGGCCATGAGACAAAGCAGAAGCCCCTTATTTAGTTTGGTGTGCTCTCAGTGGACTTGTACAGTGCAGATAATATTGCCTTCCTGCACTGCTCTGTTGAATGGGGTACTTCAGAGAATACTATGTGATGTCAAACAATCTTTATGGACCTCTGTTTTATATCCCTTATATACCTCTGTTTATGTAAGAGCTGACCTTCACCTTTGTGAAGAGAGAATTCTGTTTTTGACCTGGTTTCTAAAATAACCTGTGAACGGTTACATACTTTATTTAACGTTATTTAGGCTTATAAACAAATGGTAAACAAGTGTATCTCTCACATGTTAATAGCAGTTTAGCGTAAATTACAATTAGTAGAAAACTGTCACATAAAACACAGTTTGTGTGTTAGAGTCTTCCCTTGAGTCTTTTTAGAGTCGTTTTTTACAGATGTTGAAATGGATACAGTGACTTGGTGTAGTCACTTTGGTTGAGGCTGAATTCCAGCCCTGATCCACTCAGTGAGTAGCCAAAATCACAGACAAGATTTGGAAGGCTTGTTTTGAAAATATTTGTGACATTTCAGTCTGTGTATGCAGTCAGTCTGATACAAGTCAAGGTCATGCAAAGGTGCCTTTTCTCCCAGACAGCAGAAGTATTTACTCTTACCTCTGTGTGACACAAAGGACAAAGAAACATTTTTTTTTCAGTTCGCGCTATGTCATTTTTTTTTTGTACAGAAAGTCTGTTCCTGTTAAGTTTTTAACAGGAACTTTATCCTGGTCCACCTGACAGTGCTGTTTGCTAGAAAGTTACGCATTCCTTTTTCACCAGAAAAACATTGAATATGAAGTCTGGTTTACCCAAGTTGCTTCTATTATGTGAAAAAAAGACCCCTATAAGTTCTACCTGGGAAAGGTTTTTGAGTGACATAAATAAGTATATGTGTGCTGAACTGGAGCTAGGTTTTTTGATTCATCTGCTTCCCGACGTCAGTCCGATCTGAGTTGCAGTTGTATCAGGCTATGAAAGATGCTATTTCTATAGCTACTTCCTTCAGCTTCTCTTGGGGGACCCAAAGGCTTTCCAAGGCCAGATGGGATATAATATCCCTCCAGTGTGCTCTGGGTCTGCCTCAGGGTTTCCTTCCAATTGGATGTGCTTGGAATACCTCCACAGAAAGGCATCCAAGGGGCATTATAATCAGATGCCTGAACCACCCTTACTGTCTTCTTTCAGTGTGAAGGAGCGGTGAACTTGGAGCTCTTTCCGGATGTCCAAACTCCTCTGTCCTAAGGGAGCGTCCAGACACCCTGTAAAAGTTACTTTTAGCCAAAATCTCACTCTTTCAGTTTCCAGACAAAGATTATGACTAGGGCTTGGCACTCGGTTCCTTTTCAGGTATCAGACAAGTAGTTTAAACATCTCCTATCAAACCATACCTGCATTCAATCCTTTTATGCCGTCTGTCTGATCCCAATCATATAGTGTCCCTGCCAGATCAGCAAACTTTCTGTTGCTGCCATCTCAGGACCCGTTCTCCTCTGGTGAACAGTCGTTTCTAAAGCTGCCCAGTTAGCATGAGCTAAAACAGCAGCTGCAACCAACATCCCAGGGTTCAAATGGTCATGAAATTCCCAGAAAAGTCATAAAATTAGAGGGGGGGGGGGGGTTCCAGGCTTAGAAATATTTTCAAATTAACAAAGTTTTGAAAAAAAAATGAACATACATTGTTTGGGGTATTGTTTAAAATATGTCCATAAAAATCCCCAAACATGTCTAACATTATGAGAAACACGATGCATTTCAAATCTAGTGTTGCACTGTGTGACAGTTGATTGGATGTTTGGTTATCTATCCCCAAAAACATAGCACGGCCTTCATGTTTTGCAAAGTACCCGTTTTTGCTGGTCTGGTCTCTATATTGGTGATCGTTAAAAGAAAAAGCAGATACAGATAACTGGCAAATGCCAAATATCAGCCAGGCCAATAATCTGTCGACCCCTGTATCAGTATCGCTTTAAGAGTACTGGTATTGGATATCCAGCCCTACTCATGACCATATGTGAGGGCTACAACATAGATCAGCTGTTAATCTATAGCTTGGGCATTATTGTGCCCCCTCCTCCCTCCCTCCCCTCACCATGAGAGTCTGGTAAAATGTTGGCAGTGCAGTGGTGCCAATCCGCACGTTGATCTTATGCTCGAGCTTACTTCTCTTACCACTCATGAAAAAAACCCCAAGATATTCACTCACTTGGGGGAGCGACTTGTTTCCAATGGAGAAATCCATCCTTTTCCAGCAGTGTAACATAGCCTCAGAAATCATCAATATAATGGGTGACAAGGGACGGCCTTGGCAAAGTCACCCACTCACTGACAACGCGATTGATTTTTTTCCAATAATGTGAATGCTTTGTCTCTTAGTTTGATACAAAATATTTTCAACTGAGGGGCTTAAGTAACATTTTTTGTTACATGTTGGATTTTTTTTTCCATCCGTGTTCATTTGGTAATTTGACTTGCTGTGAATCTCCGGGTGGTTTGGTGGCTGTAAGGCAGCATCTCATGCCAGCAACAATCACGCATCAAGTGTAATTACTGGGATTTGTGTTCACATCACCACCCACCCTTATCATGACAGAAAAACATGTTGCAAAAAGCCTGCAAAATCCTGGCTAAATATATTTAAACTACTACTACTGCACACTATACTATTTGTATGTTAACCCTTTAAAACCTGGATCATCTGCACTCTTCTTGTGATGTGTTGAAACACCTTATACAGGTTTTTAAACCTTTGAACACCAAATCAATTTGGTGCAGTTTCTTTCAGAAACATGGGAAAAAGGCAATGAGAAATTTAGCATGAAGTGTCCTGCAAATTGTAAGAAATTAGTGGATAATTTTGTTTTTTTAAATAAAAGCTAGGAAATGCATCTCTGACTAACTATATATTTATTTTATTTATCTATTTATTTTTTACTTCCCTTTTTTCCCCCTAATTTTAAACTACTTGTATTTTCTCTCTCACTTCTTGCTAATTTCTGGTTCATTTCTTAAGTTGCTCGTGACCTTTTCCCCTTATATTTGAAAGAAATCAAGCAGGTATGCCCAGGTTTTAAAGGATTAATATACAAGCAGAGCCATTCACATAACTCATCAAAGACGGCTAAACTGTTTTTATCCAGCATTGAACTGCTGGCATGCTGGAGACATGAAATGAGGATTGTGAGTGGCTTCTGCAATCTCTGAAGATATCAGGGATTGCCTGGAGGATGGCTCCTTTTCCTGCACTCCATCTGTCCATGCAGTTAGCCACAAACCTGTTTGGCTGCTTTCCTAATATCAATGAATTGTTTCAACCACAACACTTCAGGATCAAAACAACAGGCTAAACAATTTTGTAATTACCCTCCGAACCTTGATGTTTCACAGCAGATCGAGGTTTAAGGTTCATTTATTGCGTTTGTACAGCACAGGGCGGTTTTAGTCCATTGCTACACAAGAAAAAAAAAGTTGTGCATTTATGTATTACTTTTTTTTCAGGAGGAATCTAAACAGCATCAGCTAAAACAATGGTGAATTCTCTTGGCAAATAATATAGCCGGCATCTTTACATAAAAAATAAAACACCGGGGACATTTTTTTCATCAACTTTGACTACGTTGGAGTACCAAGCTTCATTGGTGTGAATAAAGTCTTCCTCCCCTCATCCCACTGGAGTCCTTTGCTCTGTCGGCGCAGAACACGTAGAGCACAGCCTGTCTGTCGATGTCTTTTCCCCTTGCCTTCATCCAGACTTTTGTATGAGCCTATTCCACTTGGTTTGAGCTGGCTGATTAGTCAGCTTTGTTTGCATTGTGACTTCTAACAGCGGTTTCTCGAGTAGTCAACTTGGGCTATGGGTGTTAGTAACACCAGAACCAGTTAGGAGTTATAACAACAATGACTGTAGACAACATAGATGCTGCTATCAAGGCTGCTATCAGATATTGTAGTTTGTTTTACTTAACTCCACTCAACCCTTAAAACCCCCAAAGAGGGAAGTTGGCATGGTTAGGCATCACTATGGACTTACAATAACGTAAGCTTCAGGGGCATACATTGTTCTCTAGTGATTGGTAAGCGAAAATCAAAACCCCCTCTCTCATGGAAATTGGTTAGAGTGGTCGCAATGTCAGACTCAGGCTGGAAACAGAGTGAGTTGAAAATACAGTCTGCTATTCCTCTGACATCAGCCAGGAGAGGGCAGGGTAGTGGAAAAGCCCTAGAGGTCATACCATAGGGGGTCCATCCCTTTAAGTTAACAGCCTATTCTCCAGTGTTTACCGCCTTAGTGTACCCTCTGTTTCAGTTACCTGAACATACTGTGCTCCCTTTTTTTCTTTAGCCTCACAGCTTTTGCACTTCATTAATACATAAGCTGTGATGATTTTTTGCTCATGAAGCCCATGTACTTGCCGTGGCAAGTGGTGAGTGAGGTTACAGTAAACTCAGCATTGCTGTTTTTCTCTGCTTCGTGCAGGGCGGAAAACACTGCAAAAGGAAAAATGTGAGTTTCTCACATTGAGCTGAAATGAAAAGAGTGCCCAAACTCCGGTAAATAATGTAAATAACAGTGTTATTCTGCCTTTTTGTTTATGGTCTGTGGTGTACAGTGTGGTGTGCAGCTTACACACATATGGAACTCAACACAGAGAAGAAGTGGACAGCTGAGTGGATGAATGTTGACAAAGGGTGCGCTCCGTGTTGCTATGCATGAAAATAAAACATCTGTGTGAAAGCTGACATAAAATAATGTATCAGGCTCTGTTAACTAAATATTCCCAATGCCTTGATCGGCCCTGATACCGATGTTTGAGATTCGATCTGGGGCATCCCTAATCACATTATGACTTCATATAGTGCATTCTTGCGTATCGGCTATATGCACTTGAAATGTTATGCTTATTTCCTACGTTTACATTTCATCTAACCCCTCTACCTGAGAATACAATGTATGAACTCCTCTCTCTTAATGTTTGTGTGCTTTCAGATAATTCTGGACAATGGGTTAATTGATTAATTGTGGGTGATAGGAACTCATTATACCTAGCATTTCATAACCATGATAATTATTTTCAAAAGAATGCTATTCAATATGTGTTTTCTTGAAAGGACAACTGTCGCTGTACTGCTACATCCCATGAAATCAATTTCGATGCACTGCTATTCACTCCCTGAGAGCGAACAGTAGCTTACCCCCTCGACCAGAGAGTCTAAAAGACCAGGTTTAGAGCACTGGGCTCAATTGGACTGACCTGAAATTTATTCCCCATCTGAGCTGCTGACTGGCTGCTGCGTGTCCCTAAACTATAGGCGAAAAGGAGCACTCACACTCCAAAGCTGGTGTGGTATAATGAGCCGACCCGGGAACACTGGTCTTATTCCACAGCTAGCCTCTAAAAGGTTAGCCCGGCCCAATTAATTCTGCTAGTTAAAAAGGTCAGGGCTCTGTGTTAAAGGGCTGGGGAAAAGCTATACAAGGCCCTTTCACTGCCACCTCATTACTTAGGCTTCATCATGCTTCATTATAAAGTCGTAGACATTGTTTAAACATGATTGGAGGGAGCCAAGTGGAGGGCCCACGCTCCAGTCAAAGCTAACCAGCAAACTAGGATTTGGTCTTAGTTGCAGTCGAGCTTTTTTTCTACGTGATAGGGCAAAAGGCGCTGTGGTTAGTTGGGCCAAATCCTGACTTCAAAAGTGGCAAAAAAGTGGCAGTGTCCGACCACAAGGGGATCGTTATCCATCAGAGTACACCTCTGTAGAGAAATTGAACATTGTAAGAAACAAGGTGTTCAGAGTGAAGTTACTGTTGCAGATGGATAAACAAAAGCCTATTGAGTTTACTTGATGCTGACACTGTAGCTGCACTTTTGGCTGAAAGAAGTATTTCACCAATATAAAGAGGGCCCTCACATAAAACTAGACTGTCTCTGCAGTAGAAAGTTGCAAATACTTGTCAAACTGGTGCTACATGAACAGAGAAAAAAGACAAAAAGGGTGCTTTTGCTCAAGAAGTAGAAAATCTCCAACTGCCAGAATGCTACTTTCCCGCTGGTGGGTGACGTAATATGGACTGGTCCGTGTGAAACAATGGCGGCCAGCCGGATCTTGTATTACGGTCAAGTGGTAAGCTAAAACATGTTTCCAAAAACATTTGAGGCAAGAAATATGCAACTCAGTCACAGAAATTTGTTTTATATTTGATCAGTGTTGCTTTGTTCTATTGGCTGGTTGAAATTCGGCAAAGTATCCCCTTAAAAGAGAGGCACAGCGGCACAAAACATGCTATGCTTCGGCACAGTCAAATCATGATTTTGGGCAGGGATGAGGAGACGTTATACACTTATCTAATGTATTTTGATGATGATTTGATGTATTTGATGAATGAGATTGATATGCTTCTCCTGCTTCCTTTATCAGCTGTCCTTCTGGACACTGCTGCTTTATAGACTTAAAGGCAGTAATACGCGTGTTAAGGAATTTATTTTAAAACCCACTTTATCCTGGCTCATTATGAGAGCCAACCTGCCCTGCTCGACTTGCAAACATTTGCGTTTAATCAATGACTTGAACCCAATCTGCAAAGCCGCAAACTGGAGCTGCTGTTTCTGGTCATGACTGACTTGCTGTTGGCTATATTGTTTGTCATTTCGGTTATATATCACAACATAAAATGTGTAAATTTTGTTTTAAAAAGTACAAATATAGAGAGAAAGCTGGTGCTCACACATCTTTGAAGTGATCGTGGGGGCCTGTGAGCTCAGCTGATAACCTATGTGGTTTGTTTACATGACGTTACATAAATGCTTTATTGACAGATTCAGTGTGGACATAGAGGCGCTTGCTTGCTGTTAAATCATCACTACTTAAGAGGACTATGAGAATTGAGTCAGATCTTACTTTTCCTAAATATGATTCCTAAAATCAGTCCCAGTCTTTCCCTAAAATCAGTCCCAGTCTTTCCCTAACTCCCCTAACCTTACACCCAAATGTAAGGTCTAAACCAGTGGTTTCTGACTGGTCCAGCCATAGGGTCCAGATTTCTCCAAAATCATTAGTTCAAGGTCTATTCATAAGCTAAATCACCACATATTCAATTTTATTTCACAAAATGTAAACAACACCTGGGCTTAGAACATAATAACATTAAACGTATTGCAAGAATAAAGTGCAAACTTAAAACTTAGTAAAAAAATAGCACAGTAACCATAAAAACGTGCATATTATTGCATCAAAAACACTGTAAAAATGCTGTAAAGGGACAGTGTGTTAGTTAGCCAAAAATACCAAGAACAGGGTAGTAAGATAGTTTCCGTACTTACAAAAAATCTATCTCACTTTACTACTGGTCTAGACCTATCCAGCAGGCCAGAAATGACCCTGATATCACTTGTACCCATTTTCAAGCAAAATTAAAGCATGAATGTGGATGCACTGCCAGCAGACCAGAGCCATTTACATGGCAAGTTTTTCCAGTGTCATGTTCAACATCACCGATGTGCCGAAAAAAAGGGTTACTAAACGGTAGAAAGCAGCATGGAGGCGTGTGAAAATGTTATGGTGGTTCTTACTTATTTCTCTTGTTATTCAGTCTCACTTTCATACTCAGCGCAGACTAAATTTTGAACAAATTTTGGGGCTAAAAGGAGCGCATCCACTTGAGTATCATATTTTCATTACTGCTGATTGATGGTTAAAACCCTGTCATTTGTCATTTGTCATTGGAGTGAGCACTGTTAATGTAATGTAATGTTTCCTGTTAAATACAAAAGCCAGATGTCAGTGTGTGCTTGTGTGACTAAAGCCCTTTTCCCCCTGTACAAAAAACCTACTGAGGACGAACAAAAGTTTCACCTCATTTTACTGTATAATCGGGAGGACTTTGGGTCCTCACAAAGACGCACACACTCACATGCACGAATACATTCAATACGATGTGTAAATACAGCGGAGGCACCAGGGGACGTGGGCAGGAATCAGATCAAGGGACAGAACCTGAGATAATTAAGACTGATCCTTCAACTGCCTGTGAAAATGAATCCATCACTTCTGTACCACAATGAAAATCCCTGCTGTGCACTCTCACAGAGCTTTGCTATCAAAGACCATATTAAAATCAGTTTTGGGGGGGATATTGAAAGGGAAGTTGTGCAAACTGGTTAATACGTTGTTCCAAATCAGAATAAATTTACATCCCATAAAAGTTACTGATTTAGCACATTTTTGGCTGAAGGAATAGTTGAAGACTGATTCAAAATCAGTATGGTATGCATAGATACAGGGAGTTACTCTTGGATATATAAAGAATAGTGTCACAGTAAAGTGCCCTGCTGCAAACGACAGTAGACCAAATTAAAGGCAGATCAGAGGTGCAATCCAAAGCCGTTAATTACACAATCTGCCTGAGGAAGGTGAGGCGGAAGCGGGCATTCCAAATCCTCTGTGCTGCTTGACACCTACCGTCTTACCACGATAATTAGCCAGTGCTGCTTAGTGACACAGAGTGGAGTGGAGACGATACAGTATAAGACCAGTGAGACGGTGGAGGAACAGAACGCTTAAAGAGTTTGCGTTCTTGTTACTGTCTGTCAGTACAGATTGTGTGCAAAACACCACAGACTCTCTCCTTACAGTTTCACATTCTGAATTTATGAATGCCACAATCAAACATTGATTTTGGAGTGTCATTTTGTCAGGCTGTCACAAATCTCGGGGGAGTGGTTATCAGTAGCTCAGAAAAGTGTGGTGAAACAAAAGATTGACATTGATTATGTTTCTCCTTCTAAAAATCTGAATTATTGTGTGAATTTCTGATCTGAAGTAAGATGCTTGAATTATAAACAAGGAGACAATATCAGGGAAGAAGCAGTGACAGCGCTGGTATTGTATCACTCAGTTACTCCTCCCTCGTTTGTGTCAGCAGTGACTGGTAATCAGTATCTAGACAGTTTTTCCAAAGGCATCTATTGTGCAAATCTCTGCAAACAAAAAGTACTCTAGTATACAATGACAGCTTTAGTTGCTGATTTCACAGTGAATAGAACAGGGAATTGTCTTTGATCAAACTGTGAAGGCAAATTATCTCTTTTCTATTGTAAACTGTCAGTTTTTTATGAGTTAGCATGCTGACGGAACAAGTTAGCAATGTGACATTGCCAGAGATGTTTTTCCAGACATCTGATATAAGCCATTATTTATCTGAAAAGCCTTTTTTTTTTATCAACTAAAGTGCTCCAGTGAATGATATTTGATGACATTAAAGCCTTGTTTAGCTCAGATTTGGCATTATTTGTTTGTGTTCAGCTGACTGAAACATCCAAGATTGGATTTCCATGCAACAATGACATTTCCCAGCAAGTGTGGTTTTAGTCATCTGCAGTTCAAAAGGAGTGAAGGTTAAAACAGTTGTGATGTCTCAGTGGCCACTGGTTGCATTTCCCTTCCATTTATGAACAGTTCAAACAAAATGTTTGTTTTTGTCTTGTTTTATTTGAAATATGTGTCCTCATTAGTCTAAATTCCTAAGAAATTAGAATATTTGATATATTATATAGGTGCAAGTCTAAAAAAAAAAGATAAATACCACAACTATTTAGATAAATGCTTGTGGGGTTGTAAACCATCAGTCTGATTTTAGGACCTTTTTATTTTAGTTTAGAATGTTCTAGGAGTTTAGGACATTTTTTTGTGATTTAAGGACATTTCTAGCATTTTCACAGGTTGCTAGGATTTCAGGATATTTGTATGAGGTAGTTTCCAGAATTTTAGGACATGATGGGCTTAGCTATGTCCTCTGTCTGGGGTGCGGGGGATCCTCCAATGGCACTTCTTTTGATAAACAAGCTCTACTTTGATGCTGTTTTATGCTCTCTGGCACCTCATGTATGTATTTTTAATGTGAATTAGAAAATGGTTGGAGGGTCACCCAGCACCCGACCATGGGCCATAAGTTGAGTATCATTTGTTATAGATCTTCTGTGCTGAGGAGTTTTGAGTAGTATCATGTGGTAGAATTTTTGGCCTCCTTGCAGCAACATCCATATTTGACACAGTGTCAAC